>NW_022106084.1:365953-368925 GCF_000313985.2 Echinops telfairi
AACAGTTAAGTAGTTATTTAATATTTCATTATTTTTATTTAGGTCTCTAAAAATTATCTAGCTGAAACCATCTATTCTTTACAATTTTTTGAGAAATAAGTGAACTTATAATTCAAATGAGGTACCAAGTGCTCTAACTGAAGGATTAGCTTTAAATTTGTTTAATGATATTGTTCCAGTTTTATCAGCTTAAAAAACATAAAATTCTAATTTTATTAACCTAATACTAAATATATCTCTACCTTAATCTTGAAATAACAGATTTTCTACCACTTGTTAAAATTTCTTAAAATCTTGCATAAATCACTAAAAAGCACACATCATACACTTAACAGAGTACTATTGATAAAAATATGTTAAAGACAGTTTTTAAAAAAAATACTATTACTACTACCTGTAAATTAAAGTGGCTGGGATAGTACGAACATACAAGAATGCAAATAATCCACTTAATCTCATTAGGGAAATATCAAATGTAATTTTTTTTAATAAAAATCAAGTGGCCTAATTTTTCTTCTTTATTTCCTCCACAAAGTTGCTAACTTTTTAAAACAAAAGCAACCAAACAAAATTACTAGATAAAATGATATAAGGGATTGTATATAAAAATTATATCAGCATTTCACCTCAGAATTGCAGATGATACTTTTTTTTAAGATATGTCCATTTAAATTCACAACCTATTATAGTTTGTTACTTTAAGATAACATTTTTGGGGTGGCAACAGATTGTACTTGCAATTATGTATATTATTGGTAAACTTATTTCAGTAAGCATACAATTACTTTTTTATCCCTTTGCCTAATTACATTGTGATTATGAGAGCTCTGTAAAGGGGAGCTTGAAAATACACTCCAGATGTTTTCCAGCTGACAATGTGTTTCTGTAGGTATAATGCACTTAACAGTGCTCTAGCATCTTTTAATATCTGCCATAGAAAAGTGTCATAAAGTGCAGGATTTGTTCTAAAGTTATAAAATAGGCATGCTCTTGGGGAGGGAATAAATAAATACGAATAATATCTGCATTCATACAAACACATGCTTATATTCATACATATTTATTTCCACTTCCATGAAAAACTCTGAAAAATATATAAATAAAATAAACTAATACTGTTATTAAAGCTTATGGAATATTAAATACACAATTGGCTCCAATGCATATATTATTTTATAACTACTAAAAGTGACTGCTCCAACCTTAGCGTAATAGTCCTTTGCTATCCAACTCAGCATACTTAAAGGCCATCAGTGATATTTAATCATCTTGATATATTTCCTTTTTTCTGAATCACCTCGTAAACATTAATTTGTATCTTTATCACCTTAAATTGCTCTATGACACTTTTAGTAAATTATCATCAATTTACTAAATTAGTGTCAATCACTCTGTGATGCAGAATGATTAAGGATACAGAATGATTAAAAAAAAAACCTACTCTAGAGGAAAGTGAGAAGTGTTGAAGAAATAAAAGAATCCAACATATTTGGAGGAGGAGCAAATCAATAATTTAAAACTTGAGATCCTATCTTTCCATAGCAACTATATCTCCAACACTAACAATCACATTCAAAATACTTCCAAAATCCTGAGCCACAATTCGTTATAAAACTGACTTCCATCTCATTCTCCGGCTGCTCAGGTTTCCTTAGTCTGTCTTAGCTACCTAAAGCACCCTCCTACCTCAATAACCTTCACAGTTTCTGTTTCCTCTAGAATATTGTCTTGGACCAGATATACCCTTCCCCAACTCCTGAACTTTTGTCAGGATCCTTCTCCAATATTCCACCCTTTCACAGAAAACTTCTTGCTGATCATCATGTTTTAAATAATTATCCTAATCACTTCCTGTGCTACCCTGGTTAGCATGCTTCAAAACACCCATCCCCAATTAAGACTATGATTTAATGTTTTTGTAGGCATAAAACTTTTTTTGTAACAATTCTAGTGGAGATATCCCACTGCATGGGAAAAAGCAATAAAGCCACCTATACTATTACTTAAAAATGCCATGTCACTAAAAAGAGGTAACAACATCAACTCATACAGGCACTAGATAAAATATTTATTTACAATAAAGAGAAGCTGAGGACGATTAATTCCAAAAGACTTCATAGAAAGCAGGGTAAGTACATGGTAGACTCCAGACACACTTCTAGGTTGCAAGTGAAGGCTCTGTTCCCTCTGCATTCAAAACAATACGTAACAGTGCGGATAGTCAGCTGGATTTTGGAGCACATGCATAAGCAGAAAAAAGGAAGTAAAAAATAGAGACCCATAATTTGGAGAAAACAGACAAAATGACTAATATAAATTTCTATCACTCTGCAAAAATACATTCTGGGTGTGGGACCTTGAAGAGAAATAGAGGTTTTCTGTAGGATTTTTGTTTTGATATACAGCCACTGATGCATGAATTTTACTTGATGAACCTAAAGGTTCATCAATCCTGGCTTTCATATACTGAAAAGCAGGCAAACATATAAAAATAATTCAAGGGGGTTACTTACCCCCAGTAACAAAACAACTCTGAGGTAAACCCCAATATGAACAAGCACAAAACAAAACAGAAAATGCAGAAAATGTTGAGATCAGGCACAACTTGCATGAGAGGGAGGGATCAACTGGCACTACTGTTTCTAAGACAAATTTGTTCATTTTTCTAGCAATCCATATTCTTTAGTAACACTCTAATTTAAAGGCATCAATTCTTATGCAATCTTTTTTATTCGTTGGTCAGCTTTTCCATGCATATGAAGTGACTAAAAATACAGTGGAAATCCGGGATTCGACCGCATCAGGACTAGACAAAATCGGATTTCGACGTGAAATGTCGAGAAAATTTTGCTCAAACAAACGTCGGAATCCGACCCAATGCACACGATTTTTTTTTTTCGTTTTTATTGCTTCAGGTGTTTTGCTGTACCTTCACCCCATTGATTAAATCAAACTACTTCAAACCCCTTCAA
>NW_022106084.1:370880-372503 GCF_000313985.2 Echinops telfairi
TTCCAGTCTTCTATGATGTGCCTTAACAAATTATGTAATCAGCACCAGAAGGATCTGCTTTGAGCAACCAATCAGTTGTAAGAATATTAGAGTCAAATGCAGCCCCCCCATGTCACAGCCCTACTGCTATTGAAGAGAAGTTTCCTAAGTGGTGTAGCCTACTTCCTATATAAATGAACACTGGGAAAAGGTACTTGCCTTTCCTGGGTTTGTATCAGGCTCATCCACCCTAGATCTTCTGGAATTTTCCAATGCCCTGCCATATTGCCAGCCAATCCTGGGAGCTATCCTATTTGAAATCTGACCTACCATTTGTCCTGATAATCTTAATTAAAACAACTGTTTTAATCATTTTCTTGATATAGGTTGAGAATATCAATCTATCACCAACAGTGTTACAATTCATATAGATGTTGACTTTTTTTTTTTATATAAAAATGTAATGTCATTACTCTTCAATTTGCCATTCCTGGCATGGTAGCTCATAAAACTGTATAATTCAAAATTGCCAATATCAGTCCATTTCCTAATGTCTAGGATAGGAGCCCTAGGCTGTAATGGTTATTCACAGGGCTGCCATCCCCATGGTAGGTACTTTGAAACTATCAGCAGCTTCACAAGACAAAGACTGGATTTTTCTATACTCATGAACAGGTACAGTCTCAAAAATCCACAGGGGGTCGGTATGAGTCAGCATTGACTTGATGAATGTATTTGGTTTGTTTTTTAATTCCCAGGATATTGACTTTTATGCATTCTATTTCATTTTGCCCACTTTCTTTCACTTTTCCTGTATTTATACTTGCATATCCAATGTTCCAATTATAAATGCTTTCACATCTTTCTTCTCTTTTAAAAAGCTGTACCATTATGAACAAACTAAAGTCTTTAGAAACTTTATGTCAGCATGTCCTTAAGGTCAACCTACTTTGAGGAGACAGTTCTTCTTTTGCATTTTGAGTGTCTTACAACCTAATAGGCTACTCTTGTGGTACTGTATCAGACAATGTTCTACTGTTGGCCATAAGATTTTCACTAGAAACATTTCCAAATCCTTCTTCATGGTTTGTCTTAGTCTAAAAGTTCTACAGAAACTGTATAATATGGCTGGCTCTTCTGCTATTTGAAATATAGATGCTATAGTTTCTAGTATCACAGCAACATGCAAGCCACCACAGTTGTACAAACTGACAGACAAGTGGTGGTTAAGACAATAGAAAATATATGAACTATAACATTGCAACCTTGTATTTGTATTTTGAATAATACATTTTAGTTCACATTTAGTTTTCAGGAACTTTTGGGGATGCCATATATTCTTATGCAGATTTTATTTTTAAAATGTCACTTTCCTAACATTCTGTAAAGACTTACACAATCTGATCTTCTAAAAATAGTTTAAATATAAGACTGTGGAGTAACTATCCACAGATGCTTAAAACATCACATGGGTGGAAAATCACCTCATCCTGTTCCATGGAAGAAATCTAGAGGCAAATAACGTGGGTAATAATTGTTTTATTAGTTTTGCTTTTGCAGAAAATATTCTCAGAGTTCATTAACCAGATTAAATCTACATAAGCAAACACACACACACACACACACACACACACACACACACAC
>NW_022106084.1:373003-374165 GCF_000313985.2 Echinops telfairi
GTCTCAGAAACACACAGGGGTTCCCTGGGAGTCAGCAATGACTGGATGGTGGTGAGTATTTTGGTAGGGGTTGAAAAAAGCCTGGTGGCATGATGTTTAAGCATCGGGCTGCTAACTGCAAGGTCAGCAATCACAAACCATCAGCCGCTCTGAGGGAGAAAGGTGAGGCTTTCTACTCCCATAAAAAGTTACAACTTAAGAAACTCACAGAGCCAGTTCCACGCTGCCTCATAGTGTAGCAATGAGCTGGCATTGATTCAATGTCAATTTGGAGTTTTAAGGTTTGGAAATGAATCCAATGTGAATGTGAAAATATATGCTTTATGCTTCGAAGTATACAATATTCCATTTAATACTCAACTTCCTATCTTCTTAGACCTGACGAGATAGCAGGTTACAAAACAGATAAAGATCCTACCAAATCACTTTCTACTGTACAACCCTATCACTTTTGCTCTTCACTACTAGCTTCTTAATTTCTTATTTATATTTCTTGCTATTGTTTAGATTTGCACTTTGAGAACTGAGTTGAACCTGAACTGTTATGATGTTTTAAATCACCTCATACGCATGTGATATATAATTGATTGATTGATGAATTAATTAACTAAGGTCTTCGTTTTGTCACCAGTAATCTCAGTGAAAACATGTTCAGATTTGCTTCTTGATAAGCTTTTACATGATAGAAAGAGGAACAGAAATCAATCTAATTTTCCAAGATTATATTCTTGATGTGTGATCCATTTTTAAGGTATGAAAAAAGAGGCTGTCAAAAATTACTGCAATAAAATAATAGCAATATTTGTGAAACAAAATTATCCAAGCATGAGGCTATTATTTCTTCACATAGTTTTCATCTCTCTCTACAAACTTTAATCTCTCTAACCCTTCCATGAAGAGTACTCACTTCAATGTACATCACAACAAGATGGCAGTCGTGGCTTGGTCAAGGTATTCTTTTGACCAAGTTGTGTTCTTTTAAAAAATTTTTTGAGTTTTAGTAATAAAAAGAAGCCTGAATAGAAAACATCGAGGCTGCAGGGTTCATAGACCCGGTTCCCAATGGCATTTTCTTGGACAGTCCAGTCCTTGGGACCCGCAAAGAATAAGCTGGTGTATTCTTGGGGTGCACAAATTCTTGGCACAACTTTCTGACTTTTTT
>NW_022106084.1:374265-380850 GCF_000313985.2 Echinops telfairi
GGGTGCACAAATTCTTGGCACAACTTTCTGACTTTTTTTAAGCACAATGTGGTTTTTAACTGTCGGGGGGGTGGGGGTGGGGGACAATCCTAATAACCTCCCTTAATTGTCCTTTATTCTTTGAGAAAATCCATCAAGATTATCTCTTTGGAATTACAAAGCCCAGTCACTATTACCTTTTGAGATGACCTCTTTACTCCAAATTTAAGGCACCCTAATGAGAATAAGACTACTGTTTTAATAAGAGAACTTGTCTTCAGTCATCCACTAATCACAGAGAATTGTTTATACATATTTTGTGTGGAATAAGTCTATGCAGCTATGAACTGGAACATTAGTAGCAATATATTTTCACTTACCCTGTACATATTCATTTAATTCTATGATTCTACAAACTAAGAGAGCAACCATACCTATTCCATACTATTTCCAATTAAGATTTAAGGTCATCAATCTGCAAGCAAGTAAATGCAAGGCAACTTGCTACTTGCATGCATAACTCAACCACACTCACTGCCTGAGATTGTAACTCTTTATGGAAGTAGAAAACCTCATCTTTCTCCTGGATATTAATATACACTAGGACTTATTGCATGCATTTACAAGCAGACTAAAAACTAGTGTGGTTTTCTGGTAGAAGCAGACAATGATTCCACATTTTCAAAATGGGTGACTCAAAGCCTGGAATTGCTTTTAACTATTCTAGGGAAGACTTCATGAAGACTACACAAGAGGAAGGGAAGTTTAAGATTTTAACCAAGCTATTTGAGTTACGTATTTAGATACCCAGGTAGAATTCTCAAACAATTAGTTTTACATGCAAATCTGCAACTAATAAGAGATAGTCTAGCATTAGATAAACAGAACTAGTGATAGGAACACTAACTTATTTTGAGGTTGAGGAGATGAAGGGAAACTAGAGCAGAATGTGAGTACATAATAACTTTAATAGGAAGACCACCAAAAGGCCATGATGTTCTAGAACAGTGGTTCTCAAATTTCCTCATGTTGTGGCCCTTTAATACAGTTCCTCATGTTGTGGTGACCCCCAACCATGAAATTGTTTTCGTTGCTGCTTCATAAGTGTAATTTTGCTACAGTTATTAATCTATCAAACACAGTGAAAGGGTCAGTTGACCCACAAAAGGGTCGCTACCCTCCGGTTGAGAACCACTGATCTAGAAGGTAAGCAAAGAAATTGTTTTGGGTGAAAGAGTGAGAATGAGTTCCTCTCCCCTTCTCACTGCATCAGGTTGATTCTGATTCATACCGACTCCGTAGGGCAGAGCAGCTTTCTGAGGCTGTAAGGATTTATGGCATCCTCGTCTTTCTCCATAGATCCATGGGTGGATCTAGAGAATCCTAAACTGATAAAATGAGAAATGAACTCTCTGGTGACCCTGAAAATAAAATGTATGCATTTATAAGGTCAAAGCCTGATCAAATGGATTTAAATACATAGAAAAGAAGGTAGGTGATCTTGTCCAGAATTTTGATGAAATAATTCAGGGTAACTACTATTATCTTCATCTACAAATAGGAATAAATAAGAAAAGAGGACCAAAAATAATATTCTTAAAATAGATAAAATCAGACATACTAAGTATCAGGTATTACCTGTTATATATGTATGTATATGATTTTTTGAAATATATATTTCAAAATAACTGTGGTAAAATTCTATAAATTTTAATTCCATTATTCTATGGACATGTTGCAGCAGCTTCAGATACACGTGCCGGTGGGCTTGGTTCAGGTGGTTACACATACGTATTTTATGATTGTTCTAATTCCGATTTTAAGTGCAGAAAATATTTATTTATTTGAAAAAGAAGCAACTATTTTATTTTGGTTTTATGTTAAGTAAAGCATTTAAAATAGTCCACTTCCCCTTAAAAAATTCCAATACATTTTACAACTATAACTGCAGTTTGATAACTAAGTGTATATTTAGGTGAAGCTATTTCATCTCCCCATGCTTTATTTTTTTCCTCATTTATAAATAAATGCTGACAAATTACTTGCACAAACTAGTGTGCAAATATCTATTACTTGACATCTATACAACCTTCCAAGAATTCCAAATGATAAGTAAACATGCCATTCATTTCTCCTACTTTTGTTTCCTATGGGACTTTCCAAATGTTTATTTGAAAGAATAGTTTCCTATTCAAAACTTTTAAAAATCAATTATAGAGCTGGGATTTCAATTTCAAAGTCAACCCTGCAATTGTAAAGAAGTTGCATTTGGAAATAAGCTTGACATTTAAACCTCATACTATTGGTTCCAATGCTGCTTACCACAAGGATATAATCCACACAGAAATACTATTTGATCTTAGGGAGGAAAAAAAAAGATAATGGATTGCTCCTCCACAAGAAACCATAAGGCAGAGTTCTGGGTTGCTGCCATTCAAATGAATAGAAACCGGCAGCAATTCTAACACCTATCCAGTTTCAATTTTGTAACATCTGCAGGCATCATTCTGGAAATGGTAAACATGTTAATGGCCAGGCCCTGTCCACGTATGCATTACTATTTTCAGTATTATCCCCTATTTCTACCTGGAAAGAGAAACTAAAAGGTGACAGATTGCTGTGAATGAAATGAATGAAGATGCGATTTGCATTTCTTTCAGCGGCAGCAAACTCCCCACTTTCCCATTCTTTTGTTGTCTGTCAGAGATCTCTCTTATAGCTTTGGAAAATGCAAGAGCAAGACTCTATGTTTTTATAATATAGCTAGAACTCCAAGCATCAACTCATACATTGATTTGATATCATCAAACAGCTTAATCATTACAGTCCATCACTTCTTTTAAACAAGAGGACAAATGCATTTTGATTGGATTAAATTCAATGATGCACATTCTCTGAAAATTGATTTTTAATACCAAAAATTGGAAGTGCCTAATGCCTACTTACTAAAATCCAGAAATTTAATAGCCCATTATTTACTTTTTAGAAATTAAAATTTTGAGTAACCAAAATCTTTGCATTTTGTGTGGATAACCTGAAGAAAGGAGATAAGGTAGTCATTTTGAAGCCACTACCAGAAGTGGCATATTTGGGAAGATAAATCAATATGTATATTGAATGCATGGATTATATTGATATGATCATGAAGAATATAAACGTCTCTCTTTTCCAATGGAGGATTTTTTATTTTTTTAAAAGTACCTGTGCATGTACGCAAATGTTATTTACCTGTACAGTGCAAAGCAGTGTACTGAAGCATGTCTTTTCATTTTGTTAACTAGTTAAAGATGTGGTCTTACTAGAATTAAAACCATATCTTCTAAATATGATGTTACTTATTATAATCGTAGATTAGTAACTTACAGTTCAAATGATTATCTGAAAGAAATTCTTAAGTAACCATAGAAAAATAATTAATCTAATAGATACCTACATTGTAGCAAGAAATGATTTAAGGAAGAAATAATGATGCATGTTGTTATTGCTATTAAAAATAAGCACTGCCATCCAGTCAATTCCAACTCATAGCGACCTCTATAGGACAGAGGAGAGCTGCCCTGTAGGTTTGCCAAATGTTAGAACTCTTTGCTGTAGTAGGAAGCATCATCTTTCTCCTGAAAAGGCTGGTGGTTTCAACCGCTGCCCTTACCATTAGCAGTCCAATGCAGAACCACTGAGATGCCATCAATCCGGTTCTGATTCACAGTGACCCAATGTGCAGAAAAGCTGAACACTGCCCAATTCTGCACGATCCTCCAAATTGTTGTCTATTTGAGCCCATATTTGCAGTCACTATGTTAATCCATCCGGCCCAGAGTCTGATGGCATCGAGGTTTCACAGTGGTCTGCCAACCACAAAGTCAGCAGTTTAAAGCCACCACCCTCTCCATGAGAGAAAGAGGAGGCTCTCTACTCTTGTACACAGTTACAGTCTCAGGAACTCACAGGGCCCTTCTACCATGTCTTCAACGGTCGCTGTGAATCAGAATTGACTCGATAGCAGAAAGTTTCTCCTTCATCAAGAATGAGACTGTTTTTGTTATGTGCCTTGGAGTCAGTTCCGACCCTAAGCGGCCCCGATGCACAACCGAAGGAAACGCTGCCAGATCTCGTGCAGCCCTCACCACTGCCCCTCTGCTGGACTTGGTCATTGCAGCCACGGTGTCAAGGCAGCTCATCCCGGGCCTTCCTCCCCTTTGCTGCCCGTTTACTGTCTCAAACGTGGTTTTCTTCTCCATAGACTGCTCTCTCCTGACAACATGCCCAAAGTATGTAATCCAAAGTCTCACCATCCTTGCCTTTAAGGAACACTCTGGACATGCTTCTTCTAAGACAGACTCCTTTGTATTTTTAGCCATCCATGGTACTTTCAATATCTTTCACCAACACCACAATTCCAATGCATCAATTCTTCCAGTTATTGCACCTATTAAGCAAAATAGAGAGCCTTAATTTGGAGTTTATTTATAACCAAAATAAAAGCATAAATTAGACTTTTTGTAATATGTTTTCTTTCATTTGTCTCTTGTTTTCTATGGAAGATATGTATTTCCTGTCAAATATAAATTTATTGAAAGGAACTAATTGCAGCTGACACACTGAATGACGTGGCAAGATCTATATATTTGTCTAAAGAACTATTTGAGAAGAATGTTGGGCTATTTGCTTCTACAACGATTTATGGTGTCACAAAGACTTTATAGGGTCACTTTGAGTCAAAACCCATGTGACAGTAGTAAGGTAAAAAGATATAGATAACAAATAATGTAGTGAACTTTCATGATTATATGTCTAACTAGTTTAATGTTCTTATTTATCTTATAGAATATTTATGGATTCCAAATATGAGTCAATAAAATATAAAAGTGAACCATTTAATATAAAGGTAGAAATTGTGATACATTACTGATATATTACTTATATAATTCTGATATATTACCATTTGGGGTCTTCTTTTGAAATTTTTAATTATATAAAATGCAATATTCAATAATATTAAGACTTTTAATTTAAGTCATTTAAAACAGTTCACGAATGGAATTTTTCCTTTACCTATGACAAACTTACACACAATTCTGTTTCTAAACCTCACAAATTATGCTGAAGAAAAAATAATTTAATAAGCTTTTACATTAGATTTACTTAAAATGTCCATGAGCATTTGTGTTGACGAGGAGTTGTTAAAATACTATACACAGGAAAGGAAACATTTCTACTTTGCGCCAAGAAACCTCTCATGAAATCTCAAACTTGAGATAAATGTCAACATTGTTTTTTTAATTCAACTCCATGAATTAACAACCAAACCAAATTTGATAAGGAAATCAGCATGCCTCTGTGTGGCAGCTTTGAATCGATTGAGTAGATTGATTGGTAGAATGGGAATTGTGTCATTTATTCAGGATGTATGTGCATAAAGTATGAAATAAGACCAATATATTCTGTCCCAAGTAAGTTTATTTGATCAAGACTAAAATTAGAATATCCCCCCACATCATATTTGATGTTATGTTGTGTGCAAAATGCCTATGCATCATTCAGTCTCCTGGACCAAAGTTGGTCCAACTCTCTCTCTAGCCCTTCTCAATATCTTTCTGAACTCTAATGATCCTACAGTATGTGCTTGATTACTTACTTAGAGTTGTGTGTCCCTACTCTCCCAACCACACCTGGTTATCTAGTTCCTTAAGGCTGATTGCAAACACAATGTTGAATCCTGGAGTGGACTCAACCCCATAACATTGTTTTTGTTTGTTTATTTGTTTTTAATCATTTAATTCATGCTTTTATTTAGATTATGTCAAATTCAGTACCTTAATAACTTCCCTTTCATTTTATAGAATTAAAAATACCCCATTCATCCAAAGTTGTGTCTACATTATGTTCCAGCATTATTTAACCTGCGCAAATAAAATTGCACTTAAAAAAATACTGTCCCTAAACACAAAATCAAGAACCCTGCCATCACGTGGATTCTCACCCATAGTGACCCTATATAACAGGGTATATCCACCCCTGTGGGTTTCCAAGATGGTAAATTTATGGGATTAGAAAGCCTCATCTTTCTCCCATAAAGGGCCTGATAGTTTCAAACTGCTGACCCTGTGGTACCTAGTATCTTACTAATCATGTGTTTGTATTTTTTTCTCAACCATTTTATTAGGACATAATCCAGACACCATAACATTCATCAGTTCGGTCATATCAAGCAGTATTCTAAAGTCAAGCAAAACAGTCAGTTTCAAAACATTTTCTTCCTTTTAGGACTCCTTGATATGAGCTCTTTATTATCCTCATCCTTCGAACCCCCACACCCCCCTGTCCCCCCAACACCACACACCCACCTCCTCTCCTGCTGTACCTCCCTGGAATCCTTGATCTATGTGTGAGTCTGGGTACTTTAGAGAAACAAATCCACAGAAACTCATGTATAAGAAAGAGTTTTATATATAGGTTAAGTGCACATCAAGAAAACACCTTCAACCCAATTCTGCCCAAGCCCACAAGTCCAACATAACGCATTAACCCATATGTCCAATACCAATCCACAAATTTCTCCTCCATCTAGCAAAATAGATGCAATGATGCCGACTGCAGGAGGAAAGC
>NW_022106084.1:384795-386811 GCF_000313985.2 Echinops telfairi
TGATCAAGGGGAATGTAACAAAGAGGAAGTGCTGAAATCCTGGTGGGGACTGAGCATGATAGTGGGACAGGAGGAAAATCAAGGAAAATAGAGGAAAGAGCTGGGAAGCAAAGGGCATTTATAGAGGTCTTGATAAAGACATGTACAAATTTATATGCAAATAAATTTATATGAGAATGGGGAAATAGATCTATGAGCCTATATTTATAGGTTTACTATTAAAGTAGCAGAAGGACATTGGGCCACCACTCAAGTACTCCCTCAATGCAAGAATATTTTCTTCTATTATATTGGCATTCTATGATGCTCACCTTCCCGACACAACCGCTGAAGACAAAGCTGGTGAATAAGCAAATATGGTGAAGAAAGCTGATGGTGCCCGGCTATCAAAAGATATAGTGTCAGG
Source organism: Echinops telfairi (assembly GCF_000313985.2). Lineage (NCBI taxonomy): Eukaryota > Metazoa > Chordata > Mammalia > Afrosoricida > Tenrecidae > Echinops > Echinops telfairi. Next base: position 385,202 of record NW_022106084.1, read on the forward strand.
GGTCTTAAAAGCTTGAAGGTAAACAAGCAGCCATCTAGCTCAGAAGCAACAAAGCCCACATTGAAGAACATGTCAGCCTGTGTGCTCACGAGGTGTTGAAGGGAATACTGAAGACAAATGGGTGCATAAGCAAATGTGGCAAAGAAAGTTGATGGTGCCCGGCTATCAAAAAGTATAGCATCTGGGGTCTTAAAGGCTTGAAGGTAATAAAGTGGCCATCAAGCTTAGAAGCAAAAAAGCCCACATGGAAGAAGCATACCAGCCTATGCAATCATGAGGTGTTGAAGGGATCAGGTATAAGGCATCATCAAAACAAAAAATCTTACCATAATGAATGATGGGGGGAGTGTGGGGTGGAGACCCAAAGCCCATAAGTAGGCCACTGGAGATCCACCTTTGATATTTCAGTCCTCAATAACTATCCATTAATCTTGATTGTATGTTTGATCAATTGCCAATTGAAGTCATTGGTAGAAATCTTCAATTTCTTCATCAATAGTTCTAGTAGTTGATGCATAGATCTGAATAATTGATTGGAATTGATTGGAATTCCCATAGGAGGATAGATATAATCAGATCATAGACAGCATTGTACTTCTAGATTGATTTTGCGATGTCCTTTTTCAGAAGGAATAAAATGCCTTTGCTCTAGGTTGTTTTCATAAATCATTGGAGTTCATGATACAAAATTACCAAGGCCAGTCCATTTCTGCTCACTAATTCTTAGGATATCATGGTGCCATGGATAGGGTGAAGCCTGTGGGAGTGGACTTTTCTGGAACATCATTTGCTGATGGGTGACAACTCATGGTAAGGAGAAAAGCTGCAATAATCTGCTAATGGTTGGACTGTTCAAAAAATAAATCATGAGAAATTAAAAGACATCAAAATGTAATGCCATGAATGACAACTGACAACCTAGGACATTTCAAACTCAATCCAGAAGTACAATGCTGTCTTTGGGTTATACCCCCACAGAAAAGTAAGGTCCTGCAGGTTTTACTCCTACGGCTTTACTCCATCCATGTCACTATGGTTGACTCTACTTTGAGAAGGTAGCTCCTCCTCTCAGAAATGGACAGCCTCTTTCTTCCCTGTAGTCTCTTCTTAGTCTGAAAGCTTTGCTGCAACCTGATCACTTTGGACAACCCTGCTGGCATTTGAAATACCAGTGACATAGCTTCCAGCATCACAGTAACACACAAGCCACCATAGTAGGACAAACTGACAGACAAGTGGTAATATGGGTGCCTAAAGGCTGATTAATATAGTCGATAAGTTAATATATTCAGTAATTATTCAAAAAGGATGGATTACATTGTGTACAAATAATTACAGAACATGACATACCTTGTCAGTTTTAGTCATTGAGCCACTCGAGATTTCACATTGGGGGGTGGGGGGGAGACATATTCAATCTAGAGATGTTCATATAGGTGTCTCTGGGAGTACTGTGTGTAGAAGAAAGGTCAGTTTGCTAATATGAAATTATAAAAACCCAAATAATGCCTAATTTATACTGAATTTTTAGCACCATATTATATTGAAACAGGAAATAATTTTGATTTTTTTCAGTCTAAAGCTGGAACCCTTCCTAACACTTATGAAAG
>NW_022106084.1:387259-396981 GCF_000313985.2 Echinops telfairi
TACTACCTGGCTTTCTCCCACTACTGTCGCTATGATTCATTTGGTACGGTCTGCTTTGGGGAGAGTTAATTTCCATGCTTGCCTAATTCAGAGCTAAACTTCAAATTTCTGTTTATCCCAGATATAACCTTCATTAATTCTGCTCCTAGTTATTTCTCTAATTCCACACATAAGAATTAAACAAATCGTAGGCTGTCAATGACTTAGAATTTCTTTGGACAGAGTCAAACTTCTCAAAAAGTTCCCTAGCCTCCTTCCTTAAAAGAAGTTTCATTCTAAGCAGATTTCAATTCAGAACGCTGGTCTTCAGAAAGTGCTCTCCCCTGTTTCTATCCTGCATCTGAATGTAGAAAAACAGGTAAAACTGTATCCTACAAACTAATAAGATGTAGTAAGCCCATACTTAGATTGCTTAATGGGCACTCCCCTATGAGAGAGTCTAAATTTGAAAGAGGCTTTGGTTTTGTTGGAAAGTACTGTGAAGTTGGAAGACAGACAGATGCCAGCCATATCTGGAAGTAACATCATTAATAGAGTGAAAAATGTGAAATTAGTCACTGCAAATAAATTAGCTCAAATAAACCTGTGACTACCTTGGCTATTGGGTAATCTGACGCTGTCTCCTTCTAGAGAAACAATACTGGTAACATATAAGTGTGTGATAAACACATAATCTTCATCACACTCAAGATCTATTGAATCAGAATATCCCTTTTAACAATGTTCACAGGTGCTTTGTAAGTATATTGAAGTTTCAGAAGATTCAACTGGGGGGCAGTGCTTCTTCAATGATGGCAAAGTGAGCAATGACGTGTTTCTCGCCTCTCTGCAGTAGTTTTAGGCCCCTGTCCATCCCGACTTCAGCTTAGACATTTACTTGGTGACAATAAATCTGTAACTACACATCAGAGATAAAAGGCATGTTCCAAGTCTCTTGTTCTCAATATTTAAAAATATTATCATATGTCATTAACATTTTCTTCTCCAGTTAATCTTCTTTGGTTGTGCCGACTATTTCTCTCCCATAGAATTTCCAGGCATCTTCAAATCTCGGCCATTTTCCTGTAGGTGCTTTGTAATTTGTCAATATATATTGAGCAAATTCATAACTCTTTTTTACCTACTGCAAAAAAAGAAGACACTCCAAGGTAAATGCAGATGAGAGGCAGGCATGACCAATTACACATGACTAGTGTGCTCATGTCTTCATAGAACTGAGAAATCGATTCAGGTATAGCTTTTCTCTCAGAAACACTTCCCAAGAAGTTGCAGAATGATGAATGTTGACCTCTTAAAATCACTAAGGTATAAAGTGTTACAAAAATTATTAATGCTACCATGTGATTAAGTGTGTCTCTATCAATGAATCACAGTGATAGGAATGTCCCAGTGCTTACCTGCACAAGAGAAAAATTAGGTTGTAGTGAAAATCAAATGCAAATATCTTCAGATTCTGGAGCATCTCTTTCCTTATCTTAAGGTAGGCGTTGCTAACTTGTAGAGAAGTATACAGTTTAATTTTTAAATATAGCTCTGTCTGCAGCATTTTTTTCATTAAAAAAAAGCTTCAAGATTTAAGATCCTAAATAGGATTTTAAAAAAGCATTTGAAGTATATATGGCTATTTGCAAAACAAATGAAAATGTTCTAAGATAAATTTTAAATTAAGTGGAATGTCAATGTTAAAATTGCACATGTTTGTTGCATATTGGCTACAATAAGACAATAAAAATTAATGAAATCAGATTATAAAGATACTTTCTTTTTGTTAAATGTTGGCATGTTTACAAATGGAAAGGTTTGGGAAAGAAAAAAATTGAAGTCAACATATCAAATATTTAAATATCTGTTTTGTCTCATACACAAAGACAGCTTTTTAAAAGTAAAGATAAATGACAATTTTGAACACATGCCTTGTAAATAAAAGTGTTTATTGAGTCAAAACGCTAAACTTTGAGGTTCTGTAAGTCCATGTTGTCTAGAAAAACAAATCTGGTAGCACTCACTTATTTATTAGAAAGAGCTTTCTATCAAGAAGTATTTATATATCAAGAGGGCATCTCAACCCAGTGCACCTCAAGTCCGTAAGTCCGATGCTGGTCCATAAGTCCCTCTTCAGACTCACATACCATATATACTCGAGTATAAGCCAACCCGAGTATCAGCCAAGGCGCCTAATTTTACCACATAAACTGCATTAAAAATGTGCTGAAAAACTCGGCTTATACACAAGTATATATGGTAGATGCAAGGAAATGACACAGAGAGATGAAGCAGGGAGCAGAAACATCACAGGCTGGTGGGTATAGAGTCTCACTGATCTAAGGTCAGTGGAAACATTGTGGGACACAGAGAGCTCCCAGTGTCAAGTGGCCCACTGGACGACCCCTGGAGGCAAACAGAGAATCCCAGTAAGCAGGGTGGCAAAGGGGGAGAGAGGGAAGTTCCTAGTTTTTAACTTACAAGAATGCCATACCCCCAAGAAAACATCATCAGGCTGTGGCCTACTTGACAGGTTGCACAACAACCTTACACCTTTACACAAATTCAAGTTGACATAAAAGCATTCAATAATCACAGGGGTGGTATCCTAATGGTGTACTGGCTACACCTCGGCCTGATATATGCAAGGTCAACAGTTCAAAACCACCAGGCACTCTGAGGGACAAGGAGGAGGCTTTCTACTTCTATAAATAATTACATTCTCAGACATCCATAAAGGCAGTCTACCCTGTCCTAGACTGGCACTAAAAATCTGAGTCAACATGACAGCAGTGATTTAAGTTTGGTTTGGGAGACTTTGTGGAAAGTAGGCTGTATAGTAAGTGTTCTGCTCACTACGAGCTGTTCAAGCCCACTAACTGCTCAGAGGGAGAAAGGGCTGTGTTATTGTCAGGTGTCCTGGAATTGGTTCCGAGCCATAGTGACATTATGCACAAAAGAAAGGAATAGAGCCCAATCCGGCGCTGTCCTCACAATTCCAATGGGTGAGCCCATTTTACAGTCACTGTGTCAGTTCATATCATTGGAGGACTTCCTGTCCCTCTACTTTACCAAACATGATGTCTTTCTTTAAGGAATGGCTTGTCCAAAGTATGTAAGACAAAGTTGTGTCAACCTTGCCACTAAGGAGCATTCTTCCAAAACAGATTTATTTTTCCTTTTACCAGTTCATGGTACTTTTAATTTTCTTCTCCAGAACCACAATTAAAATGCATGAATTATTCTTAGGTCTTCTTTATTCAATGTCCAACCTTCACATGTATATGAGGCAATTGAATATACCCTGGGCCAGGTATACCTATGGAGTTCAGCCTGGGAAATCCTTCATAGTGTCATGGTGAATTCGAATGGACTCAATGGTCATAGCTGGAAGCTATGAGGAATCTTCAGTGGACTTTTGTACACACTCAGGAGACCTGCAGGCACAGTGGTTAAATCACTCATCTGCTAACTGAAAGGTGAGTGGTTCAAATCCACCAGACTCTTAGGAGGAGAAAGCTGTGGCAATCTGCTTGACAAAGTTGTGAGATAGTTCTAGTTTACCCTATGTACTTTTTAGGAGTTGGAGAATACTAACAGAAATGGGTTTGTTTTTGTCTTTCTTGTTGTTATTATTATTTTGCAATCAGTGGTGAGTATTAAAGGGCTACAAATCAAAAACCAAACTCATTGCCATCATAGTGCATGCTGACTCAGAGCAACCCCCAGTGTGTTTTTGAGACGATAACAGTTCATATTATTAGAAAGCCCAGTCTTTCTTCATTGGAGCTGCTGGTGGTTTTGAACTGCAGAACAGCTAGTGGTTGATGAGCTGCTGACCATGCAGATTGCAGCCCAGTGCACAACCACTGCACCACCGGGGTCCTGTTAAAGGGTTAGTCATAAGGAAATGATGTCATCCATATTTTGAAAGTTTCATTTTGAAATAAAAGATGAATAAACTCTTCAAAAACATAGAGTTAAGAATACTGCTCAGATCATAACTGTAATAATCCTAAAGATAGAACTAACTCTTCTTTTATTTCCTGGGTTATAAATTTGTCTAGCCAGTGATTCAATTCCTATCCAAAGTCAAGCTATTCCAATCCTTCTTTTGATACAGTCATGAGCTAACTCAATGTCTCTGTAGTAATTTGATCCCTATTGATTCATCTATCAAACACATCACAAAAGTCATTATAGGTTTAGTCTTATCATTTCTCTTTAAAATGAGTTTTCCTAAAAAATAGTAGGCAGTTATGATTCTCACTCATTCATTGTGTTTCCAATGATGATCATTGTGTACTTACCAATTGCCTGTTAATTGAATATCTGTAAAGAATTATTTTAAGTTATAACATTTAAGTTAATTTGAGTAAAACAGTCATGAATTCTCCTTACATTAATAATTAAAAACTAGATATGTAGATTGAATTCTATGATAGAAACATGGTCAAAGTTACCAAGACAAAGTTTCACCGTCGTGCTCAGAAGGCTCTCAATGAGCTAGATTGACACGCTACCTGCAACAATAGACTCAAACAGAGCAACAACTATGAGGCTGATATGGGGCCTGGCCGTGCTTCATTCTGTGGCACATAGGGTCCATGTGATTTGGAATTAACTTGATAACATTTAACAAAGTGTTTTAGAAGAGGTATGTGTGGTTTTCTCATATTTATCCTGCGAATTCTACTGTACCTGGCAAGTAACAACAATGTGCCAGAAATGATAAATTATAGAATTTAATAGATAAAAATCATAATCATTGACTTGATTGAGCATAATGATTAGTGAGGGAAAAAGGACAGACACATTTTGAAAAAGTATATTAACTGTATAATCAAGGGGCAATAGACTTTGGTAGTTTAAATCAGACTAAGGAGTGGGAAAGTATATCCTGGAAGTGATGAGCCTTGGACAACAGAAAAGAAGCTATGCAATTTAGGCTACCGTCTGATTCCATCTCACACACCTACACACACCTACACGCACAAGTGCAGGCTTTCTCTAGGGCTTGTGGAGAGGATCTCCTTGTTCTTATCACTATCATCAGAGGCGTTTTAAATCTATAATCTTTAAGTGGACTAGATAGGTCAGACATACACTGTTGGAGATAATTATTATATAAGAAATGCTTTCTTGCTACGCTGCTCTATTTCCTTTAAATACTATTGATGAAACAAGTATAACGTTGCTCATTTGCTGTCCTGCATGAACACGGTGCATCAAAGCTGGTGTTTCTTTTTCAGTTGATCATAAACAAGCAATTTCAGGAGAAAATTTTCAAGTCACAGAAGTGAGGTGAAAATTATGTGTTCTACTATCCTTTAGCTAGAATTAATTATATCCACACTTTACAAAATCATATGAAATATAATTAAAATTTTTTAATATTTTGTCAATCAAGATAAATGGTCTGTTTTTCGGGTTGGTCCACAGAGTACTACTTTTCTTTTTCAAACATAAACATAGTTTACTAAAATAAATAGCAAAATTATCTAATAAGAGAAAAGATAATTTATTGATGATGACCTATTGTGTTCATTTATTACCTAATAAGTTTAAATAATATTTAAATGCTTTTGAGTATTATTTTGATCTTCCAAATAAACTTAGTTTTCACTTTTATGTACTTTTTAACTGAGTTAAGATATCCTAGCTCCCATTTAAGAACAATTAGTTCTTATATCTTGGCCCTGCTTAATACTCATCCTCAGGAATGGAGCACAGAAGATATAGGTGTTATAGCAAATATTGGGGAAAAAATTAGATGTGGCCTGGATATTGGATCAAATAGCTTCTGGTATCTTAAAGACTTGTTTCCACACAAGCAGCCATCTAAGTGAAATGTCAACTAAGTCCACAGGGAAGAAGCACAGCAACATCAGTCACCAAAAGATTGTCAATCATATAATCGGAAGCCAAAGGAGGGAATTGTATCAGAGCCTCAATCGTGAGGCTCGTTTGCTGAAGGCTGTAGACAACACTGGGGGCCCAAGATACATTTGCGAGATCTACATAGGAAACTAGCCTCAGGTGTTTTCCCACCATCCATAATAGACAGCTTGGAAGAAACTGATTACCAACAGAGTTTATTGGAGAGATGTTTATAGAAGATCAAAATGATAGATCTGACTTGAATAGTTAAAAACCTTCTCAGTTGATCCCCTTGTTGATGCATGTTAGGTCGGATCTGTTTTTCAAAATTTTCTGCATTTTTTTGTTAGTTCATATTGGGGTTTATCTCAGACATGGTTGAATTTTTGCTATATGTTTTTCTAGATTTCGGTACATGCAACCTAGGATTGATGAACCTATAGGGAAAACAGTACAATAAGGATTTCTGGGGTGTACAGTGGTGGTGTGGGGGTAGGTAAAAAGAAGCTGATGTCAAAATAAAGTCTGTGCCATGTCTGAATTTATGTTGCTTTGTTTTATATTTTAAGAAACTTAAAGTAAATATTCCCCAACCTTGAGAAGAAAATACAATCTTACACTATTTGTTTTCCTTTTTAACAATCTAAACATCCATGGAATATTAGCAACAGTAATTAAAATCTTATATTATCTTTAAGTGGCCAATATTAAAGCCATTCCCTGAACCTTGTTGAAAATGTTGCTGTCATAATTATAGTGATGATATAAAGAATCCATCTAGCCAGGGCCTCCAGGCTGTTTTATATTTACTCAGGTTTAATTAACTAGAACTTTTCCAAAAAATAGGTTATACATGTACCCTACTTATATTAGGATCACAAATTTTGTATAAAATATTCTGCTACAAAGTATACCTTACCCACATGTGGACAAAATACACTCTGTTTACAGAATGATTTATTATGTAGAGGAGCAAAAAATAATGCTACAGTTAATTTGCTTTTCATAAACTCGCTTCAAAAAAGTCATTCTCTGCAAATAAAATGAAGAATGCATATGAGATCTTAAAATTTCTTACTATAATAAAAATTTATATGACTCTTTGGGTAAGTTTTTTTTCTTCCTTTACATGAATCAAAAGGTGTTTTTCTATTTTTTGTTGATAACAAAGCTGTTCATCACATAGCATGTTCAAAACCTCACAGAAAATATAGGGAAACATCATCTGGAACGTCCCCATACTGATGCATTCATTAGCACATTTCTTATCGTAATTTTCATGTTGTGTATTTGATCATCACACTTATAAAATTCATTCGAATTTAACTATCTTTTTGGCAGTAACTCCCCTAACCATCATTTTATGCTCTGTAACAATTTCCAATACATTGCATATGAAGTGCATCGGGAAGCATTTTTTTCATTCAAAATAACTGGGTAGTTTCAAGTATTTGATTAAGGAAGCAAGTTATTATAAACAAATTTAAATAATGTTTAGAGTAAAACTTTAGTTCATAGCTCATTCTTTTTCGTACTTTCCTTGAAATGCATGTTCTCTGTCCATATAATTTATCCATCATCTAATCATTAAAAAATTGTGTTAAGAAAGATATGATGACAGCAATTGTAACTATGGATTGTAATAATATCTGTAAGAGCTCCTAATAATTTTTTTAAAGAATCATAATGTAGAATTAAGTATTAGCAATAGGTATTTAGTTGAAACCTATACAAAGGTGCTTCAAAAATTATTGGAATAATGGAAATTAAAAGGTATTGACATTTTTTCATAAACTCTTTGATGTCCCATCATGCACTACTCCACAGTGTAGCCAAAGGAGGTTACTGTGTGGTTTTGTGTTCTACATCACAAGTATCAAAAAAATTTTTTAAGCAAAGGGTCAAAATAAATACTTCAGGCTTTCCAAGCCATATGATCTTGGTTTTTACTAAACTCTCTAGTTTTAGCTCAAGTGAACATATGAATGTGACTGTGATCCAATAAAACTTTACATGTGAATTTATAACACATACACACTGACATTATTTTTCTCTTCTCAAAGATCTTATTCATTTCACCTTATTAAAAGAATTTGGCACTAATTATTTTGTTATTAACAGAAGAAATCAGTAAGTTTAATATATACTTTTAATATTTACATTTTTCTTTCAATTATTTGTGTTTACCACCGAAAAAAAAACCAAAAACATATAGTTAAATTATTATATAAATTACAATCTAATAACTGGAGTCTGACAGTATATTCCGCTATGTCATTACTTGCACTGACTTTTGATCAGTTTTAAGAATAAGAGAAAAGGAGTAAAAAATCTGCAGTTGATAATTCTAAATATATCTAGTAATTCTCTTTGAGAATAGAGAAATCCAGGCATTAGATATTTTGAACCTGTGTGTATTTCTGGTTTTAATAATAATATTCATGAGTGAACCTCAATGATCACTGATTCTTGGCTTTGTGATCCTCCTCATTTATCTATCCTGAGTTAAACATTTAAAATAAGCTCCTTTTTCTTCAATGGAGGACATGAATATGTGTGAGAAGAGATAGTATTTTCACCCTGCATATAAAACACACAGCATTTTGACATAGTTGATATTTTACAAGTATAAAGCCATTGTGAGATACAGCACTTTTTCTTTGGTCTTCCTTATGAATTGTCCAGCTATTGCATGCAGGTTTCAGCAAAACTTCCAAACTAAAATAACAAATATTGAACTTGCTCCACATTTCAGAAGAAGTAGTCACTGAGAGCCTTATGCGTAGCTTCAAAACATGATCAGATCCTTAAGCCCTAATGAATAAAACCAGAACACTTTCCTAGATAATGCCAGAGGATTGGTCCCTGGGGTCAGAGTACTCAAAAGGTGACTGGGGAGGCACTGATATCTCAGAGTGCAGGTCGCAGTGGGGACATGAGTCTGGTATGGCCTGCAGAGTGGGATCTTCTATGTGGATGGGGTATAACTCAAGGTAAGGAGAAACATTGCACACATTTGCTAAGGATTGGAACTTGGAATGTGTGAAGTATGAATGTAGGAAAATTGGAAGTCACCAAAACTATATGGAACACATAAAGATCAATATCCTTAGCATTGGTTAGCTGAAATGAACTGCCATTGACCATTTTGAATCAGAAAAAGAATCCTCTGATTTACTATGGCAGGAATGACCCAATCAAAAGGTATACCATTAGATTCATTGTCAAAATACCCAATCTTGAAGTACATTGCTGTCTGTGATAGGATTGTGTCTAACTGCCTTCAAGCATATGCAATCAATGCAACTATTATTCAAATGTATGCACCAACCACAAAAGATAAGGATGAAGAAATTGAAGAACTCTACCAACATCTTCAATCTGAAATTCATCATTCAATCAAGATTATTGGTAATTATAAGTGCAAAAGTAGGAAATAAAGAAGAAGGAACAGTAGTTATAAAATAGTATCTTGGTGATAGACATGAAGCTGGATTATTTTTGGTAGGTCTAGATCCTGAATCTGGTCTGTACACCTCCCATTTCTTGAACTTAAGCCAATGACCTGCTACTTTGCCTGTGGATATTGGGAAAAGTTAGTGTCCTGCTACTTGACCTACTGACCTTGGATTCTTTTGTCTCTCCACTCACAAGTCCACCTGATTATCTTGGCTACATCTGACTGGACAGCCACCAGCCTGTAGTTTTACTGCCACAGCAACACATCCTTTGCAAACCAGAATTCTCCACTTTAGCCTCTCATCTACGAACTAGGAACTTGACTATACTTGCAAGTCTCTATGACTGTGTAAAGTCATTTTTGACAAAATTTTATAAAACTCATTATATTTTTGGTGAAA
>NW_022106084.1:397279-399466 GCF_000313985.2 Echinops telfairi
TAATATGTCAAACACACTGAAGATTGTCTAATTGGTGTACCTCTAAAGGAATGAGGTCCAACTCCTACAGTGGAAAGATAAATCACACAGCTGCCAATGCTAAGATAAAAACAAAAAACATTGCAAGCAAGGATGCCAATCAAGAAGCAAAGTGAAAATTCTGTAAATAACTGTTTCATTGTTTTTGTCAGGTATTATTTAATATTTTCCACTAATATTTAAAACACTGAAATCACTAGCCATAAAACAAGGTTCCAGAAATTGATGGCATATCAATTAAAATGTTTCATCAAGCTGATGAAGCACTGGAAGCACTTATTTATTCCAGGAAATTTGGAAGACAGCTACTTGGCCAACTGATGGAAAAGATCAATATTTGTACTTGTTCCAAAAAAATTCAAAAAGAAATTATAGACCAATAACGTTGATAACATATGGAAGTGAAATGTTCCTGAAGATAACCCACTATCAGTTTCAGTTGTCAGAAGAGCTCTCAGAGGTTAAGGCCCAATTCAGAACAGGACTTGGAACAAGGGATTTTATGAAGGATGTCAAAGGGCTCTTAACGAATGCAGAGACTGCCAGAAAGATGTTTGCTCATGTTTTATTGATTATTCAAAGGGCATCAATTCTGTGTGTCATAAAAAACTGTGGATATCCTGGAGAATGGGAATTCCAGAGCACTGTGTTGTGCTAGTTTCTGACCTGGTCTATGAAACAAGAGGCAGTATGTGAGTGTGGCACTGCGTGGTTTAGCATTAGAAAGGGTGTGTATCAGCACTCTGTCTTCTCACCAAACTTTTTCAACCTCTCTGCTGAAGAAAGACTTCAAGAAGTAGTCTTATTGGAAGAAGAATGCAGCAGTAGACCTAAAGGAATGTTGAATAACAACCTACAATGCGCAGATGACGGATACTTGCTGAGAGTGAGTAAGACATGGAGCACTTGCTGATGAGAATCAAAGACAGCAGCTTTCAGAATGGTTTCAAACTCAATCGAAAGAAGACGAAAATCTTCACCACTGGCCCAATATATAAGATCATAATAAATGGAGAAAAGATTGAAGTTGTCAAGGATTTTGTTGTGCTTCTATTCACAATTAATGCTCGTAGAAGCAGCAGTCAAGAGATCAAAAGACACATTGTGTTTGGTTAATATGTGGCACGTGGCCTCTTTAGAGTATTGAAATGCAAGGAAGATATCATGAGGACTAAATTGGGTGGAACTCAAGCCTTTGGGCTCTCAGTGACCTCATATGCATATTAAAATTGGCCATTGAATATGGAGAATGAAGAATTGATACATTTGATTAGTTGCATTGGCAAAGATTCTTGACAGTACCCTGGACTATCAAAAAGACAAACAAATCTGCCTAGAAAGAACTAAAGAGTTCCTTAAAAGCAAAAATGGCGAGATTTCCTCTTGCATACTTTGTTCATGTAGTCAGTAGAGACCAGTTCCTGGAGAAGGAACTCATGTTTGGTAAAACAGAGGGGCAGCTAAAAAGAGGAAGGCCTTCAATAAGATTGATTAACACGGTGGCTGTGACGATTGGCTCATGTGTAGGAGCAATTATGAATATGGCCTATGATAAGGCAGTGTGTCTTTCTGTTGTGCATAAGGTCAAAAGTAGATGGTACCTAACAACAACTGCTCTGCACACACCACCAGTTATTGTTCAATTTGTCATACTCTGTTGACTTTGATGCTGCTATGCTGCTCAAGACAATGTCAGCAAACGTGAACAGGTTTCAGCAGAACTTCCAGAATAATAACAGACCATGAAGAAGGAATGGACTGTCCACTTCTGAGGAATTAGCCACTGCAAACCTAAGGGACAGAATCAAAACACTTTCAGATACTGAACACTTCATGGGAAGAAGCAGAACACTGTCGGAGAGAGTGCAGAAGCTGAGCCTCTCTGGTCAACAGGCACTCAGAGTAACGTTGAATCAAATGACAGTAAAGGGAATGTATAGCCTGTGGGAATAGAGCCTCTGGCAGATTCACTTGCTGATAGGTCAAGACTCACAAAGACTACAATTCTCCTTTAGTTCCTACAGGCTTCCTCTACTCCTCACTATCATGATCCCAATTCTAACTTTGCAAGTCTGGCTAGACCAGAGGGTGTACACTGGTATAGCTAGGAACTGGAAACACAGGGAATCCAGGGCGGATTATCCCTTT
>NW_022106084.1:399754-406747 GCF_000313985.2 Echinops telfairi
TATGTATGGGTTGTGATAATAATTGTATAAGCCCCTAATAAAACTATTAAAAATAAATTAAATAAAATAATAAATTAAAAAAAAGAAAAAGCTGCAAACATCAAATAATCATTGAAACTCAGAATGTCCAAAGTATGAATCTAGGAGATTTAGAAGCTAAAAAACCTGCACTGGTGATCTGAAATGGACTGATATTCGTCATTTTGAAGCAGAAAATCATGGGGTTTACTATGGTCATACTGAAATAATCAAGAGGAATGGCATTTCACTTATTGTCAAAAAGGATATTTCAAGGTATAACGTGAAGCACAATTCTGTGATCAATAGGATTATATGTATTTGCTTTGAAGATGATACAATCAATGCAACTCTTATTCAAATTCTGCACTGACCACCAAAGCTAACAATGAAGAAGCTGAAGAATTCTACTAAGTTTTCAGTTGGAAATTGAACAAAAATGCAATCAAGTTCCATTGATAATGATTGGCAATTAAAATTTTAAAAATGTGTAAATAAAGAAAGCACCGTAGTTCGAAAATACAGCATTAGTGATAAAACAAAAACCAATGGTACTAAAGGAAGAATTTCAAATCTTATTGCAATCATTAGCCAAAAACAAGGTTACAGAAATTGACAAGTACAAATTGGAATGTTTCCATAAACTGATGAAGCACTGGAAGTATTCACCTGTCTGTGCCAGGAAATTTGGAAGACAGCTATTTGGCTAACTGACTGGAAGAGGCTTATATTTTTTACCCATTCCAAAGAAAGTTGCTCCAACTCAATGCTTATTTTTTGCTAAAGATCATCCAACAATGGTGGCAACACCACATAAGCCGGGAACTTCCAGAAGTTAAAGCTGGATTCAGAAGGGAATGTAAAGCAAGGATATCATGGCTAACCTTAACTGGATATTGGCTCAATGCAGGGAATACCAGAAATATTCCTTGTGTTTCGTTGACTATTCTTATGGTAAGGCACTCAACTGTGAGGATCATACCCAAATTTGGATAGCTTGGAAAGATTGGGAACCCCAGAAGACTACATTGTGTTCACGTGTAACTTGTATGTGGATTAACAGGCAGTTATTGAAACAGAAAAGGAGATTAATGCATGGTTTTAAATCAAGAAAGGTATGTTCATCATGGTTGTATCATCTCACCATATTTATTCCATCTGTATACAGAGAAAATCATCAGAAAATCTGAATTATATGAAGAAGATTAAGTCATTGGGATTCAAGGAAAGCTTATTAATAAACTGCAATATGCAGATGACACCACCTTGCTTTGTTTAACATTTTGTCTTGCTTAGCTCTACAATCATTGCTCGTGGAAACATCAGTCAAGATATCAAACAATGTATTGTACTAGGTAAATCTTTTGCACAAGTCCTCTTTAGAGTGTTGGAAAGTGCGGATGGTACTTTGAAGACTAAGGTGGACACAAGTGAACACAAGTGAAAATACTTGACCCAAGCCATAGTATTTTCAATTGCCTCATACACATGTAAAAGTTGGACACTGAATAAGAAAAACAAAACCAGAAGAATCAATATTTGTATTAAGATGCTGGCACAGAATATCGAAAATACAATGGACGGCCAAAAGAACAAACCACTTTGTCTTGGAAGAAGGACAGACAGAATGATCCTTTGAGGCAAGGATAGAGAAATTTCACTCCACATGCTTTGGATATATTGTTAGGAGAAGCCGATCCCTGGAGAAGAATATCATGCTTGGAAAAGTAGAGGGGCAGCGGAAAAGAAAGCCCTCAACAGATGGGTGGAAAGTGGCTGCGATGGGCTGAAATCTAGGAATAGTGATGAGGATGGCACAGGACCACGCAGCATCTCCTTCGATTTTATACGGGTTTGCCATGAGCCAGAAGTCACTTAATAGCCCCTTACAAGTTTGCCCACAACTGCCTTGCTGCTTCACAGATGAGCCCCTCATGAAATAGACCATACTATGTTAGATCATAACATGGAAATTCCTGGCCTACCCAAGTTGACATATAACCTATCACAGTAATTTAGTGGTACAAGTTTTAGCCCCCATTATCAAAGAGCTGAATTTAATCTCTGGCCACTGTATCTCATTTGTAGTCACCAACTCTGTCCGTAGAAACTTACATCTTCAAACTGATCCCAAATCATGTTCTAGAATGGGATAGATCTGGTAAGGAAATCCTGGTGATCTGCTTTAGAAAATTAGCCAGTGACGTCATGTAGATCACAATATTCTTACCCACAACCAATTATACGGTTTATGGAGGATCAGGCAGTGTTCCACTCTGCTAAGAATGGATTCATTATAAGTAGAAGGAAAATTGGTATAATCTGGGAGGTATGACCTGGGAGCTTTTCAGTAAAAAGCCCTGAGGTCAAGACATAAAGTAAACTATACAGAGAAAAAAAGAAAGAAAGAAAAGAATGATATCACAGTTGCCATTTGTTTATTTAGGGTCTGTGGGTTATTTCCATTCACCTTAAGATAAACAGACAGACAGATATTTAATTTTTTATCTAAATGAAATTTGTTTAAGCAAACGTGAAATAAATTCCTACCATTTGCAGCCTTGTGGGTAAAAAAAATTTTAAATGCACATTATTAAATCTGCATTGTGTAATATTATTCCAGATACATTTTGAAGTACTCAGAATATGGATATAATCAGAGAAGAGTCTGTACCCACAGTAACTGCATGCAGTGAATGGGGTAGAAAGTGATAATAAAACTCCACAAAATTAAAATGCATAATATCATAAACCTATTATAGAAAATTAAAGAAGAGAGCTAACTATGTAAGATCTGGAAATGAAATTACACTTGAGATTCACTTTAAAGCATAAGTTGTATTTAAACAAGTGTAAAATGTGGGGCAAATATATGCTAGGCAGCATGGACATGTATAAAGACTCAGTGGACTGAGAGAGAAGGTCACTTCGAAGCATCTATAAATAATCAAGAATATAGTGAGAATTGGAAGGCATAATGGAAAAGGAGAATATAAATAAGACAGGCAACAAATTATACTCAACCTTTTCCTATGTGTGATAGGAAGCCACAGAGAGATTTAAAGCTGGGTGTTATGATAGATTTACATTTTTAGAACAGTCTAGGAGCAGTATGGGAGATAGGGTGCAGAGTATGAACACAAGTGAGAAGATATGAGGTAACTGGATAGAATCTTTATTTGAAATAAGGTAAAGTGCTGAGCCTAGCAGGGTAAATAGCAATGGAAAGGGGGAGATGGATTCAGGACACAAACAGGAACAGGGCTCCAAAGCACAGGCAAAGTCATCTCCTGAATTTTTCTTTGCACTTATTACACCGGTACATATATGGGACTCATTCTTAGTGGTTGTGTAAGTATAAATTAGAAGCTCCACTTCTATAGTTTGCCAGGTTAGTAAACAAATTGTGACAAAGTACTTGCAAAATTAAACAAAGTGCACTAATATATATTGTTATTAATTGTGTTTATATAAGAATAGGCAAATTATCCACTATAGCTTTAAATTAGGGGTAATGTCTGTTGTCTTAAGGAAATTAGAAAAAAAAATTAGAGAGAGGGGCCAAAGGAGTGGATATCAGGTTCAAAATAGTATTTTCTGTTACTCCAACCATGTTGCTAGTCGTCATCATGCTTGTTTCACCGTGATAGCCACTTCCGGTGCGCAAAGCAGAGAGCACCATGCCGTTGTCTCGATGCCACATCCGAAAGCAGATCTCTTGGCTCATCTGCTAAGGCAAAATGCTTGAAAAGTGGGGCCATGAAAGATTTGATAACAATAAAAGGTTTCTGAATGCACAACGACCCAAAATAATTTTTTTTAATGTGTAATGGATTCAAGGTGTTTCTGTCGGACCTTGTTGGGGAGGAAATTTCTTGGGTGAAAAAGGTTTGCAAGTGGAAAACGTTTGAGGAGCCCTATCCTAAGGCATCTCTGGTGTGGGTTTGAAACATTAATTATTCCGCTAATACTAAGTACTTAACCATGTGTGCCTGCATGAGCCTAACGAGCTCATTTCATTATATCAAGAGACAGACCACTGCATTTTCATCTTCACTGGGTCTTTCTTAGCATTTCTCATTTCTACTCTCCCTGACCCTGATAGATCTTTCGTTTTCTACTTTCTGTTTGTATTTCTTCTGCCCCTATACTTTCTCTTCTTCCCAGGGAATATACTCTTAAAAGGCTCCATCTAGACTGGACGTAGGTATTAATGTGATGTCACAGAGGAAGCATCTGTCTCCTAAGTGTATTCATGAACTGTTAATTGAGCATTTACAATGTGCTAGAAACTGTGTTAGAAAACCAAAAAGAGGAAGATCATGCACAGCATACGTTAAGCTGAAAGAAATTTTAAAAATCCAAATTTTGAATTGTAATATAGAGAGATTCTTTGGGAAAATTAGTGAACGATGTGAACCAAAACAACAACAACAACAAATACACTACCATCATGTCAGTTCTGACTCAGCGACCTAATCTGAGCGGATCGAATTGACCCTGTGGATTTCCCCGGCGTCAGTGCTTTATAGATGTAGAAAGCCCCTCTTTGTCCCTTGGATGGGCTGGTGATTTCAAACTGCTGACCCGGAAAACATTAACAGAAGACAAAAAGAATATCCAGAGTCACTGTGCCAAAAATAAATAATTGACATGAACCATGGTAAGGGATAGCATGTTACTAAGAAACAACGGTAATCAAGAAAGAAGTTCAAGCTTCATTGGAAGCTACCGAACTAAACATAAGGCTCCAGGACTTAACAGATATGAATTGAAATGATTCAACCAGCTGATAAAGCACTCACTTGTCTGAGCCAGGAAAATGGAAAGACAGCTACTTGGCCAACAAACTGGAAGAGATATTTGTACCCATTCCAAAGAATGGTGACCTAACAGAATGTGCAAATTGTCGAATGTAATTAATAGCATATGCAAGTAGAAATGTTCTGAATATCATCCAACAACAGTTGCAGTACTAAAGTGACAAGAGTGTTGCTAGAGGTTAAGGCAGGATACATTGTGGAACAAGGGATTTCATTGCCGATGTTTAATGGATCTTGGCTGAAAGAACAGAATACCAGAAAGATGTTTACTTTTGATTTATTGACTGTATCAAGCCATTCAGCGGTGTGAATCATAAAAAACTATGATAGCCTGAGAAAAAATGGGATTCAAGAATACTTCATTGTGATTGTGTGTAACCTGAACACGAATTAAGAGACAGTTATGAGAACAGAACGGAAGCAGACTGCATGGTTCAAATTCAGAAAAGGTGTACATCAAGGCATATCCTCTAACTATATGTATTCAATCTGTATGCTGAGCAAATCATCAGAGAAACTAGGTTATTAAAAGGAACGTGGCATCTGAATTGAAGCAAAGCTTGTTAGCATCCTTTGACATGCAGATGACACAAACTTTCTTGCTGCAGGTGAGGAAGACTTGAAGCACCTAATGAAGAAGGATCGCAGCTTTCAGTATGGATTATAACTCAATGTCAAGGAATCAAAATTCCTCATAATTGAACCACTATGTAGCATCGTGATAAACAGAAGAAAAAAATGAAGTTGTAAAGGGCTTCATCTTCTTTGGATCCACAATCAATGCTCACGAAAGCAGCAATGAGGAGATCTAGCGTCACATTTCATTAGATCAATCTGATGCACAAGACCTCATTGAAAGTGTGGCAAAGCAAGGGTGTCACTTTGAGGAGTATGGGGTGCCTGACCCAAGCCAGGGTATTTTCAGTAGTTTCATGGGCATGTGAAAGTTTTACAATGAACAAGGAAAACCGAAGAAGAATCGATGCATTTGAATTATAGTGCTGGCAA
This sequence comes from Echinops telfairi, assembly GCF_000313985.2. Lineage (NCBI taxonomy): Eukaryota > Metazoa > Chordata > Mammalia > Afrosoricida > Tenrecidae > Echinops > Echinops telfairi. Next base: position 405,604 of record NW_022106084.1, read on the forward strand.
AGAATATCGATAGTATCAGGTCTGCCAAACAAACAAGCAAATATGTCTTGAAGAACTATAGCCAGAATGCTCTTCAGCGAAAAGAAAGGCTAGACTGATTTCCTGTACTCTGGACATGTTATCAGGAGAGAGCAGTCCCTGGAGAAGGCCATCATGCTGGATCATGTAGAAGGGCAGAGAAAAAGAGGAAGAGCCTTTGCAAACTGGATTGACACCGTGGCTGCAGCTCTGGGTTCACAAATAGGAACAATTGTGCAAGTGGCACAAGATGAGTGGTGTTTCCTTCTGTTGTTCGTAGGGTGTCTATGATTTAGGACTGACCGGACAGCACCTCACAGCAACAGAAACTGTGTAAGTCACTTTGAATGCAATGGTCATGAGACAAACCTGGGTCTTGTCTTCAATAATTCCAGTTAGTCCATTGAAGAAGGGAATATGTGTGCTATTTGTGTATGGAAAAAAGAAAGATTGGCTATGGGATAATATAAGACAAGGGAAATTAACCTTCTCAGCAGAGGCAGTTCTAAAAGGGTAAAACCTTAGAGAATGTAGAAGATGAAAAGTTATTATTTAGGAACCATTAGGGAATAAAAGTTGCTCCAGGTGCAGAGAAGAACTAGGAGAAGAACTAATACACTCTAATGCAGAAGGAAGCATAGCAACGTCTAGTCATGAAGATGTTCGTTAGAGCGAGCATCAGGTGGTACAGACTGAAATATTGAGAGCATCACTGCTGTCAGGATTGTAAACACACCGTTATTTTAAGATGACATTATGCTATGATAAAATATCATCATAAGCATCACAGAATGATCAAGGTACACTTTAAGGCAACCTTCCATATTCAGAAAACACCAAAATCATTTTTTTCAATTATCATCACATTTGTCATTAGAAGGACATGATGTGAAGCTTAATGGGAGGTAAGGAAAGATAGCAATATAACTAAATAAATGTTATATGTATGGAGAAAATATTTTTCTCTAATTCAATGTAAGGATTTTTTAAAATACTCTTAAGAGACTGATCAATATTGACTGTAGATGGAAACATACTAAACAGATGCACCCTTGTCACATAAGTGGGTGGTTTGCTTATCTATAGGGGGTTATTTACTCACAATAAAGATACAAAGAACAACTGA
>NW_022106084.1:408181-410779 GCF_000313985.2 Echinops telfairi
AGATAGAAGTATAAACATACATGCACACTCATATAAAAATATAAATTCATAAAAATAGAGATATTGGCCTATGTACATATATTTATATGGTAATGCATTGAGGAACTGAACAGACTGTGTGTCTCTGCTCAAGCCCTCCTTCAATGCAAAAACACTTTGTTCTAACGACCTGGCATTCTGTGATACTCACCCTCCCGACACCATCACTGAAGACAAAATGGGTGCATAAGCAAATGTGGTTAAGAAAGCTCATGGTGACCAACTATCAGAAGATATAGCATCTGGGGTCTTAAAGACTTGAAGTTAAACAAGCGGCCATTTAGCAGAGAAGCAGCAAGCTCATGTATAATAAGCACACCAGTCTGTGCAATCATGAGGTGTTGACATAAACAGGTAACAGGCACCAGTAGACACAAAACAACAACAACAACAACAAAACACATTGTTCAGAATGAAGGGGGTCGGAGCAGAGACCCAAAACCCACCTGTAGGCAATAGGACATCACCTCACAGAAGAGTTGCAGGGGAGGGATGAGTCAACCAGTGTGCGGTATAGCACTCATGAAACACACAATATTCCTCTGGTTCTTTGAGGCTTCCTCACCACCACCACCACCCACTATCATCACCCCAGTCCTGCCTTTCAGTTCTTTTTAGACCAGAGCATGTACACTGGTACACGAGCTCTCACGACACGTGGAATCCAGGTCAGTTAACCCCTCAGGAACAGAAATGGGAGTAGCGATTCCAGGAGGGTAGGAGGAAGGGAGGGGGAGGAAGGGAGGAAGGGAGAACTGATCTCAATGATCAACCCATAACCCCCACCCGAGAGCTCTGAACCGAAACGTGGGTGAAGGAAGACAATGGTTGATGTAAGATAAGAAAACAATAATAATTCACAATTTATTAAAGGGCCATGCAGGAGGAGGGAGCAAAAAAAGAAGAGCTGATACCAAGGGCTCAAATAGAAAGTAAATGTTTAGAAAATGATGATGAAGGCATGAAAGCATATGTACAAATATGCTTGATACCATTGATGTATGGAATGTTATAAGAGCTGTAAGAGCCCCCAATAAAATGATAAAAATATAAAAAATAACTTCACTCTAATAATATGTAGGGAGGAACTAAATATTGTATGAAAAAGTGTGAATTTATTTTAGAATTAAAAGTTTCATATCTTACAAGGGGTCTTCCAATTATTATTGACACATTCCATTACGTCATTTCATTTTTACATGAATTGTTTAAAAGCCTTCCATATTTCTATTTTGATACAACACACAAATAGATTTCATTTCTTTCAGCATTGTATTTATCCATTTACTCCTTCATGTTTTACAAACTTAATTAACATCTGTACTTCTTAAAATATGAATAAAACAATAGCATATGCGTATTAGTTTAAGAGATCTGTATGTTGTACACTGTGCATTATCTAATCAAAATTTTATCTTAGATCATTACTATCTTCTTCCTTTCCCTGTTTCATATAATTTCCTCTCCTCTGTCCTTCCTTTTTTACTTTTTTCTCTCCTTCAGCAATAATAAACAAGCCAGTATCACAAATTGTATTTTTCAAGCAATAATAATTCATACTCTATACATTCCTATTTAAAATGTTGTTTTCATTGTGAATTGAGTGAAGATTTACAGAAGAAACCAGTTTTCTAATGGACAGTGCATACACATTGTATGTCATCATTGATTGCAATTTCCCCAATGCAGCAATACCACTTATCACACTTTTCCCCTTATGTTTCACTTTTCAGTTCTGTTCTTTCCTATCCCTTCTACCTTCTAAAATTTGTCTTTGAGAAAATGCTACCCTTTTGGTCTAAATTATTAATTATTCTCAGTAGTATATACCTTTTTAATTCTATTATTCACCTGATAAATCCTTTTTTTCTTGTATAAAACATAAGCCACATGAATGAATTCAGTTCCATGACTGTATGCTGATTAAGTTCCATAATTTGGGGGCTACAACAATTAATACTGGACCAGTAAACCTGGTCTCATTTATGGGTAATTTTGGCATTCCATCCATGAGACCTTTGTTTTCTCTCCTTGTGCTGAGTAGGTTTCTGACTCTGGAGGAAGTAACTTCTAAGTCAAGGTAAGAACAACATCAAAAAGATGTATCTGACATATGCATAGTAATATTCACCTTTGGACATTGTCTGAATACATGAGATATCCATGCTGTGAAAAACTGTGAACTTGATTACAAAGAGAAAGTACATGAAAAATCCCTGTTCATGCAAGACAACTTCCCAAACTTGCAGTCCCGTTTCTCCATTCCTTAGAATTGTTGCCGTTATCCAATCACAGTTGCATGAATATCCTTCAGCTAAGACTTCTCAGACTACGCACTTTTAATCTGTAGACCACAGAAGCCAACACAGTTCATAAAAGTATTGTTGTTTCTAACATTTGATTCATTAATTTTTAAGTAATAAACAATCAGAGGGAACACCAAGTTGCTTTGGGAATCCCAGAGGATGTCTGGTAATGAACCCTCAGCATCCCTGAACCTTTGGGCAGGTTTGTCCACGGTCTTGGATAAATTTACAACAAGCGAAAATAACGGGTGAG
>NW_022106084.1:411403-418052 GCF_000313985.2 Echinops telfairi
GCAGTGGTTTCTTATCCTACAGGAAATTATTGAATATGATTCCTTTGCCAAAGCATTTGACTGTGGATTATAACAAATTACGAATAACCTGGAGAAAAGTGAGAATTTCAAAACACTTCATTGTGCTCATGCAGAACTTGTACATGGATCAAGAGGCAGTATTATCACTCGTCCATTTGCTATTTTTGTTAAAGCAATACAAAATCAATTTGAGCAATGAGCAAAAATGTTCAAAGAAGAATTAAGGCATTTGAATGACAGTGTTGGTGACAAAGATGTAAGTCACATGGATTGCCAGAAGAACAAGCTAATCTGTTTTGAAAGAAGCCAGCAAAAATGGTTCTTAGGAAAGAGGATGGTGAGAATTAGTCTCTTTCACTTTGGACATGTTATTAGGAGAGTTCAGTCACTGGAAAAAGCCATCATGCTCAGGAAAGTAGAGAGCCAGGACAAAAGAGGAAGGCTTCCATTGTTGCCGTGGCTGCCACAGTGAAGTTAACACAGCAACACTTCTGAGACTAGCACAGGACTGGCAGAGTTTCTATCTCCCGTAAATAAGTCACTATGAGATTGACTCACCAGCACCTGACAGTGACAGAAGTTCTGCCCAGCTATCTGCCACACTAGTTCCTTGAAGAATTTGTTTTGTTACTTTTATCCAGCTATTTGTAGGAAATTGATGAATCACAGTAAATAAACAATTTTTCAGTTTATTTTCCTAAAGGAAAATATAACTACTTTAGTCCCTAGTTTTGACAAGAAGGTAAAATAAATTGTTTGCAAAAATTTAATCCTTATCCCAATTCTATTTATACGGTATTCAACTGTATTCTAGACTGTATTATACTGTATTCCATTTATACTGTATACAATAAAAAAGCAGTTATGATTTTCTATAGGATATTTAATAGTTTTAGAAATCATTTGGGTTTACTTAGGTAAAAATAAATTATTATGTTTGATTAAACATCGAAAATTTCATATTAGGTGTTTTATGTCACTTTAAAATAATCTATTTTTTATTCTTTAAGCTTAACCATAAAATTATGTGTCAGTGACCTTTATGCTAAAATGGATATGAGTTAGTATTCTGAAAAATCATTAGTTTACTTTAAATAACTCTAGTGGGAAAATATCACTAAACTAAAAGCATAAACTACTAAGAATAAGATGAAATACTACAATGTTGTTTAAATACCTAACATCAAAATTTGAAGATAAAATGAAAGGAAAATCAAACATCTAGTTACATTCAGTATATGGAAAAAATCCATAAGTACAATTTGTATAATTTGAATTCTATATTTAAGTCTTCAATCATCTTTATATTATTAAAATTATTTATCAATGAAATATGTAAAATGAGTCTATTAAAGAGGGGGAGTAAGTTTTTATATAGCACCTACCTTATAAATTGAGAATTCTCTGACTTTGATATGCAATATTATTATGAAAAATATATCTATTTGGCAACTTTAATAAAAATGAATAAATCATCTAATTATGATGAGATAACCCATTGTGCAACCATTGTGCCAGGACATCTCCTTGATGGCTCTCCTCTTTTTGCTGAACCTCTAATTCACTAAACATGACACCTCCCTCAGGGACTGCTCCTTCCAGATATATGTTCAAAACCTATGGGACAAATCTCTCCATTCTCAGTTTGAAACAACAGTTAGGCTGCACTTCTTCTTAAACTGATTTGTTTTCTCTGTGGTATATTCAGCATTCTTTTCCTAGATCACAATTCAAATGCATCAATTCTTCCTCAATTTTCCTTCTTCATTTTCCAGTTTTTGATGCTTATGAAGCAATTGAAAATACTATGGTTTGGGTTGTGGTTTTTGTCAGGTGCTTCGAGTCAGTTCCAACTCATAGCAATGCCTGTGTACAGCAGCACAAAACATCAACCAGTTCCAGGCCATCCTCAGAATTGTTCATGTTTGAGCCAATAGTTGCAGCCACCGTGTCAATCAATCTTATCCAGGGTCTTCCTTGTTTTCACTGTTGCCCTATATTACCAAACCATATATCCTCTCCTGGGACAGATCTCTCCTGATAACACGCCCCACGTACGTGTGACCTGGTCTCCCCATCCTTGCCTCTAAGAAGCGTTCTGGCTGTACCTTTATCAAGATAGATATGTATATTCTTTTGGCAAGTCATGATGCTTTCAATGTTCTTTGCCAGCACCATAATCCATGAACTCTTCTTCTCCAGTTCTCCTTCTTTATGTCCAGCTTTCACAAGCATATGAAATAATTGAAAACACCATGACTTCGATGAGGCACACCTTAGTCCTCAAAGCAAGATCCTTGCTTTGCAACATTTTCAAAAGGTTTTGTGCAGCAGATTTTCCAATACAACACACTTAGAAAAGATTATTGACTGCTGTTTCCATGAACATTGTTTGTGGAGCCAAGCAAGCTGAAGCTCTTGACAACATAAAACTTGTCTATCATGATAACCTATTGATTCAGTTATGAAGATTTGGGGTTTTTTTTTTTACATTAAATTGGAATCTATACTGAAGGCTGGCAATCCTTGTTCTTCATCAGCAAGTGTTTCAAGTCCTCCTCACTTTCAGCAAGCAAGGTTGTGTCATCTGCCTGCCACTGATTGTTCATAAACCTTCCTTCAATCCTGATGCCATGTTCTTCTTCATATAATCCAGCTTCCCTGATTACTTGCTCAACACTAACTGAAGGAGTATAGTGAGAAGGTATAACCCTGATGATCAACTATCTTGATTTTAAATCATGCAATGTTCCTTTGTTCTGATCACACGACTACCCAGAGGTGCTTAGTAGCACAATTAAGTGGTGTGGATTGCTGGTTCCTTTCAAGGCTATCCACAGTTTGTAATGATCCAGAAAGTTGAACACCTTTGCACAGCCAATAAAACATAAGTAAACAACCTTTTAGTGTACTTTGCTTTAAGCATAGATCCAACTGTCATCAGTAATGATATTCTTTGTCCCATGTCCACTTCTGAATCCAGTCTGATCCTCTGGCAGCTCCTTGTTAATGTACTGCTGCAATCATTGTTGGATGATCATCAGCAAAAATTTACTTGCATGTATTGTCAGTGATATTTTTCTATAATTTAAGCATTCTGTTGGGTCACTGTTCTTTGGCATTGGGACAAATATGGATCTCTTTCAGTCGGTTGGCCAAATAACAATCTTCCAAGTTTCCCAGCACAGAAAAGTAAGTGCTTCCAGTGCTTCTTCACCTTGTAGAACATTTGATTTGGTGTTCCATCAATTGATAGAGCCTTGTTTTTGGATAAGGCTTTCAGTGAAGCTTGGACTTCTTCATTCCTATTGGTTCTTACTTATATGCTAACTCTTGAATGTCTACTGGTTCTCTTATGGATTAAACCTCCAATGAATCTCCTCTGACTATATTCCAGGCATGTGAACAGCCTTATTCTTAGACAGAGAGCATTGTAAAGTCTATTTATGGCAGATGTAGTTAAGTTAAAATGTAACATCTTAGCATTTGACCCATGTTTAATATTTCTGCTTTCCTTTCTATTAATATGTTTGTCTGTTCTATTTTATCATTGTTGCTTGGCTTCATTTCTTAGGGTTTTTGTTGTTGTTTGTTTGTTTGTATATTTGCCTCCTGCTTATGTTTTGTATGAAATCCAGGATACAAAAATCTATAGAGACAGTAACTGGATTAAAAATGCTCAAGGGGTGTGGGAAGAGGAGGTTGTGCGAAAATGGGGACATAATAATAAGTATGAGAAAAAACAAAATGTTTTTAATTTGATTGTTGTGATGACTGTACAATTCTTATTAGTATGACTATACTATTAAATTAAAAAGGACCCCTGGTTGCATAGTGGATACTTGTCGGGCTGTGATCCACAAGATTAGAATTGGAAACCAGCAGTGTATCCTTGGGAGAGAGATAGGGAATCTCTGTTCCTATAAAGAGTTACAGTCCCAGAAACTCATGGGGGCAGTTCTAACCTGACCTCTAGGATCCTTATGAGTCAACATCAAATTGATGATAGTGGGTTAAGTTTGTTTATTTGATTGTTGTATTAAATTTTATGATATGTGAATAATATACCAATGAAATTATTTTAAAAGTAAAAAGGCAAGTCAAAAGTATTGCCATAAAATCATAGAAATATTTATGAAAAATATGAAAATGTGAATCAGTCATGCCTACATATATCCTCTGTCTAGGTCTGTACAATTCTCAAGTGGGGAAGATGTCCATATTTCTAATGCTTTCCTGAAGAAACCTGAAGTCTTCTTTTTACACCATGCCCAAATGGAAGTTTGGGCATCCACGAGGGACTAAAATTCTGTTATTTTAATGTTAGAGTTTTGGAATATAAGAATACTAAAGGTGTAAGATCAGAATTGCAGCATGGATGGGGCTAACTTTAAAAAAAAATTACCATTAGATAGCCTTTGTAATTCTTGAAGAATGGGCAGGTGTATTGTCTTGTCACAATAAAAAGAAAATCTTTGGGCGAACATGCTTTACTTGTTTCCTCATTAATGCAGCTTTCAATTTTCTTAAAGTTCTTTATTATAAACCTCCTGTGTCTTTCAAGAAAATCTATCAAGATTAAGTCTTGAGAATCTGAAAACACAGTCATCAAGACCTTCTAAACTGACCTACCTCTCTGAATTTAACTGCTCAGCAGATGTCCTCTTAATAAGGCACAAATAAGGTAAGTCTATTACTATGAGAACTTGTCTGAAGCCATCCACTGGTCACAGAAACGTGTTCAGGCACATCTTGTTGGGAATAGGTCCATGCACTTATGAACTAGCACACTAGAAGCTATACTTTGTAACTTAGTACCTTCATATACAGAGTGAAATGTTTAGTGTATAACAGGGGTTCTTAGAGAGAGAGGAAAAATATGTGATTCCATGGATTCCCATGGGATATTTCGGGCAACAAAACTCGTTTGAATGGTAGGAATATGCTATTGAATACACAACTTTTCAAACAAATACTCCAGTTTAGTTGGTTTGTATGCATAGAGACCCTATATAGAGTTTTAAAGACTTTGAGTTTTAAAAACTGAATACCTAAAATATGGACAATAAAGTAAACTATTGACTTCAGATGATAACAATGTATCAATATTGGCTTATCATTTTTAAATAATTACACCACTGTAATGCAAGACATTGATACAAGAAGAAACTCTGTATGGGGAGGGTATATTGTGACTTACTTTCTGTTCAATGTTTATGTAATTCAGTCTGTTCCTTAACATTCATTCTTCAATTAAAAATAGATGCATCATGCCATCAGTTATTTAATCTCTACTACAGTTGTCTTGGAGGCTTAGTGGGTTGTGCGTTGCAGTCCTAGCTACAAGGTCAACAGTACAAAACCACCAGCCACTCTGTGCCAAAAAAGGCAAGACTTTCTAATCCCGAAAAGAGTTAGAGTCTCAGAAACTCACACGTGCAGTTCTCCTCTCTCCAGTAGATCACGATGAGACAGAATCAACCAGAGGGCAGTGAGTTCAGTTTCGAGTTTTGAAATATTGAAGCAACACCAATCATGTCAGTTTCTTCTGCCATTATAGCACGTGTGCTGTTGGAACACTGGAACCTTTATCACTGTTGCTCTAATAGTAGCAGAGTTACCCAAGGTGGACAGGTTTAAGTAAAGCTTTCATACTAAGCCACACTTAATATTAAGGCAGACCACAGAGAATAGACAATCCATTTCTGGGGGATTAGCCATCGAAAACCTTGTAAACAGCAGTAGAACCCTGTAATACATAATATATGAAAGGGAGGCCCTCAGGTTAGAAGACGCTCAGAGCATTACTGGGAAAGAGCTGCCTCCTAAAAGTAGAATTTAATGTGGAGGATTGAGCAAAGCTTTTAGGAAAATATTTCACTGATGGGGCATGAGAAGAATTAATTACAAACATTCATTATTAATAACAATGTGAAATCTACTAAACAGGAGTTTAGGAAAAGTGGAAGTCATTACAAAATAAAATGGAAAGAATAAAGATTGACATTGTAGGTATTCGTAAGCTGAATGCACTGCTATTAGCTATTTTAAATCAGATAGTCATCTGTTTCCTAAGCCAAGAATGAGAAATTCAAGAAAAAAGTATTTCATTGGTAATTAAAAAAAATACAACAAAACCCTCAAGAACTAGCCTATGTGTGCTAGGATGATTTCTAGAACAGTTAAGACAATTCTTATTCAAAGTTATGAAACAATCACTAAATCCAAAATTGAAGAAATTTAGAAATCTAGAAACTTCCTCAATCTGAAATTGATCAAATCTGCAATCAAGATTCGTTGATAATTGTGGACAACTGGAATGTGAAAGTTGGAAACAAAGAAGAAATTGGGAAATATGGCCTATGTAATAGAAATGAAACTGGACATAGCATGATAGAATTTGACAAGACCAATGACTTTTTCATTGTAAATACCCTTTTCAACAACACAAATGACACTTGTACAAGTGGACCTTGCTAGATGGAAAATACAGGAATTAAACTGACTACATTGGTGGAAAGAGATGATTGGGATGCTGAATATCATACGCCATATTAAGGCCAGATGTCAACTATGAAACAATTACTTACATGTAAATTGAAGTTGAGGCTCAGGAAAATTGAAAAAA
>NW_022106084.1:419256-420245 GCF_000313985.2 Echinops telfairi
ATCCTGATGATATATTCTTCTGCACGATAATCCAGATTATCTGCTTCTTTACTCAGCATTCAGATTGAATAATTATGGCAAAAGGATACAACCCTGACACACATTTTTCCTCATTTTAAACCATGCAGTATTCCCTTGCTCTGTTCACACAACTGCCTCTTGTCCCATGTACAAGTTCTGCATGAGCACCACCCATTATTCTCAATATTAGCAATATTTTATTATGGAACCATACCACACCCTGAATAACTTGTCATAGTCAATAAAACACAAGTAAACATCTTTATCCTACTCTCTGTTTTCAGCCAAGATCCATCTGACAGCAGCAATGTTGTTCCACATGCTCTTCTGAATCAAGCCTGATTGTATGGCAGTTCCCTGTCAATGTACTGCAGCAAACATTGTTGCATGACCTGCAGCAAAATGTTACTGGCATGTGATATCAGTGATATTGTTCTATAGTTAATGGGCACAAATATGGATTGTTTCCAGTCAGTTGGCCAAGTAGCTGTCTTCCAAATTTCCTGGCCTACCTGAGTAAGTGCTTCCAGTGCTTCATCAGCTTGTGGAAACATTTCAGTTCCTGTTCCATCAGTTCCTTAAGCCTTGTTTGGCTAATGCATTCCATTCAGTTTGAAATTCTTTCTTCAGCACAATTGGCTCTTGCTCATATGCTACCTCCTGAAATGGTGGAATGACAAGTAGTTCTTTTTCATTCAGTGACTTTGTGTTTTATTTTCATCTTTTCTTGATGCTTCCTGCCTCATTCAATAATTTTCCCATAGAATATTTCAATATTGCATCTCTAGCCTTGTTTTTTCCTTAAGTTCTTTCAGTTTCAGATACATTGAGCTCATTCTTCACTTTTGGTTTTCTTTTTTTAAAAAATTTTATTAGGGGCTCATACAATTCTTATCACAATCCATACACACATCAATTGTGTAAAGCACATTTGTATATTCATTGCCCTCATTATTCTCAAATCATTT
>NW_022106084.1:421832-433948 GCF_000313985.2 Echinops telfairi
CAAGCCACTGACAAGGAACAAATTAAAATATACCAAGAAAGAAAAGCTTGTGTTTTCCAGTCTAGCCTGTTGGGGCACCATGCCCTGTCCCCAATGTCCACCCTCATCATTCCCTGGGGATCTTGCTGCTCCACTCCCCTGCTGTTTCGCTGCACTCCCCCAGTGCTTTGCCTCAGTGTGGTGGCATCAGATCAGGTGCAATTCCCACACTGTGTCACTGATTTTCTACTTCCAGATCTCTGACAATTTCTTTCTAATATTTGGTTTTGTCTTCTTGAGCTTCCCTCTGAAATTTTCTACTTACCCAAGTTTCAGAGTCTCTTCTGACATCAGCTTTCATCTTTTCTTTTTCTTGTTTTGTAATGACTTTTGCTTTCTTTGTGAATGATGTATTTGCTATCCACCCACAACTCATCAAGTCTCTTGTCATTAGTGTGCCATGTGTCAAATCTGCTCTTGAGACGCTTGTGTTCTCAAAATTCAGCTCAGATAGACTCAAGGTCATATTTTTGGCTCTCGGGACTTGTTTTCATTCTCTTCAACATCATCCTGAACTCACATATGGGCAACTGATGATTTGTTCCACAGTCATGCACTAGTCTGGTTTCAGCTGCTGATATTGAGCTTCAACATAGGCTCTTCCCAAAGATGTATTTAACGTGATTTCTGTGTATTCAACATGGGGAAGTCCATGTATATAGTCACCTTTTGTGTGGTTGAAAGATGTATTTTATTTGAACAAGTCATGGGTTTTACAAAGTTCTATCATGCTATATCCTATTCTATCACTGAATCCATAGTTTCCAATCATTGTTTTTTCCTTATTGTTTCCAACTTCTGAACTCCAATGGTCAATAATTATGAATGTATTGTGTTTACATGTTTGATCTGTGAAAGACAAAGCACTATGGTGGTTTTTGTGCTGCTGGACGTGATGTCACAGGTGTTTCAAATGGCAGCAGGTCCACCCAAAGTGAACAGGTTCCAGAAGAGCTTCTAGAGCAAGAACAGACCAAGAAGGACTCAGGTCTACACTTCAAAGGAAGGAACCATGGAAAACCTTCTGCATATTTTCAAATATTTTCAGATAATGAAGCCTTAAAGAATAGAAGCAGAACTCTGACAGAGATAGTACCAGATGATTGGCTCCTAGATCCAGGGCACTTGAAAATTGTCTGAAGAGGAGATGGTTTCTCCAAGTGAAGTAGACCCTGTTGAAGAGAATAGAGTAAACCCTGGGAACCGGAGCCTTCAAGATCTGTAGGTTTTGTTGAGGCGCCTCTCAAGATAAGAAGAAACATCTGAAAAAATCTACTAATGAGCATAACTTTAATTTGAGAATTATGAATTTATAAAAATTAGAAGTGGTCAAAAGTGAAATGGAATGCACACAGAGCCATATCCTAGGTATTAGAGAGCTCAAACGGACTAGTCAGAAAATCATATGATTTATAATGCCAGCAATAACACAATCAAGAAGAATGATATGGCATTCATTGTCAAAAAGAACATTTCATAATGAATCTTGAAATTGAAGGAAATTCAACCAACACAATTATTACACAAATTTATGCATCAACCACAAAAGCTAGTGAATAAGAAATTAGAGAATTCTATCAACATCTTCCGTATGAAATTAATCAAACATGCATTCAAGATGCGTTGATAATTATTGGTGATTGTAATGTGAAAAACAAAGCCAACAAACAACAACAACAAAATTCACTAATAAACCCCCATAATTGATTGTGCCTCAATGTTCTGTATGGTTATTGCAATAAACTATCAAAACCAGTGGACGAGGAGGCACAGATGGTGTTAAAATAGCATAAAGGAATGATGGGGCATATCTTTCTCTCTGTCATGAGTCTTTGGGCTGGTGTAGAGCAGAATTCTCTTCCCAGCCAAGCCCACATACCTCTCATTCCATCGCAGATAGCCAGCTGAGGTCAGATGTGGCCTCTATGCCATGTCCTCATTTTTCAAATAATTCAGTCTTTGAGATTTTATGGTAAAATTGATTTTTACCATATTGATTTTGGTGGCAAGAAACAATTTTGAGAATTTTGTTTCCTCCTTTGAACTTGTCTTTACATACCCTGTGATATTATGTTTCTCTATTTTAACTTAGCTGTTTTAAGATTTCCCCCCATTTATTGCTATATTTTATTTCCTTCATTATGTGCTATTATTTTGTTAACTCACCTGTTCAGGATCAACTCTGTACAACATTGAAATATGACCTCATAATGATATAAGAACTCTTGCTATGCTTCCCACTGTGTCTGACAATAACTGCTTTTTCCATTGAAATATTGTTGGAAAGCTGCAGTTTATTTAAAAATAAATAAGCACTGGTTTCTTTTTGTTTGCTTGCTTGTTAGCTTCCTGTAACTTAAAAAAACATTTTATCCTAAATCCGTTCCCCAAAAGAGGCAGAGACAAGAGAGCAATCTTCATCTGATCCTGCTTGTTTACCTACTTTAGCATAACCCTGGAGTGTTTACTTTGTTCCAAGGGAGTTCGCTCCTTTGCTTGCTTTCCTAGGTTAACTACTTATTTCCAACAGCTGTTTCCACTAATCCTTAAACATAAAACAAATAATATTCTACTCCGTTTGCTTTCCCCGCCAGGTAGGACTGTTAATAAGCACCCAGAGTGCTGTCAAATCATTTCTGTGGCTCCTCCAGGTAGAGGACCCTGCTTCCCTTCTCGACACTAGGAATTTGTACTACTTTAACATCAGGCGTTTTAAAATAGACGACGTGAAAGAATATTTGCTTCTTTTGTTTGATTAACACCTCAGTTATTTTATTTAATGTTGCTTCCGACTTTGCTTTTCTAATATGAAAGAACACTAACATTCAAAACTCACTGCCATCTAGTCAATGTTGACTCACAGAAGCCTAAAGGACAGAGAAGTGCCCTTGGGAGCCCCTGCAACAGCCACGCTGAGCAGGCGAAAGCCTCAGCTTTCTCCTGGGGAGTGGTGAGTGGTTTCGAACTGCCAAACTTGCAAGGAAATCAAATTATGAGAATCACTTTCAGACCACCCATCTTCTTAAAATGTGCAAACTTTAATCATCATGATTAGTTTAAAATCTGCACTTCCGTATGTGCTCTGTGACTAATTTAATAGTCCCGTTTTCCTTCTAGTGTTAAAGATTCCAAAATCCGGAGTTATGTTTCATTCCTTTCTCTTGTTTCTCTGTAAAATCCCATCAATCACTAAGTTACATGAATCCTAGATCTAGAAAACTTTGACTACTCTTTACACTTTTTGCCTGTGAATTACATGTTCTCCGTTCAATATTAGATTACTTCTACAATGAAAAACTAGGCACGCGTCTTAACAATTTTCAGTTACTAGTGTTCTAAAATAATATGGAAAATGTGTCTTTCTTGATTCTTACTGTGCAAAGCAGATTTTGAACATTTTACTAACCCTTAAACATGTTGTGAATTCAGTGTTATTGTAACAGTTTTCAAAATCATCCTAGAATTTATATTTTTAAAATACCCCTCCTAGGTTACACAGATATTATTCAAAGACTGTTAGGACTTGAGTGTATATCTCCCAAATCCGTTCCATTTTCTACTCCATTCCTGTTCATATTTTCCCATCTCCTTACAGTACTTTTAATATAACGTGTGCATAGTGAGTGCTTTCAAGTTCTAGATTTGTAAGGTGAGAACCAAGGCCTATAAGAATCTAAAAGAATACTAACTGCATTAAAACAATAACAACGCTTTCACTGGAAGATGATATCTGTTGTCAGCTCTCACTAGTATTTCCCACTGCTTTTCAACCTTATAAATAACAGAACAAACCATGGCCTGCTCAGGACAAACCTCATAAATGTTGCTATTTTTAAGCTCATTATTGCAGCAACTGTGTCAATCCATTCCATTCAGGGTCTCCCTCTTTTCTCTATGATCCTCTGCTTTACCAAATATGATGTCCTTCTCCAGGTAACTTATCTATGCAACCAATGATAATTTTCCTATAGACAACTTTTCCTGGTTTTAATTATTAGGAAAGATAATCATAAAAGGTAATAATAGTAATATACAAATAATAATAAAGATAATAATATTTTTGTATTTGATTTATGTAAGGGAATGACTATGTTTACTTATAAAACATTTACTAATATTGTAAAGCAATATATAATTGTGAAGAAAAATATGAAAAGAGATAAAGTGGCTCTTCAATTGGAAAATTATTTCACAGTAAAAGAAAAATTAATTAAACTCCAAATTGTCATATTTTTTAAAAGACTTTCTGTGGTTTGCTTTTTCCAAACACTACCTTAAG
This sequence comes from Echinops telfairi, assembly GCF_000313985.2. Lineage (NCBI taxonomy): Eukaryota > Metazoa > Chordata > Mammalia > Afrosoricida > Tenrecidae > Echinops > Echinops telfairi. The sequence continues at coordinate 426,151 of NW_022106084.1, forward strand.
TGATTATTTAACACTCTAAATGTGCATTAAACAGGACAGGTTTAATTATACTTCTTTTTAGTGTACTTGAAATAGTTTAAAGGCTTAAACCTAATTATTTTAACTTTTTATTTTAAATATATATAAATATATTATAGTAACTATAATATATTATTAATTCATTATATCCTGTCTTTTACTGATGTTATCTAGAATTTCATCAGTTTAGTGGTGTATGGGTTAATTATATACCCATTTTAATGCTCTAGCAAATTAAGAAAATGCTTGAAACACTCAAATTTATGGTAAGACATTTAGAAGAGAGCCAGTCGGTCAAGCAACTGGACAAGATTCATATTTGAACCCATTCCAAAGAAAGTTGACTAAAAGAATGGAAATTGTTGGGGGAAAGTCATTACCATCACATATAAGGAAAATTTTATTGAATATAATTTTTAAATGGTTGCTTCAATGAATAGAGAGAGCTGACCAAAATTCAAGACAGATTCAGAAGATGACACACATGGGCAATATTGCTAGACATCAGATGGAATTTGATTGAAAGCAGAGAATACCATAAAAATGTTTACTTGTGTTATTACTATGCAAAGACATTTAGTAGACTACATGGGTCATAATATAATATTGTTAACATTTTTATGAATAAGAATTTCAAAACAATGTGCTCACACAAAATCTGTGCATGGATCAATAGGACTTTGTTAGAACAGATTAAGAGGGTATTGTATCATTGGAAGTCTATAAAAGTATATGCTACTGTTGTATCCTTTCATTATTATATTATTCAAAATATATGCTGAGAAAATTATCTAAGGAGCTGGAATATGTGAAAAAATGCCATGTTAGAATTGGAGGTAGGTTTATTCACTATCTGTGAGATACAAATGACAAACTTTCCTTGTAGAAAGAGAAGACTTGTGGTACTTACTGAAGAAGATTCAAAACTGCAGTCTTCATACAGATTACAACTCAAAGGAAACAAAAATCCTCACAAATGGGTCAATAAACAACATCCTTATAAATGGAGAGGAAATTGATGTTGTCTATGATTTCCTCTTACTTAGATCCTCATTCAAAGCTTAAGGAAATAGCAGTCAGGAAATCAAGGGATATATTATATTCAGATAATTTACTGCAAAAGGCCTCTTTAAAGTGTTGAAGAGCAAAGGTGGCATGTTTTTTTGTTTGTGTGCCTGACCCAAGCCATGGTCTTTTCAATGTGACAGCTGGCCGGCGAAGAACTACAGCACCCGAGAAGGACGCTGGAAGTGCCACGACCATCAGCAGAACAAGCAAATCTGTCTTGAAGAAGGGACAGTTGAGTGCTCATGAGACACAAGGAAGGGAAGACAATGTCTCATTCGGACATCTCATCAGGAGAAGCCAGTGTCTAGATAGAGATATCATGCTCAATAAGCACAAAAGAGAAAGTCCCATACGAAGATGAATTGACGCGGTGGCTCCAACAGTGGACTCAGCAGGCTAACGACTGGGAGGAGGGAACAGGAAATTAAGGCAGTCAGTGCTTCCTGCTGATGTGCCAGAACCACCTGCAACACTTCCAATGGCAGCAACCCAAGTGATCACTTATTTCAATGTTCATTAAAATCGGGCATTTTTCATTATACCTTTTTTATATATAATGTGCTCAAAATATTTCAAGATATTTTTTAAGCCTAGTATCATCTAATGGCACTGTGGGATAAGTATTTGGCATCTAACTACCAGGTTAGTGGTTGACCTCCACAAGGGATAAAAGGCAAAATGTTTTGATCCTATGGAGAGTGATCTTGGAAACTCGCTACAGGGTGCTAGGAGGCAGAATCAACTCAATGGCAGTGGGGTTTTTGCTCTTTTGGAATATCATGATAATTAATTTTTACAGGTAAAGGATCTAGAATTCCTTTTTTTTGGAGTTGCACATAACTTACAGTATCCCAATTATGTTTCATTTTACTCTTTATCTTAATTCTAAGTTTCATTCCTTATAAATAATACATCTACCTCCTAGCCTGTTTTGTGAAATAAGTACTGCCTTCTTGTTCTTTAAAGAAATAAGAATTTTTCCCAAGACAGGAATTGTTAGGAACTGATAAATCAACTTTGTGATAATGATACAACTAAATTATCTATAGATATAGATGAAATATTCAAAGTGACTAATGTCAGATAGTTAGCATACAAAATGAGAAAAATAGGTTTTACTAATAATCAAATCCGGTTTAATAAACGTGTTAGGGATTTTCCATTTATAAGTTCACCTAATTATAAAAATAACTCTTCAGATTAAAATTATATTCAAACTTTATAAAGGGGCTATGAAAATTCACACATAATATTAGAAAGGACAAGTGTACTATTTATCCAGTCTCACACTCATGTATTATAAACACACCTTTATCCAACTTCCACAATTTATCATTCATAAATGTGTGAGAAACTTACTATACTCCATAGCTTAATGAAAATGCACATGTATCAGAGAATCCACAACATGACACACATATTCAAATAGATTCTTCTTAGAATATTTTGTTCATTCAGCTTAAGCTTCTTAACTGCCAATTTTATAATTACCATAGAAAATATGAATAATTGTTTGTTACTTTCCAATACCTCCTTTCCCCTGACTTGATAAGTACAGAATTTCAGATCTACTGAGTTAGATAATGGCTGGCTCAGGATAAGCAAATTTTCCAAGCAGCTGCTCCATGGAGGGCAGAAAACTCAAATAAATAAACACGGATTCTTGACATGAAGCAATGACACATTGCTGCTGACTTCTGGAAATTGACAACAATCAATCAATTTGACATGCAGCAATTAGAAACATGGTAGCTGTAATTGAACAAATGTATCAACCAGCTTATAAGTGACGAGGCAGAGTCACAAACAGTGACAAGTTCTAAAAACATTAAATTTATTCATTATAAAAGGCATATACATCACAACTATCTTCTGCAAAATAATCTACACCATAATGTATATGTTCTTGGTCTCATACAGTTGTAACAGAGCTCAGACTGCTTTTCAGAGAATGAGACGTGGGGAACCCAACAGTTTCCAATACTTCTAGATCTCATGTCTCCTTTACACAGAAAGACCCTGCTGCATTACTGTGCATTGTTGGGTTTGCTTGTTTGTTTGGTAGGTTGGTTGATACCATCTGATCCATTCCAATTCATGGGGGCCCTATGTGTAACAGAATGAAACACTGCAATATCCTGTATCATCTGCATAATTACTGCTATATTTGAATCCATTGTAGCTACTTTGTCAAACAATCCTATTGAAGATCTTCCTCATCTTTGCTGACCAAGCATGACATCTTTTTTAGGGATTGTCCTCTCATGATCATTTGTCCAAAGTATGTGAGATAAGTGGTGCCAGTCTTTCTTGTAATGAGCTCTCTAGATTTGTTTGTTCTTCTGGTAGTGCATGATACTTTCCATGTTTATTTCCAACACGATGTGTTAGTCTAGGGGGACTAGAAAAACCAATTCATTGACACTCATGTGTATAAGAAAGAGCTTTATATACAAGAGCAGTTGAATATTGAGAAAGCATCCCAGCCCAGTCCAGATCAAGTCCATAAGCCTGCTATTAGACCATATGCCTGATACCGAACTATAAACTCCTCTTCAGACTCAGGAAACACATGCATTGATGCTGAATGCAGAAAAATCACAGGCCAGTGGGTGCAAGATCTTGTGGATCCAGTGGTGGTAGAAGTATCTCAGTGCTGGCAGAGGTCTCCACGTGGCTCCTCCAGTTCCCAGGGCACGGGGTCTATCAGTGTAGTGCCATGTGTCTTGTCAGTAGAGCATCTTTCAAGGAGTGAGCAGAAAAAGAGAGTGTCTCCCACCTCCAAGGAGGAATACAGGAGTTCCCAGAATTCTTAGGAGAAGGCCATGCCCACATAGAGGCCTATTTGGCTACAAGCTGATTGACAGGCTCCTTTACTCTTAATTTTTCTCAAATTGACAAACTGTTAATATTTCAGCAATGTTATTGAAATGGATTTAAAAGGCAGACAGACTAACTATTACAGGCTACAAAATAACAAAGTGTTTTATAATACAATTAAAATATTACACAAACATATGGAATTTATTGAAGAACTATCAAATCCATTAAAGAAATTAAATCTGAAAGATTAAATACAGTATTAGCACCTACAATACCAAAAAAATCAAACTAAACTGTATCTCTTGACTGTGGCTTCTACGAAAAATTATGGTAGATATAGCAAGATGACATCCTTGACAGCTTCAATCCTTTCTCCATTTACCATGATGCTACTGACTGATCCTGTGGTGAGGATTCTGGTACCTGTCACATTGAGGTGTGTCCCATACTGCAAGCTGCGATCCTTGATCTTCATTAGCAACTGCTTCAAATTCCCCTCACCTTTAAGGAGCAAGGTTTTGTCATCTGTATTTTGCCAGTTGTTAATAAGCCTTCCTCCAATCCTGACGCTGCATTCTTCTTCATATAATTCAGCTGCTCTGATTCTATTTTTAGCATATAGTTTGAGTAAGTATGGTGAGAGGATACAACACTGATGCAAACCTTCCCTGATTTAAACCATGCAGTTTTTCCTTATTTTGTTTGCACAATTTCCTCTTGATTCCTGAGCAATCTTTCTGAACACAAGGAATTTTTCTGGGATTCCCATTCTTCTCAAGGCTACCCATAGTTTGTTATGATCCGCATCATTGAATGCCTTGGCATAGTCAATAAAACACAAGTAAGCATCTTTCTGGTATTCTCTGCTTTCAGTCAAGATTCTTCTATTAGCAGAGGTATCCCTGTTTCCAGGTATTCTTTTGAATCATATCTGAACCTCTGGCAGGTCCCTGTCAATATACTGATGCAAACTTTGCTGAATGATCTTCAGCAAAATTTACATGCATGTACTATTAATAATATTGATATATAGTTTGAGCATTCTGTTGGGTAAACTTTTTATTAGAATGCGTGCAGATATAGATCTCTTTCAGTCAATTGGCCAAGTAGCTGTCTTCCAAATGTCCTGTTATGAGATAATCTTGTTGAACATTTCACTTAATATTCCATCAATTCCTTCATCCATGTTTTTGGCTAACGATTTTACTTCTTCCTCCATTACCATTGGTTCTTGTTTATATGCTAGTGTTTGAATGGTTGAATGTTAGTGTTAATTGTCTTAATTAATGCATATATTATTGGTTTATTCATGTACTGTACTTTTATATGAAGTTTACTGTGTAATAACATATGCTTCCACTTTTAGTCAACAGAATACAAGCTTCTTTATCATATGTCTCTTGAATGTTGTAGTATCACTCTGTTTAATTCTCTTTTGAAAATATTAACATAAAATATACCACAGCCACCCAATAGAACAAAATCAATTCTAAGTAATAACTACAGTAAGAGGCAAAGGAGAGTTCAATTTAGAACTTCAACAAAGGGTTCTTTAAAAACAAGAACAAAAAGAGCGAATCAGTGTTTGCAATTTACACATGTCCTAATAAGCAATCAACATGATCCTCTAAAATAAAGAGAAAGAGATCCGCTCCTTTGAAAGCTACCAAGCTATTCAAAATATGAGAGGAAGTTATATCACATACGGACAAATTACAAATAACATGGATTGAGGACCAGACACAAAATGAATCCCTCTCAGTAGGTTGACAATCTCTGCTAAGGTGGGAAGCTTATTCTAGAAGCTCAGAGTAAAATCATGACCAAACTACTTTGAATGTTGTATATCTGGAACATTCATATCATATGATGTCCTATTTCATTGAATGTATAGTGAATACTAAGTGACATAAAGCATTGCAACGCCTTGCAAGTACACCCTCTTCCGATTTACCCACTATCTTGTTATCTGACATTTGCATTATTGACAATAAATAAAAAGCTACTATTTTCTGCATTAACAACTTACATGCATAAGGTAATAATGAAAAGTAAGCTGAAAGGTAATATTAATGCTGTCTAGGATGTAAAAGATTATGGATCAACTTGACTGAGCCATGATTCTCAGTTGTTTGGTAGTTATATAATGCTATAATATAACAGTTATTTTATTTTGTGATCTGATGTGGTCATCCTTCATTTTTGCACAATTCTGATTTTGGCATACAAATTGGTCTTTGGTGCTTAACTATATAAATAAGTTAGGAGAGGATGTAATTTTTATATTGTTTAAATATAATCTAAAGCATATGTATATATAATATGTAAATTTTTAAAACATACTCACTGTCATCTAGCCAATTTTGATTCATATATATCATTTACACACACATACACATACATTCAATTGTAGAACAATGTAAATCTTTATATATCCTGTGGGTTTCACTTATTTCTTTTAAAACAGTACTGAAAAACAATGCACTTAAAGGTGAAAAGATTTCAACAATTTCACATAGCATTTATGCATAATGGAAAATTGTATCTGTTGAGAATGTAAGACATTTCTTATAAAATACGAGTGCATTATCCATTTTAATAGAATGAAAACGGAATTTTCTTGATGCATTTAAAGCAGCATAAAAATGTTTAACTATTGATTTTGCTCTAGTTTATGAGAATTAAATCAAAGGGTAAAGATAAATATGATGGCCAAAGCAGCTGTAGCTTAGAGATGTTTATGAACTTCAAAATATATTTTGGAGACTGAAGCCTAGGAAGAAATGTAAATCTTCATATATAAAGATTTAATTTCATTTTGTGTTCCACTGGGACCATGTAAATGCAGATAAAACAGAACAATGTAAAGCATAATATGATGGATTTCCTCCATATTAGTTTTCCTGTTTCTAGTACTGTAATCTGTAACAATGCAGGGGAGAGTTAATATTAGTCACAGTTCACTAAAGTCGTTGATTCACATCATAGCAATTAATATAGGAATTTTTAATCAAATTGAATAGTGTCAAATTCTGATATATATAGTTGATATACGGTTTAGATGATGACCTTAATCATACTTATATATTTTATTAATCATAAAAGACAACCTAGATGATTTAATATATATAATTGCAGTATTTTGATTTTTATAGCATTCTTTTAGGTAATAGAATGTGCTGGTAAAATGAGGACTTGTAAAAATGGATGATGTGTAACCGTTGAACTATAATAAATCCATAAAAGAAAACCGTATTAAACAAGATATAACCCACATTATCTAAATCTACCTAGAGCTTATTCTACTACACTATGTAATAATTAGTTACATCATAAATATTTGAAATATTTTTCATAACATATCTTAGATTGAAGTTAAGGTATATAACTCTTACTCTTGAAGAACAGAATTAGAATTATAGTAGAAAATGAGGTGATGGACACCACGCTGAATGATCAGTGCAAAATTAGCCTTGACATGATATAGTTTTCCTTACAATGGACACAATGAAACCACTCATGTATAATGTACGTATAATGTAAGGCATGTATCCACCTCTACAAAAAACTAAAATCCACGTGGTTTGCAAAGAAAGCAAATTACTTCCTTTGGATCCTTTTAACTATTGCTGACTGAAAGTAGAGAAAAACTAGTAAGAAAAATTATTGCTAAACCATTAACAAACCAAATCAAAATTAGGATGCCAAATCAAAAGATTTTTAAAAAGCCATCTTAATGGACAATCGCTTTTCTCAATGTGAAAAAAAGAGGCAATTCAAGGAATAGATATATCAATATCCCTATCTATCTATAGCTATACCTTGAGGAGCTCTCTAGGAGAAAACTGAGTGTCTGCATTTTCAAACATTGATAGCCTTGGACGCCCTG
>NW_022106084.1:434799-453463 GCF_000313985.2 Echinops telfairi
CCAAAGGGGTCACAACCTACAGGTTGGGAACCGCTGCCTTAAATAAAAGGCACTGAATCATGTTCACTCACTGCATCCCAGTGAGTAATAACTCACAGCGACCCTAAAAGACAAGTTTCCTGTGAGTTTCCAAGGCTGGGAGCCTCTAAGAGGATGGAGAGCCAGCTCTTTAACCCATGGAGTGACATATGTGTTAGAGCAATTAAACTTTCAATTAGTAGCCAAACTCAAGCCCACTAAGGGTAACTTAAACAAAAGGCAGTGATGTTAAATTTTGCTCAATCTCACAATCCAGGTTAATTATATGATTCATTTGGAGGTGGATAATTAATGTGTTTCAGGTATTTTGTAGTGCTGTTAATTGTTTATATCTTTAGTTTATTTTAATATTTTTAACTCTTCTTCTCTATTTTGGTCAATGCCAGATAGTAGGGTCACAGAAACGTTGAGTACATTCCTTAAAATCTCCTGCAGGTCATATTAAACGACCACCAGAGATTGAGAAATTTGGCTTATTCCCTCATACTGAACAAGGTCCAGCTACGGAGCACATCAGAAAATATCTTATAAATGCAAATAGCATTCCAGAACAAAAGCCTGTCATTTATTTCTTTGAAAAATAACTGTCTACCTTATCTGTCTTTCCTCCCCTTGACAATTGCCTTCATAAAAGCAAAGGATGCACAATGTAGATTGATAGGTACATTTCACGTTTATGCAAGAGAAAAAAAAGTGAATTTATAAAAAATGAATATAGTGATGTAATGAGTCAAAAATATCCATATGCAACCTGAAAAGGTAAAAAATATGAAACATACTAAGCAGTCAAAGTTTCACAAAAGTTTCTGTTCTCCTATAGCCACAATGGATTATAGATATTAAAATATGTATATATGTATGAAAATACTAAAACTCACAAAATAAACCAACTGGCAAGACACTACTCAGATGTGCTGATCTTTCAAAAAGATGCTCTTTAATAAGGTATTCTAAGAATAAAAGCATGAAAAGTAAAACTGTCAGCAGCAAAGAGTAATGAAAGCGAATAGGAACATAATGTTATCCAGGCAAAGCATAATCTAAGCATAATAAACAATATTCTCAATGTAGAAGTTATTCTTTAATATACATATGAATTGACATTACAAAAATTGTCAAAATGATCTGGTCCCTTCACGAATTGCAGAGGAACAATGGCCCAACTAAAGACACTTTCGATGTTGTTGTTGGGAGCTGTCAAGACAGACAGTTATGACCCATAGAGACAAAAGAACAACTCTGCTCAGTCCTGTGTGATCATCATTGCTATTATGTCTGAGCTCATTGTTGTAATCATTGGGTGAATTCATCCCATCACGGCCTCCCTCTTTTTCTCCGCTCCTCTTCTTTACAAAGCATGCTGTCCTTCTCCAAGGGTTGTGTCTCCTTATAACAGGCACCACATAAGTGAAAGGAAGTCTTCCCATCATTGCAACTAAGGATCATTCTTGTTGTACTTCTACCAGGATAGATTGTTTGTTCTATTGTTTATCCATATTCTTCACCAGCCCCGTATTTCAATGTACTGAATTCATTCTTGGTCTTCCTTATTCAATGTCCAAGTTTCGCATGCAGTTGAGACCATTGACACCAATATGGCTGGAGTCAAGCTCACCATAGTTCTCAAGGTAACATCCTTACTTTTAAATACTCTAAAGAGATCTCGTGCAGCAGATTTACCCAGAAGATTGCATTGTCAGATCTCAATTGCTGCTTCCGTGAGAAACGATTGTGGATCCAAGCAAGAGAAAATCTTTATCAATTTTAACCTTTTTTCCATTTATCATTATGCTACTTATTGGTCCAATTATGAGGACTGTGGTTTTTCTAACATAGAGTCGCAATCCATACTGAAGGGTACAATCCCGTTATTCATCAGCAAGTGATCCAAGTCCTCCTTGCTTTCAGCAAACAAGGTTGTGCCATGTGTATATCACAGGTTGTTAAGCTTTCTTCAATCCTGAAGCCACATTCTTTATATAGTCCAGCTTCTCTGATGACTCCTCAGCATATAGATTGAACGTATATGGTGAGAGAGTACAAATGTGACTCACACATTCCCTGATGTTACACCATGTAATAATTCTTTGTTGTGTTCACAACTTCCTCTTAATTCATGTACAGGTTCTGCAAAAACACAAGTGTTTTGAAACTCTCATTCTTCTAAGACCACCCATAGTTTATAAACCACAAAGTAGATTACCTTTTCATATTCAATAAAACAGCAGCAAACATTGTTTCAGTATTCTTTGCCTTGAGTAAATATCCATCTGACATCAGCAATGATATATTTTGCTCCGTGTCCTCTTCTGAATCCAGTCTGAACTTCTGGGCAGTTCCCAGTCAATGTACCTCTGCAACTGTTGTTAGAAAATCTTCAGCAAAATTTTGTTTGCAGTTGACATCAATGATACTCATAAAATCTTAGCCTTCTTTGGAGTCAACTATCTTTGGAATGGGTACAAATATGCATCGCTTCCATTCAGTTGGTCAAAGAGTGGTCTTCCAAATTTTTGGCATGGCCGAGTGTTTCCAGTGCTCCATCAGCTTGTTGAAATTTTTCCATTAGGATTCCATCCGTCCCTTGAGCCTTGTTTTTTGCTAATGCTTCAATGCAAGTTGAGCTCCTTCCTTCAGCACCATTGGTTCTGGCTAATCTGCTCCCTCTTGAAATAGTGGAATGTCCACTAAGTTCTTTTTAGTAGAGTGTGTGTAATCTTTCCATCTTCTTTTGATATTCCCTGCAGCAGTCAATATTTTGCCCATGGAATCTTTCAATAATGCATCTCAAGGCTTGAGTTTTTTTTCTTTAGTTAATTCAGGTGATAATATGATTAGCCTATTTTCCTCTTTTGTCTTCTAACTCCAGGTCTTTACACATTTCATTGTAATAAATACTGCTTCTCTAGATGTCCTTTGAAACTTTCCTTCAGCACTTTTATTCATCATTTCTTCAATTTGCCTTAGATCAGGGGTGTCAAACTCAATTAAACCTGGACCATTTGATGCAACAGGCAAGATTCATGTGGGCCAAATCACATTTACTAATTTTGTTGAATTTATATTTTGAAGTGAAGGTTCAGGAATATGGATAGGATAACTAAAATACTATATAGTTGCTTTTATTTAAGCATCTATTTTATTTAATGTATTTATAAAACTAAAATTATTCTTTTTTACCCAAGCACTTTCAAGCACTTTCCTCCTACTAGTTTTTCACTTACCTCATGCTGTGACCCAAAAACATAACAAAGTAACTACTAAAAAACACAAATGTTGGACAGCTGACAAATGTGGTGCACAATTATAAAGGCTTCCCTGTAAAAATGTTAACTCACGCTGCTGTAGGTATGATTCATAACAGCATATCCCAGAGTGCTCTTTTTAACCTTTCCACTACTGGGATCTGTTACATTACGTGACACTGAGAGTGGCAGACATTTCGCTTCCAATCATCGCCAGAACGGAGTCAACGCATTTGTACAAATCCACAGGACCCCAGGAAAGGCACTGGCGCACGTGTTTACTCATCTTCAGTAGTTAAAGGGTTAACAAGGGAATTGTATGTACAGTATTGCCTTGATCTCCCCTAAGCGCCATTTTCTTCATCACAATTTTTTCTATTTTCATTTTATTTCAGAGCATCACGGGCCACAAAAAATTATCTCTGGAGCCGCATGTGGCCCGCAGTCCACCAGTTTGAGACCCCTGCCTTAGATAATCTATCAATCCTGCCTTTTTAATGACCTTTTGCATTTTTCATGTATGATGACCTTGCGCTATCTTTGAAGCACAATAAATTCATTGTGCCACCTTCCTTCTGCTCACTCCTTCTTATCAACCAAGGCTAAACAGCTAGAAACCTTGATAAAATGCAGCTACATGTCTGTCTTTCAAAATTTTATAGTACTGGACTTCACTGATCAGATTTGTAGTTATTTTTTTCCCTATTATATATGATTATTTGTTATGCATCTTGATTATACATTATATAATAAAGTGAAAATGAGGAATACCTTCAATTTTCATTATTCATTCTTAATCCTGCATATTACTTTATTTTATGCGGGTAAACACTCTCTCACTGCCATTGAGTCGATGCCAATGCCTAGTGGCCCTATAGGATAATGACTTGTGTATAAATCACTCTTGATCAGCATTATCAATTAGTAAATTTTTCCCAAGTCATACTGGACAATATTTTGTAGAAACAGTTTCATATATATCTTTTTACAATAGAAAATACCAGCTAGAAACAAGAAAGAGTAAATATGTTAAGGGAGATTTTAGAGTACAGAACATATATAATCTTTAATAGAAATATTTGAGCAATTTTATTTATAGATGAAGTTAAATGAGAGCAAATCAGAAAATGATTTACTTCAGACAAATGACTATCTTTGGCAGTGGTCTGTTTAGGTACTATACAAATAGGATTTCAAACAGTTCATGGAAAAAAATCCACTATTTCTCAATTCAATTTTTCTATGAATTTTGAAGCCCTTTATATTAATACATTAATGTTTTCAGATTCCTGATTTTCTACATAAAGTTGAATCTTCAGTGTTATTTTAGCGTTATTTTTTTATAGTATATGAATATCATCTTTATGCATTTTATCTTTATATTCTCTTAGAGTGTTGTACTGCATTCACTTACACTCACTATAATTATGGGGTGGTATTAAACCTCAAGGTGGGCAGTTCGACACCACTAGTTGTTATGCAGGAGAAAATTGAAACTTTCTACTCCTGTAAAGGTTTACAGTCTCAGAAACAGGTACACATTTACCCTGTCCTAAAAGTGTTGCTATAATTTGGATGAATTCAATGGCAGTGAGTTTAGTTATAGTTTTATTTAAGAGTGTTGGTGATTGATGAAGCCTTATGTTATTCATGCAACAATGTTTGATTAATTCATCTTATGTTAAGTTTTTATTTGAACTTGCTACAATATATAACCAAGGATATTATATTTTAATTTATTATATTTTTAAATAAAATATCTGAATTTCAAAATGTGACAGATTTCTTACTTATTAAGTAGAAATATGTACTTTTATGCATAAAAAAGCTAATAAGGGTATCATTTTACTTGGATCCACAGTCAAAGGCTATGGAAGCATCAATGGGAAAATCCAAAGATGTATTAGGCAAACCTGCTTCAAAAGACTTCTGGAAAACATTTAAAAATAAACATGTCATTCTGAAGTCTAAGATATGCTTGAACCAAGCCATGCTATTTTTAATTGGCTCATCTGCTTGGGAGAGTTGGATGATAAATAGGGAAGACCAAAGTGGAAGTCTTTGAATTACGGTATAGGAAAAGAACTTTGATTGTATATATAGCTGCCAAATAAATCTGTTTTGGAAGAAGTACAACTAGATTGTTCCTTAGAAACAAGAACAAAGAAACTTGGTCGTACATACTTTGAACCAGTCCTTGAAGGATGATATCATGCGTGCTTAAATAGAGGGTAAGCACAAAAGGAGAAAGATCTTCAAGGACATGAATTGACACAGTGGCTTCAACAATGGTTTCAAACAAAAGATAGTGGAGATAACAAGGCATTGTTTCATTCATTCTGTTGTACATAGCACTGAATTAGAATCAACTTGATGACACCAAACAACAATTTGTATATTACCTTGAGCTGATTTTATGATTTTTATTTATTTATTTTAAATCATTTTATTGGGGGCTCTTACAGCTCTTATAACATTCCATACATCAATTGTATCAAGCATATTTGTGCATATTTTGCCCTAATCATTTCCAAAACATTTTCTACTTGAGCCCTTGGTATTAGCTCCTCTTTTATACCCTCACGCCCCCACCATTCCACCCTCATGAATCCTTGATCAATTATATAGTATTATTTTTATTTTGTATCTCACACTGTCCATTGTCTTCCTTCACCCACATTTCTGTTATTCTCCCCTTTTTGGGGGGCAGGGAGCTATATACCCAACATTGTGATTGGTTCCCCTCTCTCCCTCTTCCCCCTTCCCAACCAACATCTGCCAACCCTTCATAACACTACCCCCACTACTGTTCCTAAGGAGTTTATCTGCCCTGAATTCCATGTGTCAAGAGCTCTTATTGTACCAATGTATGTTCTCCAGTCTAGCCAGATTTGTAAGGTAGAACTAGGTCATGGTAATGGTGGCGAGGAAACATACAGGAACTAGAAGAATGATGTGTAATTTGTTTGGTGCTATACTACACCTTGGTTGACTCATCCCTTCCTTATAATACTTCTGTGGGAGAATATTCAATTGTCATTTGGGTCTCCACTCCAAAGGCCCTTGTTCACATCAATATACTTGTTTGCTTTGGATCTTTTGATACCTGATACCTGATCCTGTCGATACCTCATGATCACATAGCCTTCTTCCATGTGGGCTTATTTGCTTCCCTGCTAGATGGTTGCTGTTTAACTTCAAGCCTTTAGGACCCCAGACGCTATATCTTTTCGTAGCCAGACACCATCCTCTCTCTTCACCACATTTGCTTATGCACCCATTTTGTCCTCAGCGATTATGTCAGGAAGGTGAGTATCAAAGCATGCCAGATTATCAGAAGAAAGTATTCATGTGTTAAGGGAGGCCTTGAGTAGAGGCCCAAAGTCTGTCTGCTTTCTTAATACTTAACATATAAATATATGTCCATTGGCTTCTATCCCTTTCATTATACCTTAATATATTTACATACATATATGTCTATCAGTATACTTCTATAAATAGACTTTGCCTCCTATCTCTTTCCTCTATTTCCTTTCACCTTCCTCCTAGTCCACTATCATGTTCACCCTCCATACAGCTTTCAGTATTTCCTCTTAGGTACATTTCAGAGTTCATAATTAAATTATGAATAATAGATATAATCTTAAGCATTTGGAAATTTCAAAGATGAATTACTTCATTGATCATGTTAACTGATATGATTATTAAATAAAACATTATTTTTAAGTTACCTATTGTTGCTTTACTAGAAATTTATAGACAAGGCTGAAATTTCTGTTTGTGTCAAGTGTATTTCTACCACTTGACAAAGGGGAAATTTTGAGTTTTTAATGTCTCTAGTTTTATAATTTATATATTACACTGGAACATCTTAGTCAGGACACCTGAAATATTAAACGGGAAATACATAAAACACATCTTCTGATAGTGATTGATTTTGTTTCAAAGAATTTATGACAAGGTAACCTCTCACTCAAAAGCAAATATAGCACAAGTTTTAGATACCATATAGTATTATACTTTAGCACTTACCCTTACCCCCACCACACCCAAGCCCCTTAAAAACAACAACAACAAATTAACTCACCCACTGAAATCCAGTCAATGCTGACTCATAGGAACCCTGTACAAGCACATGGACATGCCCCTGGGAGATCCGAGACTGTTAGTCGTAATGGGAGTAGAAAACCCATTTTTCTCCTTGGTAGCCACCAGCAACCACTATGCTACCAGGGTTTATTTTATTTTAGAGTAATCAAAATTTAAGTGTGAAATTCACAGCAATAGTATTAATAAAATATACTTCATCATCAGAATATTGTCCATTCTCTGTTAGAAATTAAAGTCTGAACACCTTGATTTGTAAAGAGCTATGTATGGCAGTGATGGCCCCAAATCTATCTGCAGATGTCCTATGTCGATTAAGCCTCTATGGAAGTCTTTCTGTTCCTTAGCCAAGCAGGTAGATAACCTCGCCTTTGTGCAGAGTACATTGCAAAGTAGATTGCCTCTATTCCCCTCCAGCCATCCCAGGGAGGGACTGTTTCACTGTTGGGGACTTGCCTGGGGTGTCCTTAATGGAGGTCATCTTACTACGAACAGTACCAGAGGTCTCCTCTTCATGAATCCTACCCTATCAGTTGTGCCCTGACTGCTTTGATGAAGGGCCTGGAACAATTTTTTTAAAACTTTTTCTCTAACAAAATGTACATGTCCAATCATGGTCCCATTCCTGCTTCTGTGGTCCTCCTTATAATTTTGATGTTTTGATCTGCCAGAAATCATGCTTTTGTGACAAGTTTCCTTCATGTCCCTTTCAAAGTTTTGTATCTCAACCAACCCTAGGACACCATTTTGATCTTAGCTAATGGCCTCCGACATACGGATGATATGGCTGTGCCTTTGTGTTGTCTTTGTCTCTTTTAAGACATAATAAATATTCTCCTTATATTATATTTGAGATGGGGATCTCATTTGTACCCTAAAATGACTGTAACTTAGCAACAATTTTGTAAAACAAAGAAAAAGACATGAAGTATATTTAACACTCCTAGTAGGTAAAATATTAACTTCGTCATCATTACTGATACACTTTCTTTGAAAACACTCAAAATACCATCATTGCTTGAAGTGTTCATAGACAGATTCAATCTATTAAATATTCCCTGTGAACTTACCACCATGTTCCAATTGATTATATAAATTACATTCTAAAAGATGAAAATATATTTTTAATATGTATCTATTGATTTCGTAAATCATCATATTTTAATTAACTTGTCCTACAACTAAAGGAGGGATACAGAAAAAAAGTAGCTTAATGAGCTTTTTCTAAATCATTGCCCACCAGTTTAAACAGTAGGTCATCCTTGTTTACATGAACGAAATACTTCTGTAGACCCACCATAAACTATAGAGTTACAGTTATAATTATTTTTCTCATTGGCTTTTCTATTAAACTAAGGACCTGCTGTGATTCCGGATCTGCTTTTCGAAGCCCTTTCATCAAACAGTTTTCAAGGAATATTTGCATATCTCAATTTAATTACATTGAAATTGATTTTCAATCTAAGCTGGGGTTTTTTGTCCTCTTTTCTCCTTCTAATTTGAATCCTTCAAGTTGGTATAAAAATCCATGCTGAGTTTTTAATTTTTTTCTTGTTTATCACTTGAGAACAAACTTAGATCTATCTAATTAAAACATCTGTGAAAGACAAAATATAAAAAAATGCCAAGAGGCAGTGTGAGGTTACTTCAAATTATTTGAACATCAATGCTCTATCTTCCCATAGTACCCTCAAGTGTTTGCAGATTGATGTAAGCAAACTGCTTGGCTTTTCCTGAAAATAATTAGTATTCAATTATAAAATACACTGGTGCCTTGATAAGCCTATCAGACTAAAGGTGACACTATGTTAGCAAATACTTATATTGCAGACTTTACTTGTATTTAGAAAAGAAGAAGAAGAAGAAATAGGAATGTGAGGAGAATATGAGTAGGCTAAATAAAAACAAAATACCAAATTAAAGTAAGAACAAAGTTCCCAAGAAGAGATGGATAGAAATAAGAGATTAAACAAACAAGCAAACAAAAAACAGCAAATGTAGGATTGTTTAATTTGTCCATATGCAGCTTGTTTCTTTTTTGAACCTCTGTGGTTATGCTGAGTGTGTGATTCAAATGTAAATGAGGCTATTGAAGCATAAATGGAGACCAAAGAGATGAGAAAATGTTATGCTAATAATCACAGAGGTCTCTGAAGGTCATGGGAAGAAAGGATATAAGGGCCAGAGTTGTCTTTCCATTTAGTCTCTGAGACTTGCTAGAATAATATTAAGATTTAAGAAAAATAGATTTCTTGTAATTTTTAAATGTCTGTTTATATAAAATAAAAGCATGCTTTTCCAGGATAATATTTCACATACATTATAATTTTTGTTGTCAAAGAAATATTCATTATATTTAGTGAACATATCTCTGCTATTAGATATTTAGAAAGATTTAAACTTGAGATTTTAAATTCAAGATACAAAATATTATTGAAAAGGTGATTCTAAAATAACACTCACTTCACTGCATTGAATATGGCAGTGATTATGTCTTATCTATACAACTTATCATGGCTACTCAAGATGTCAACAGAAAACTTTCTAAGACATTGTAATAGGGTTGTGAATTTAAAGTGTGTATGTATTAAAGAAATGCTTTTTATTATAGATTACAAAATAACAGTAAAATATACACACAGATACATACTTGTATTTTTCACTTATGGCAGAAGATAATAGTCATTTTTCCACCTTGGGTAAATAGGTCATTTTTTAATGTGAACACAACTATAATAAATATGTTCATAGTATTCAAAACATTGGATGAAAAATACTTTTTGTATACTTTTGAACATTCCTAATCATTACAATGAATCAACTGCATAGAAATTATAGTCAGTGTTAATGTATTTTAGTTCAGGTTAAAACATTCTCATGTTAATACTCATAATATTTAACTTGATAAAATGAAACAAACCATTTAAATTATTTTTAAATGGATATATTTCTTTATGAGTTAATAAATTAAGGTGAGGAACATAATGATATATTAAATCTGTGAAGTATGCTTTATTCTAACCTTGATAGAAAGCACACGGGATTCATTTTCATTACAAAGTAGTGTACTTTTGAATATATCAGTGTTTGACAAATAATTGATTGGACTGTGGATTTAATTACATTTCAGCAACAAATTTCCATATGTATCAGTTGGTAAAGATCAGATCAAAATGGAAAGTTTCAATTCACATGATGACTCATTCTTAAAATTTGAGTGAGATTGGTTTATTAGCTTCATTTCAAAATGTAACATAAATAATCACAAATATTGTTTTAAAATTACTCTGAGTTTGAATTTAAATTTGAAGCTATGTTCACCAAAATGCTCTGGATAAATTTTTTTAATGTTTTTTTAACGTTCTATTAGTTTACAGCTTTTATTGGCCTATAATTTACATATGTATTCAATAGTTCAATCATAGTGAAAAGAGTTGTACAATTATCTCTACCATCCATTTTAGAACATATTCATATTGATTTTTATTTCTTTTATTTTTTATTAGTTAGAATTGAATACATAAAACATATCATTCCATATAAGCTTATTTTAATTTAAATCTAAAGGCACACTCTGTCCTTATGTAATTTATGAAACATATTAGCTAATTCTTTATTTTGAAGAAAATTTGAAAAGTGGATAGGGACAGTAATATAAAATATATAATCAGGATTACTTTCATTTGATCATAAAGATTGATTATTATTGTGATATTTGTTTACACTTGTAAAAAGCTGCATGTTTATGCACACATCCATGCTCATATATATATATATATATATATATATATATATATATATAGGCTAAAAGTCTGAAAAATATGTTCTAAAGTATTACTGCATCTAAAACTTAAAAAGTTATACACATTGTGTGTAATATGGGGGCTTTAAAAATGACCTTAATTTTTGGTAATCAATATCAAAGATAAAAATGTATGTACGTTTGTGTTATTGTTTTGTTTGTTATTTACTGGAAGCAGATAATTGAGATAAGAATTTGAGTGAAATTACTTTGAACTTCATGAATCAGTGATGAAAACGTGGCAAAATTATAGCAAAGAAACATGGTCATAAAATACTCATCACAGTGAATATATTAGGCAACTGAAACCTAATCCCATGGGAAAACTTGGAAATACTGCACAATAATTAATACAATGATCTTATCTGAAATTCAAGGAAATTGTTAGAATATGCATCAACTCAAAAAGATTATTATCCAAAGGTTTCTTCTAGAGTTCCGACAAGTTTCTAATCTTTCTGGGCCCTCGGGATCCACATAGAACAGTTTTCTGCACATCCAGAACAACGATTTAGGGTACACTTAAAGGTGAGAAGCACTTGAGCAGGGTGTGGCAGAAACTATTATCTGTCCTTTATATTCCTCAGTTCCTTGCTTCTTGCAATAAATTCACAATTCCCATTTTGTTACCACTTATTTAACTAGAAGGTTGTTCATAAATTCATAGAATCAGAAATTTGCAAGATAACAGTTAACAGGGCAACCTTCAGCAGCGCCTCTGGTGGCTTATTCTGAGTTTGGTCATGACTAAGACTTTTGTACCCCCCTCTCTACTGGTATCTGTACTAGAATTTTCCTCAAGCTGGTTAATTATTTCTTCAGCTGATCAAAGAGTCTTTGCTCTGGAAAAAATGTGACCGTCATGTGTCAGGGTTCTTATGCCTGAGCCACCATGCCCTTGTCACTATGCCCTCCTTTCATTTCCATGTCAGATTCTGAATTACAGAGAAACACCAGGAGATATTTCCAGACATACCAGGTTTTAGACATACTTTGTCTGCAGTCATGTTCCGATTGTCATTAAGTTGATTTTGACTCATAGCTGTCTTATAGGAAAGTAGAACATCTTCAGTGGGGGTCTAATACTGTAATCTTTATGGAAACTGGCAGCAAACTAAGCTTTAGAGATAAAGAATGCCAACACAGGGCTCTCACTTAACTCTAACCCTATTCCAAGAACAGTTTTTTATAACATGGCCCTGCTCCATATTTACCTTCATGCAATGATCACTGAAGATAAGGGAATTACAGCAAAGTGTGGTGAAAAAAGCAGACGGTGCCTGACTATCAATTGGAATAGTATCTATGGTATTAAAGGCTTGTATTCAAATAAGCAGCCATCTAAGTGAGTTGTCAACTAAGTCCACATAGAGAAATCACAGGAGCAGATGTGTCCCAAAAGTGACAATAACAAAATCCTAGTGACAAATGGAACAATATCACAGCATAAATTGTGTCCACCCATTCTATAGAAGGCTATGGAAGACAGTAGAAGCCTGTGATAGTTAAGTTTGATGTGGCCACCATGGCACCCTCAAAAAGATATAGGTGGAGTCTAGTCTGTCACTAAGGTCACAGCTTGATGGCACCTCCTGTCGGGCATGGCCTTCTCTTAAGAAAGATCTTGAGAACTTCCTCTCTCTCTCTTTGTTCACCTTCCTGTTTCCCCCATGTGGAGAACTGTGAGAGCCATATGATACCACCACCGCTGTTGGAGCCACAAGAATTTCACCCACTGGCTGGTGATCTTCATCATTGTTTGTGGTGGCATGAATCTGAAGAGGGATCTATAGACTAGTATCATATTGATGAACCAGTATAGGACTTAAGGGCCTGAGTTGAACTGGGCTGGTTTTATTGATGAGTAATTACTTCTTGCTATAAAGCTATTGTCACTGGATTTGTCTCTCTAGTCATCCTTGCCTACCACAGAGCCCAAATCCATCTGAAGACTATCTAGTCAGATTAAGCCTCTGGCAGATCCCATTGCAAGGCACTAGAACAGGTTTACTATCAAACAGAGATTATTGTAAAGTTGATTATGGTGGATTTAATCATGATATAATATGATACCTGGTCACTTGACCTCCCTCTTGACCCAATCTGGATTTGCTCTATGTTGAAGTATTTCTCACTTATTCCAGGACAGAAATTTCTTCTTTGGCCTTTTAAATAATGATGGTGGTCTTTACTTTATTATGCTTTATTTTTATCTTTTTGTTATTATTTTTTATTTTCTTCTTGTTCTTTTGTTTTGTTCTTGTTTGTCTTATTGTTTCTGTTGGGTTTCCCAGTTTATGAATCACAGAAGGAGCGGATGCATAGAGACAACTGATGCAATGGTATATTGGGGATGTGGGGAGGGGAGGGGACGTGGGATGGAAAGGGTGAGGCCATGTGGGAAACAACAATGAATGCAGGAGTGGGGAGGGATCACTAGAACTGATTGGGATGATGTATGTACAACTCTTTTTAAAAGTGATTTAACAACAACAAAAGACATCATAATAACTCAACGCATACTTGGAATATGTACAAACCCAGTGTGGCTGCATCATTTACCATTCAAGAATAAAAACAGTTATATATAATCAGAGTAACACATGATATCTGGGTGATTTAGTCAAGCAAAGAGGACCTATAAAAAGCATAATGTCAGTGATTTCTGCTAAGTGATTGGACACTTAGTAATGACAGTTACTATTACAGGCTCCCACCATGAGGCTATCAGTTTGTGCTAGTATTGAAAGTGAAGAAAATTAAAGCAAATCCATAAGAGTCAAAATAGTGCCTTGAGAATATTCCACCAAAGCTTCAAACATATCTCAAGAAGAGATTTGACATGTTCATCACGAATGACATAAGTTCTGATGAACTATGGGAAGGCATCAGTAAGATCATTCTTTAAAAAAGAAAAAAAGATCATTAAAAACACAGGAAAGAAATAAAATGCTATAGTAGATTTCAGCAGAGACTCAGAAACTGCCTCTTATTCATAGCATAGATAAGGCACATGGAAGAAATAATGAAATAAAAGAGCTGAATGGAAATTTTGAAAGAACTGCTTGAAAAGACAAAACAAAATATGCAAAGATATAGAGTTTGGAAACCAAAAGGAAGAATATGCTCAGCAAATCTTAAACTGAAAGAAATCAAGAAAAAAAAACAGCCTTTAGTGATGATATCAAAAGATTCTATGGGCGAATTACTGAATAATGCAGGAAGCATCAAAATAAGATGGGAGGAATGCAAAGAGTTACTATACCAAAAATCATTAGTCTTCATTCAATCATTTCAATAATATTATGAGAAAGAACCAATGATACTGAAGGGAAAATTCAAGCAACACTAAAAGCATTAGCCAAAGAGGTCCAGGTACTGATGGAATAGCAATTAAAATAGTTCAGAAGCTCCTGAAGCTCTGGAAACACTCGCTGTCTATCCCAGAAATGTTGAAAGAGTGAATTGGCCAACTGAGTAGAAGAGATACATATTTGTACACATTCCAGAGAATGGTCACAGCAAAATGTCAAATTATAGAACAAGAACAGATTTGACATATTTCTGAAGATCATCCAACAAAGTAGCAATACATTTCAGCAATACTTTGACAGAGAGCTGTCAGAGTTTCAGGCCAGATTCAGAAGAAACTAGGAAACTTGAAACACAGTTTAGTTGTAGTAGCTGTATAATTTCATGTCAACTTGAAGATATATAATAGTGTAGGGGTAGTATTCAACCTATCAATCAGTCTGATGGTGACTCCTTGTGGGTGTGGTTTTCTCATAAGGAAGGTCCTGGGAACCTCTTCCTCCCTTTCTGCCATCACCTTCCTGCTAGCTCAGTGGTTCTCAACCTTCCTAATGCTGTGACTCTTTAATACAGTTCCTCATGTCATGGTGACCTCCCCAGCCATCAAATTATTTTCGTTGCTACTTCATAACTGTAATTTTGCTACTGTTATGAATCGAGTGACCCCTGTGAAAGGGTTGTTTGAACCCCAATGGGGTCGTGACCCACCGGTTGAGAACCGCTAGCTGATGCTGATTGCTGCCAGAGCCACCTTCAGTGGAATCACTTAACTCTGCACACATCAACTTCTGATATTCCTGCATTTCACATCATTGCATATGGCTGCATGAGACTGAAGAAGGACTTATGAACTAGTATTGGATTTATGGACAAGGTTTACCCCCAAAAAAAATTTTTTTAAAGCTATGTATTTAATTTTTATTACCCATTTATAAGTGCCACGGATTTGTTTCTCTAGTCAACTCAACCTAACACAGATATAATTGCTGGCTTAATATGGATCTTGTTTGAAAGAAGAGAATGCCAGAAAGATATTTATTTGTGTTTTATGAACTATGTTAAGGCATTTGACTATGTGGATCATAACAAACTACGGATAGCTTTGAGAAGAATGGGCATTCCAGAACACTTTGTTGTGCTTTTATAGAATTTTTATATGAGTAAAGAGGTGATTATGAAATAGACAAGGGAATACTGCATGGTTTAATGGTATGCATCAAGGTGGTATCCTTTCATGATTCTTATTCAATCTGTTTGCTGAGCAAATAAATAGAGGCACTGGAACATATGAAGAATTCAGCATCATGACTGCAGGAAGCTTAGTAAAACAACCCGTGACATGCAGATGATATTGCTTGCCGAAAGTGAGGAGGATTTGAAGCACTTTTTGATGAAGATGGAGGAATGCAGCCTTCAGTATAGATTAGTACTCAATGTAAAAAAAAATAAATGACAAGATCTAGACATATGGTCCAAAAGGTAACATCAGGATAAATGGAGAAAAGATTGAAGTTGTCAGGGATATTGTCTTGCTTGGTTCCAGAGCCAATGCTCATAGAAGCAAAAGTCAAAAGATCAAAGGATGCATTGCTTTGAGTAAATATGCAGCAGACAACCTGTTTAAAGCATTCAAAAGCAGGAATGTTATTTTGAGGGCTAAGGTACACCTGACCCAAACCATGGTATTTTCAATCACCTCATATATATCTGAAAGTTGGAAACAAAAAAGAAGACCAAAGAACAATTAATCCATTTGAATAATGGTCCTGCCAAAAAATACTGAAAGGACCAGGGACTGCCAAAAGAACAGACACATTTGTGTTTGAAGAAGTACAGACAGATTGTTCCTTAGAGGCAAGGATAGTGAGACTCCATCACACATACTTTTGACATGTTGTCAGGAGACCCCGTGCCTAGAGAACATCATGCTTGGCAAAGAAGAAGGGCAGCAAGAAAGACACAGGCCCTCAACAGGAAGGATTGACACAGTTACTGAAATATGGGCTCCAAGATAAGAGCAACTGTCAGCGTTTCCCAGGACTGACTAGAACAATGTTTCCTTCTACTGTGCATAGGGTTATTAGGAATCAGACTGGCGCAGTGACATTTAACAAAAACAATAATATTATAGGCCCAACGAGAGAGATTCTGGTTTCAGGTATATGCCACAATCGTAGTGAGTCCAGGTATTTTCATCAATTTTTCTACTAATATTATTCTTTACATTATGTTTTAAAAAGTAAGCACTAAGTAGGGTGGTTATGGATGCCATTTTGGTTGTATTCTGTACTTTGGGTTTTGCAATTGTTTCATTTTTTAATAGCATTCAATAATGTATATATGTGCATATACAAGGGTATATAAATGGATTTTTTTCAGCTATGTAATTAAAAAACAAAACCAAAAAAAACCTATCACCTTCAAAGTGCTCTCCATTACACTTTACGCATTTGTCAAACTTGTGATTCTATTCTTGGAAACATTTTTCAAACTCATCTTTTGGGATTGCTGACAGCAGCTCCCTCATTATATATTCACCTCTATGCCATCAAATCAATGCCTTTTCATGTCCCCCTTCATTTGCAGAAACAAAAAGAAGTTTTATGGAGTGAGGTCAGGAGTGTAAGATGTGTAGAACAAGAGAGGCATGCTGTTTTTTGCCAAAAACTGGTGCACCGAGATGACTGCATGAGCAGGTGCATTGTCGTGGTAGAAAAACCAGCCTGTCTGCCACTAATCAAGCCTTTTTTGTTGAACAGTGTTATGTTATCTTTTCAGCTTGATTAAGAGTCTGATCTGGTGGAACAAACTCCAAATATACTAGGAGTAGATATTTTCATCCATTTGTAAAGGTGATGGACATCCAGAATGAGGTTTGTCATCAATCAACATTTCACCTTTTGGAAATGAGAAACCCAGTGGTACATGAGATTTTTCCCATAGCACGATCCTTGTAAGCTGTGTTGAACATCACAACAGTTTCTGTGCCATTTTTCCCAAGAGGGAAACAAAATTTTAAAGCTGCACGCATTTCTCTTAAGTTGGGAATCACAAAATAATGAGGTTCCAATGAAACTGCTTTTATGAAAAAAAAATTCACTGTGACCGAAGAGAACCTTCTCAGTTGATGCCGCTGTATACACTAACTCACAGGATGTTACCTGATGCTCGCCTAGTGGGAAAAATGCATACTATGAAAAAAATGCTGGTGTGGTTTTTGGGTTTTTTGGTGGGGGGGGGTGTACACCCTTGTATATTTGCTTATTTATGCGGACCTGTAGAAAATTTTTTTCTACTTGACTTAATAGGTCAAATGATTTTGCAGATTTTGAGAAGTTGCTAAATTTCACTTGAAAGAGGTTATATTTTTTTCAAATAATGTCGTAAATAATAAATTTGCTTGATCAACATTTAAGTATTGGAATATATCAAAGCTGGCTTCATGAGAATCTCCTTTGAAGGAAATTATTATTTGTTGACCCTACTCCTGGACAAAACTCTTCAATTTCCAAAGCAATCTATGAATACTCCCTCAAGCCCAGAATTCTTGGACATTTTTTCTTCTTCTCACTGCTAGCAACTGAGTATATGGAAAGTTCTTCTGAGTACTCCTGTCTTTCATCTTATGTTCACCTTCTTAGTCCCTTACTTATCTCTTTCTCTAAAACTAGTAAACATTTTTACTTGAAAATTGCTCCAAATATTTGGAATCACCTCTGGGAGTTAACGTCTTAGTTTGGACATTGGAACATAACTCTTTATTTCTTTATTGTCTCTCGAATTCTTCAAGTAATTTTTCAGATGAATTTATTATCATGCTATATCATTTAGTTGTATAATTTGGACTGAAATTCATTAGACACATGAGTGACAAAAATTTAAGTAAGTTTAAAATGTAATACCAATACTTAAAGGCTTGAAGATAAGCAAGTAGCCATCAAACTGAGAAGCAATCAAGCTCACATGGAAGAAGCACACCAACCTGTGTGATCATGAGGTGTCAATGGGATTAGGTATCACACATCAAAGATCTAGTACAAAAAATCATATTGATGTGAATGAGAGGGAGGGTGGAGTGGAGACCCAAATCTCATCTGTAGACAATTGGACATTCCTTCAAAAAGGATCACAAGGAAGAGACGAGCCTATCAGGGTACAG
>NW_022106084.1:453563-458748 GCF_000313985.2 Echinops telfairi
CACTATCATTACCCCAGTTCTATCCTACAAATCCTAGACCAGAGCATGTACACTGCTACAGATAAGAGCTCGCATCACAGGGAATCCAGGACAGATAAACCCCTCAGGACTAATAATGAGAGTAGTGATACCAGGAGGGTTAGGTGGGGGGAGGAAGGGGGAACAAATCACAATGATTGACATATAACCACCTTCCAAGGGAATGAACAACAGAAAAGTGGGTAAATGGAGGAAGTGGTTGGTGTAAGACACTAAAAATTCAATAATTTATAAATTATCAAAGGTTCATGAGTGAGGGAGGGTGGGGTGGGGGAATAAGCTGATACCAAAGGCTCAAGTAGAAATAAAAGGTTTTGAATACAATAATGGCCACGTATGTACAAATGTGTTTGACATTTGGATGTATATATAGATTGTGACAAGAGCTGTAAGAGTTCCCAATAAAATGATTAAAAAAACACCTTCATATATGTGGTTCTCTTTCTCCATCCAACCCTACTTTGCCTTCCATTCTTCTTTCTTCCTTCTCAGTAGTCTATCCCTCTCCTCTGCCTGTCTCCCATTCCCACCCTCATCCCTGGGAATTATTAGTTTTTATTTCTTATAGATTTACATGCTATTTGTGTTAATCTGGCTAGACTAGAGAAACAAAGCCACAGAAACTCACATATATATATGTATATACATATATACATGTATATATGTATATACATATATATATGAGAGAGATTTTATATAAAGGGTAAGTATACATTATAAAAGCATCCCAACCCAGTGCTGTCCAAGCATTAGTCCATATGTCTGACACCGATCTACAAAGCCCTCTTCAATCTCACAAAACACATGCAATAATGCCGACTGCAGGAGGAAAGCTGAATCAGTGAGCGTGTAAGTATCTCAGCACTGGCAGGGGTCTCCACGTGGCTGCTCCAGGGCTGCATCAGGGGTGTCCATGTGGCTTCTCCTCAGGGATGTCTCACAGGACGTGAGCCCTGTCAGCTGAAGCAAGGAACTGGCTAAGGCAGCTGCACCCCAGTATGACCATCAGAAAGCAAGAGACCTGAGAACCAGAAAGGCAAGGCTCACTGAGCCATTTATCTCTCCGCCCTTCAATTAATCCCACATGTGTTTATCGGCCAGCTTGGAACAATAAACCTTAACTATCTCACTATTCTTCATGCAATAGATTCAACTGCTAACAAGTTATTTTCTTATGGAAAAAGCTAAAATATACTTAAAACTGTCATATTTATGTTGACATCGCTGTGGTAGTAAATTTGTAATTGCTATTTGAAAGAAATGGGTATGAATATGTACATATGAAACCATACCGTAGAAACAGGCGTACTAAACCCACAGCCAAACTCCCTGTTTTTCAGTCAATTCCAACCAACAAAGACCTTACAAGACAGTAAAAGTGCCTGACAGGGTTTCCAAGGTCTGTATTTTATTATTGTTGTTGGATTTGTGCATGTGTGTGTCCATGGATATGTGTCTGTGTGTGTGTGGTTTTCTTTATATGAAATCCAAGCTAGGTAAAGCTATCGGTACAGTAATTTGATTATGGCTGAGGAGTTTGGGGGGAATGGTAAGCTAATAATTATGAGCACAAAAAAGAATAAAATCTTATAAAATTTTAGAGATGATTGTTAAAACTCATTTTTATTTTTCCTGTTTGAAACTATCCCGATCTTCCCATAGCACTGAGGGGCAGCTTCAGTCTTTCTTTTCCTCCTTTTACAACCACCCAGAATAGTGCTTGGATCCGACGGGAAAGGGAACTGGAGGGTGTAAAACTCTTTTTAACGTATTTAAACCCTTGAATTGTATGTCACTTAATTTTCATGTCAATAAAATTATTAAAATAAAAAATATAATCTCTGTATAATATCTCTAGGAGTCACAATAGGCTCAATATCAATGGCTTTGGTTTGTATTTCTTGCCTAAGGCACCAGTTCTCAACCTGTGGGTCACGACCCCTTTGGGACCCTTTCATAGGGTTTCCTGATTGATAACAGTAGCAAAATTAGAGTTGTGAAGTAGAAACAAAAATAATTTTATGGTTGGGGGGTCACCACAACATGAGGAACTATATTAAAGGCTCACAACATTAGGAAAGTTGAGAACCACTGGCCTAAGGGAATGTGTCCACAAAGGGACATAGCAGTAATTCTATTGAAATAAAAAGGTGGAAATTTTTACCTTTACATCAGATTCCTTGACCCTATTGTGTAAGTCAGCAATTACGGTGTCCCATATTATAATTGCCAACATTATTAAAAGAAAACAACAGCCTGCTAATCATTGCGGCTGGAAAGGCTTGGTGTGAATAATCGGGTTAGTGAATTATAGTTTCAGATTTGCGCTCAGTTTGGAATCAGTGAAACCAGTGAAAGCCAAAGGTTATGTAAAGAAGAAGCCTGTCAGAATAAAAAACCTCAAATATTTTCTCCTAAACATAGTAATAGAAAAGTAGTGAAATTACATCCTGTTACAGGCAGAAAATCTGTGAGATCCAGAACAACAGGGCAGGCCTGTTGTTCAGGTTCTCACAGCTTTCACTGTAATAAAAGCATCAAGTTCCCATAGGGTTGGGGTGTGGGGTAGGAGGGAATGATGGTTGACCAAAAACAAAACAAATCCATGCCTTCCAGTTTTCTGATTCATAGGACGCCTGTAGGAAATAGTCGATGTTCCCCCACAGGGTTTTTAAGGCTGTAATCTTTACAAAAACAGACTGCCATGTGTTTTTCATCTTTATAAAAGCAAACTATTGGTTGTTTCAATCTACCAAACATTGTGTGAACAGCAATTACTGCTAACAGAACTCCTTAGAGGTTAGTTGGAATTAATTTAGCAATAGTCAGGCATTGATGAAATAAATGCATAAAATGTAAGAATATCAAGATTTTCTTTTCTGAAGGTCCATATTGCCATTCACTACTTGTTGGAAAAGATTAAAATGGGTAGCTTTATACTTTGGGGTTATGCCAAGTAAGTGTTGTTCAAACTTCATTATTTATGTGACGCTATACAAAGAGGGCTTTCTTGGTTGTGATTGTAATGAAAGCCAGAGGTTTCTTTTAGGGTGCCACTGGATGGATTCCATTGAGCGTAGCAGTCCAAGTGTAAATCAATTGAGAGAAAGAGAAAATGAGAGAGTGAGAGTAGAGAGAAAAGAAAAATTAGAAGTGTTGGATAAAGGGTCAAAAATGAAAAAGTTCTACATTAAGTTCTACAATTACATCCTCATATATATCAACGGTGTTATGTCAAGTCATTCCCAATTAATTACCTGATATTCTTAATCTAGAGAATAGCATAGTTACATTTCCTTTTTTTAAATCATTTTATTGGGGGCTTCTACAACTCTTATCACAATCCATCCATACGTCCATGTGTCAAGCACTTTTGTACATTTGTTTCCCTCATCATTCTCAAAACATTTGCTTTCTACTTGAGTCCTTGGTATCAGCTCCTCATTTTTCTCCTCCCTCCCCCCTCCCCCATGAATTCTTGATAGTCTATGAATTATTATTATTTTGTCATATCTTACACCGCCCGATGTCTCCCTTCACCCACTTCTCCACTGTCCGTCCCTGAGGGAGGAGGATATATGTAGATCCTTGTGGTCTAGTTACACTTCTTACAGATACAAGAGAAACAAATATCCTTTACTTATTGTAAAATAACGCAATCCCTTTAACTCGTTTTCATTAGAGACTGTCAATTCTCAGTATCATATTTTTAACATCAAGCACAAATAAAGAAAGCATTAAGAGAAAAAGATAATTCTCTGCTCTTCCCCTTTCTGTATCTTTGGTGTTTTTGTGTGCTAAGCCATCCCTTTTCAGACTTGCAGCTAATGTTCATATGGTGGTTTTCGGTGTACATTGTTTTGAAATATCTCCTAAGATAATTTCCCCAGTGTTGTAGAGTAAGAGTTTTATTCATGCAAATTTTTGTAAAGGTTATAGAACGAATTGATATTTAGTCTAATAAGTAAAAATCAAATCAAGACTTTTAGTTCAACTAATGCTTAAGGCTTTTATGTTCAAACTTAAATTAATTGCTTAAATTATATTATCTTTTTAATGTGAATAAAAGTCACTTTATTCAGAGACGTTATATAGTTTAGATGCTTTTTTCCAACCAGAATCACCATTCTAGTTTAAATAAAATCTTCCCTATTCTTAATGAAACTTTCCCAACTTCTACATATTTTAGAGGCCTCACAGGTGATATTAGCACTGGTTGAACTAAGAGTGGATTTTAAATTTTAATTAGTTGAAATCAGGTAAAGAAGAAGGTAGTGAAACCTAATTTATCTCAGAAAAATGAATCAGCTCCCTGATTGAGCTGCCCTGAAATCAACATATGAAGAGCAGACAGTAAAGAGATAGGTTTCAATTGTCCATATTATTTGTATACTAAATTTTGACCTCATAAAAAAATCCTACTTGAATAAAATATTATATGGAACAGTACTTCAATCTTATCCTATTGCAACTGTCTGATGTGTCCAGAGAGCAGAGTTTAATTTGGAAATGGAGAAAAACCACCTGGCAAAGCAGGTGGGACTCAAATGAGTTGCTGCTGAATGAACTATGTCTGTGGGCTTTGATCGGATGTGTGATGCTTGGACTGTAAGTGTCTCAAAGTTATGACTGGACCAATCCCAAGATTGGCCCTGTTTCTCATAATCATGGTATGCTCTCTCCATGGGGCATGGACAGAGAGGTAAGCATGCCATTTGGGTCAGCAAAAGGAGTCTTGGGTTTGCACACTTTGGAGTTTAAAGTCAGCCAGAGGGTCTGATACCTGCAAGTTTAAGATTTAAATTGTCCTAGGGTGTTAAAATCATCCCTTCAGATATTGTGCCTGCCTACTAGCCTCTTTCCCCTCACTCTGCCTGAGGGCTCTCTATCGTCTATCTCTCAATCTCATATTCCAATCTATCCTCTATGAAAATTATTTTCACCTTTATTTATGTCAATTTACTAACTGTGCTGTTCTTACTAAATTCATCACTGTTCAACTTATTTTACTCTAAGATAAAAGAATGCTTACAGACAGAATACAGTAATATAAAGAGATTGCAATTTCCCCACTTATTCCTTTCAGGAAACACCGTTCATCTAATGTACAAAGCTCTGAATTACACTATCAACCAGGCTTTCACAA
>NW_022106084.1:460390-461519 GCF_000313985.2 Echinops telfairi
GGGGGCTTAAGTGGAGAGGAAATGTTTTGAGAATTATGAGGGCAATGAATGTACAAATGCGCTTTAAACAATTGATGTATGTATGGATTGTGATAAGAGTTGTATGAACCCCTAATAAAATGATTAAAAAAGAAAAAAGAAAAGGGTATATAAAGACTGAAGAAGGCATTTGTGATCTGCAGTGAACTGTTATTGCTGATTGACATAGACAATCATATTTTCTTTTGTGCCAGGAAAAATTTAATGAAAAATAATGATGTCATATTTTCAGTCAAAAACATCTATGAAACCTATCCAAAAGTACTACACTGTCTTAGATGGAAAAATAGCATATATTTACAGGGATTATCAGATGAGATAAATTTAATATGTGATTAAATACAACTATACTTTGGACCATGAAGTGAAAGGTTGGCATTTCAAACCCAACAGCCCCTCCTGGAAGAAAAATGAGGCTGTCTACTACCATAAAGTTTACAGCTTTTGAAACTCTATGTAGAATTTCTGTGCGTCAGAATCCACTTAATGGCAGTAGATTTGGTTTGGGGAATTATTAGGGACAAAGGAAAAACAGTGATCAAAAGTGATCTAAAAACAATGGTGAGGAAGGAGTGGATTGCCTGGTGGGGCTTCATCAAGTATAATGTAACCGAGAGGAATTACTGAAACCCAAATAAAGGCCAAACATGGTAATGGGACAGCAGGAAAGTAAAAGGAAATAGAGGAAAGAACTAGGAGTCAAAGGACATTTATATAGGTCTAAGTACAGGCATGTACATATGTAAATATATTTTTATATAATGATAGATGTGGTAGTTGCATAATCTGTTGTCAAATTGAGACTTATGAGTGAAGGGGTGGAGTTTCCTTTACAGTTAGCTAGCAGCTTGATGACTTTATTTGGAGGCACTAAGAAGATAAATAGCTCACTGGAGACAAGAGACATGTTCACCCCCTGAGAGGCTCTCTACTGACATAGCATACATGAGGCTATGCTGATGGCAGTGAGAGCCCAGGACTGGGAGGAGTCACATGGAGATCCCTGCCAGTGCTGAGATGCTTACAACACCACAGCATCCACAATACTATCCACCCACTGGCCTATGATCTTCCTGCATTCATTGTCATT
>NW_022106084.1:462755-496751 GCF_000313985.2 Echinops telfairi
GGAAATGAAAATGTCTGAAATGATGAAATTAAATCAATAGCTAGCAAATGTGGTAAGAGATTATGGAAATTATTGGACAGCATTATTAATATTATATTGAAGTAAAAGTTGCCTGACGATAATTCAGAAGTGTTGATAGCAGTATAAAAAATGACTATTGTATGTAGGAGTCATTGAGCCACTTTCGACCCTCGGAAACACTGCTTGTTCGTGTGAGGTCTGCAGTACACAAGCTTTAAAGTATAAACACTTTGAAGACTGAAGTGCCTCTGATCTAATCTTTGATATTGTCAAAGCTTCACGTGCATGCAAAAGCTGGAATATGAATAAAGAAAAAGGAAGAATGGATACTTTTGAAATATAGTTTTAGTGAAAATTTTGAAATATATCATGGATTGCCAGAAAAACATGCCAAAAAGGTGTACGTGAAAGTTCAACAAGAATGCTCCTTAGAAAGTTGAATAGCAACGATTAATTTCATTTCATTTGGATATGTTATCAGGAGGGACTTTCCCCTGGAAAGGGACATCATGCTTAATAGAATTGTCACTAAAACAGCAAAACTCCCTGAAAAGGCGGGATTCACACAGTGCCTGCAGAAATAGGCTCCAAGCTAACAAACGGAAGGCTGGTGTGGGGCCAGGTTCTGCAGCACAGAGGTTTCTATGAACTAACTCCGCAGTACCTGACAAGAACATACATCAAACATGGAATTGATGTGCCATAGGGTAAATGAGTATTTAACTTTATAAGAAATTAACAAGTTTCTTTTTAAAATGACTGAATTTTTTATCCCCCCCTCTCATGATGTGTGAGAGTCCTGGTTGATCTCCATTTTCATTAGAAGTGTAATTGACAAGGTTTGCTGGTCTTTGCCATTCCAGTTGTTACTTAGCAGTAACTGGAATTTTAATTTACATTTCTCCAATTTCCTTCCTAGAGGTAAGACAGCTCAGATGCTCTTTAAAACAGAGATGATGAGACTTTGTTCTCATACTTTGGACGTGTTGTTTAGAGAGACCAATCTCTTGGTAGAAGTAGAAGGTCAGCGAAAAAGAAGAAAACCCTAAAGGAAATGGATTGGCAGACTAGTCATAGCAGGGCCTCAAACCAGGGGTGGGATTCAAAGAATTTAACAACTAGCCCGCTGTCCTTATGACTGTGCTAAGTAAAAGATTATACATATATATTGAAAGGTCGTTTATTATTTCATAGTTAATATTTAAATAAGAACAATAAAAAGGTCCACAAAACGAGATCCTTGTATAATAGCGAGCTTTAAAATATTGATGACAAAATATTAAGTAATACAAAAAACAATAAAACTGTTATGTAAGATGTTTTCCTATTGCTTTTTGATTGTCCCCCTCACTTGCAATGGTCTTGACTTTGATCTGAGCATCATCATCTCTGTGGTTTATCCTTAACCATCTTTTCATCATTCCTTTAGAGGTAAATAAAAATAATAAGAAAAATAAATATTAGCTCCAAGGGAACAGAGCAAAACTGAAAAACTAGAGTCTAAACATGAGTCAAACCAAAATAATACATATTTCAAGAAAATGTAGCAAAATAAAATAGAATCTATTTGCCCATATAGATAGAATAGTGTTTAGCAATTGGTATGAATTTTATGAGAAAAGCTGAAACACTGACTTTTTTCTCTGCAAATTCGATCACCAGTACTCAGTAATTTATGAGTTATAATATTGTAAAGTTATGGTTTGGGAATTTTACCCTTAGAAGCTATGTATAGTCTTTAATCAAAGATGTCTAAAAAGATTCATGTCTAAAAGAGCATGTAATCATTATAAATCTCAACATCTAAAATATAACTGTATAGATGATAGGAGCTGGGTTAGTCATGGAGAGATAAAGGCTGTGAAAAAAAATTAGGTCACTTAATCCTATACCATGTATAATATGGAGCTAAGGGGGAAACTCTAGATAATGGTGTTCAATAATTAGAATTTGAAATAGTACTTAGATACAAAACTAACCAACAGAGAACAAAACCTAGAACATCTAAAATATTTACACAATAATTAAGAAACAAAAAGTTATGAGATAACATAAAAACATTAAAACCTCTACCTCCCATTAAGTGTGATAACAATCGCTTCCTAATTAGATAAGTACAGAGATGGAGGGATAAGATTATGATGCATGTGCCATGACTTTTAGTTACAAAGTCTAACCTTGCTACTTGAGTAGAAGGGTTTTCTTAAAGAATGTTGTATCTCACAACATCTTCAGGAGGGTCTGTTAATTACTCTTGGATACTTCACAGTAGGTCACAGAGCAGCCACTTACTGAAGTCCAGAAAAAACAAAAAAACTCCATGGCAGGACTTCTCTAGCTAAAATATAATGGTCCCTGTCCTTCTTGCTCTACCTGTATGACTCTCAGGACTAGTTATTCCATGCAAGTGCCACACTGCTGGCAAAGAATAGCAATAGTTACTGTCTGCTTGCTAACATCAGTGCATAACTACTCCCTGCTATTGCTCATTTCTGCCTCAAAGTCTAATGAGGAAGCATATAGCGGGCAAAAATGTCAGTCTCATGCTGGAGGCATTCTGGAGGCAAGCAAGTCCAGACCTACAGAATAGCTAATTATTTACCTGCCCTTCATTTTCTTGAAAGATTTTATACAATAAACCCAGGACAAGGAAATAATAAGAAGACAACAACCCTTTTCACAAAGTTGTATAAAAGATAACCTAGTGCATTCCTTTTCAGAAGTCCATGTAAAGAATTGCTCAAGTGTGATATATAATAAACAGTACATTTCTGCAGGACAACTCTTTGGGAAATCCAGAATCCTGAAGTGATTATCTGGAGAGACAATACTCAGGGACATGTACTGAATATTCAAGTTGTGTCCACTTGTTTCCAG
Organism: Echinops telfairi; assembly: GCF_000313985.2. Taxonomy (NCBI): domain Eukaryota; kingdom Metazoa; phylum Chordata; class Mammalia; order Afrosoricida; family Tenrecidae; genus Echinops; species Echinops telfairi. Next base: position 465,654 of record NW_022106084.1, read on the forward strand.
AGAGGGAAAATATTGAGGTTTACCACTGGGCAAACCAGAGTAGCAGATAAAATTGCTGTAGCCAGAGCAAAATATAAGTAACCTCTTAATTGTGGCATAAAAGATTCAATACACGGAACCTCAAATTCCCTGAAAGACTTTCATTCAAAGAAGATGTCATGTTTGATTTTTTTTTAAGTCAGCAAAAATTAGTAAAACATCAATGATATGAATTGACACAACAGCACTAGTCATGATTTCTTTTTCCCCATCCACATATGTCCATAGATAAGACACAGCAAAATATGAAACCACGTAACTACACATACTTCGAATGTAAACTTCTCACGAGAATGAAGCTTGTCTGTCTTCTATCTGCATTGCTCTATCTCTAGGATTTAAACTGGCACATTGTAAACACTCAGTAAATATTTGTTAAATAATTCATTTAAAGTTTAATCCTCATATTTGAAGAAAATTCATTGCCTTTCTATGTGAATTCTTTGTTAGCTTTGAAGACACAAAGTAACTATGCCAAGATAAGTATAATTCAAGTGCAATAGAACAACTTCATGTAGTTAGTAGTAATTAATATTTACATGGTTGTTTTAATGATATCTACCCCAAACAGCATTTTTATATCAGAAAATAACTGTTTTGCTAAAGGAATTTATAAACTAAAAGCTAAATGAATAACTACACACTGTGTACCAATTTGAGAAAATTGGCATTCTTAGTCTCTCGTGTAAGGAAAACAACAGAAGAAAAACTGCATTCAGAATGACCCAAAGTACCCTTTAGCACAAGTGTTGAATTACAATTTGCCTAAGGAAGTTCACGATTGCACACGTTTGCATATTTAGATTAATAGTACATTTCTGCAAGGCTCGTGCTGTAATTGGAACTTAAGTAACATTTGTAAAGTGTTATCTGTCAGAGCCTGAAGAGCCTGAAAGAGAATGTATGTCATTAGGCAAAATTACTAATTAAGTACAAGTAATTTAGCAGATAATTTACATGTTCATTTTATAATAGAAATTATTTAGTTTTAGGGTTCTCTTTGTGTTTCTAACTTAATCTTGACCCAAGGGATCACAGACTGTTTAAAAGAAGTATAAATTAAAGAATGAGACATATGCTTAACTGACTCCTAGAGCTTTTGTTGTGCCTAATGATTCCTCCAACAGTAATTACATAAGGGAAAACATTTTCTTTTTAAGTAAATAATGTTTATTACTTCTTAAATTTACTGTCACTTGACAACATTAATGTGGAAAACTTTCCACCTTCTTGATTAGCTCTCCAAGGATATCCAGCAGCTTTACATTAATATTGATCAAACACAAACCATCATATCCATCCGAGTGTTGTCATCAATGTAGAAGGAATGGAGGAAAAGTATCCACAGATTCTAAAAATGAATAAGTTGGTCTCAAAAATAAACTACTTCGTGATATAGAGGGACAGTGAAAACAAGGAAGACCCTTAATGAGATGGATTGATATAGTGGGTATAACAGTGGAATGACGCATAGGAACAAATCAGATCACTATGGGTCAGAACCAACTTGAATGTACCTAAAACAACACTGTGTATATCCTGTGAATTTTCCACATGAGAAAATTACGTTGAGTCGAAGATTTATTGTATAGCTATTGATCAATACTCAATTCATTTACCTGGATATTTCCATATGAAAGTTTATATCTATATATTTAAATTGTAGCCACAATTCCTAACCTGTTCATTTTTTGGTAGCACAGTTATTGATACCATACACCTCTACTGTGGGAGGAAATGAAACCAATGTACCATGCTAAAATTACTTTTTGGAAAAATCAAAGTTTCCTTTGAACTTCATGAGAGTAGGAATTGCCTTTATTCACAGCTTTCCTGCCAGTAACTAACGAAGTGCAGAAACACTCTTTCATTTAGATAATGATTTTCTCAATTTTTTTCTTTCTGTATTTTCTTTTACGATGTTGTTGTAACCATATAAAACAAACCAAGCTCACTGCCCTCGGGTCAATGCTGACACATAGTGGCCCTCCTGTGGGTTTCCGAGACTGTGGCTGACCATGTGGCTCACAGCCCAACATGTAACCACCCTACCACCCAGCTTCTAGGGATGTTATTAGTCAGAAGTGACTTGATGACCATGGGGTTGGTTTGGCATTTTAGTTTTATTAATGCACACATATAAAACTATAACTTTCTCTGATAATTATTTTAGTTCTAACTTATAGATTCATTATAATAGCACCATTTTCTTTTAGGGTTTAAATCTTTTTTATTATTTCATTGGGACCTCTTACAGCTCTTATAAAAATCCACACATCAATTGTATCAAACTCATTTGTACATATGTTGCCATCATTATTTTTAAAACATTTTCCTTCTGCCTGAGCTCCTATTTTATCCGACCCCCCCCAACCCTTCTACCCTCATGGACCACTGATAAATTATAAATTATTATTATTTTCATATATTACACTGTCCACTGTCTCCCTTTGCCCACATTTCTGTTGTTTATCCCATTGGGGGGGGGAGTTATAATGTCAATCATTGTAGATGATTCCCTGTTTCTCTCCTTCTCTCTCCCCGCCACCTTCTCCCTACCCTCATGGTATTGCTACCCATTACTCTTTGTGAGGGGTTTATCTGTCCTGGATTCCATGTGTCAAGAGCTCGTATCTGTACCAGTATACATGCTCCAGTCTAGCTGGATTTGCAAGGTAGAACTTGGGTCATGATAGTGGGGGAATGAAGCATTAAAGAACGAGAGGAATATTGTGTGTTCCCTTAGTGCTATACTGCATCCTGACTGACTGACTTATTCCTTCCTTCTGACCCTTCTGTGAGGGTATGCCCAATTGTCTACAGAAGGGCTTTGGGTCTCCACTCTGACTCCCCTCATTTACATTGATATCTTTGTTCCTTTGGGGTCTTTTGATGGCTGATACCTGATTGTGTCAAAACCTCATGATCACACAGGCTGGTATGCTTCTTCCAAGTGGACTTTGTTGTTCCCTGCTAGATGACTGCTTGCTTAATGTCAAAACTTTAAGACCCCAGTTGCTATATCTTTTAATGTCTGGGCACCATCAGCTTTCTTCACCACTTTTGCTTATGCGGCCATTTTGACTTCAGCAATCGTGTTGAGAAGGTGAGCATCACAGAATGCTAGGTTATTAGAACAAGTATTCTTCTGTTGAGAGAGTACTTGAGTAGAGGACCAATGCCCATCTGCTACCTTAATACTTAACATATAAATATATGTACATAGAACTATATCCCTATCATTATGTATTCATATATTTACATATGTGCATGCCTATATTTATGCATCAATAAAGGTCTATTGCCTCCTTGTTCTTTCCTCTTTTTCTTTTTACTTTGCTCCTGTCTCACTCTCATATTTGCCCTTCATTTGGCTCTCAGTACTGTCTCTTAGCTGCATTACACTTGATAAAACTTAACCAGGAATTCTATGCCCTCCTCACCATTGATTTTAGATCTCTTATCGGTCCCTTTTCCCTGGGTTTCTTGGCTCCCCACTCCCTTTCTCCTCCTCTCCCATGTCCCCCTGGAGCTGTCAGCCCCCTTAAATTCTCCTTGGTATTGTTTATCCTGCCTATCTTATATAGATACACATCAAGGGGGCGGGAAAGAGCCTATAAAGAGCTCCAGGTCTTTCTGCTGACCCTTAAGGAATGTTTTCCAATTGGGTGTGGTGAAGTGCCAAGCCTAGACCACCAATTCCGAAGTCTATTTTAAAGATTTCTTGGGTACTTCATTGCTTTGCTCCACTTGCTGCTCTGCTGTGCTCCCTTTCTGTTTAGCTCCTGGGGGGGGGTGTGTGGGTGTGGGGGGTGACCAGACTGGGCACAATTCCAGCACTGTGTCTCCAGTGTTGTGCCTGTAGTGCTATGGATCAGTGAGGGAGTGTTCTGTCTCATGGTCGGACCAGTCCTGTGGTCCTCTCTGTGCATGGGCTGCTCTGAGCAGGAATGTTGTCCTCAAGGCTAGCTGAGCCAGGATATGGTTCTCTCTCTCTTTTCCTCTCTTAGTTTGCTCCCCTGTGGTCTGAGCAGACCTGTCCACCACTCTCCCTGGGCTGTATCTTTAGTGCTGTCCTCTGTAGTGGATTCTTCTGAGGAGGGGGTTGACATAGCTGGGACTGGGGCCAACTCACAGACCTTTCTGCTTTACACTGGTATGTTGCCCTCCAGGCCTGGTACCCCAGGTTGAAGTCTGGTCCCTTTCTCACTTTTCTGGGGAGAAACAAACAATACCCTCACCTTATCTGCATTAGTGCCCTGTTCCCCCACTATCTACATCCTCTTCTCTTTTTTACCTATTCCTCTCCTTTTCAGTTGACTACATAAGCATCCCTGGGTTGGGTCCGACCCCTGCCAGAGTACCTGAACCTGGCGCTGAGAATTTATGCATTTGGTAGCTTTTCCCCTATGTCCTTTGTGCTTTTTAAGCTTACCTCAATGGCCTGATGTTGTACTTGTCCTTTTGTACTTGGTTTACTTCACTTAGTATAATTGCCTCCAACTCTTCCCATGCCATGCAGTGATGTGCTTCATTCATTCATCACTGCTTTTTAGGGATGAGTAGTACTCCATTATATGTATATGTGCCAGAGTTTTCTAATCCATTTGTCAGTTGATGGAAATTTAGTTTGTTTCCAATTCTTTGCAATTTGAATTGTCCTGTGATGAACATTGGAGCAAAGATTGCGGTGGTGGTCTGTGTCTTACTTCTTCTGGGTATATGCCCGGTAAGGGGATTGTGGGGTCATATGGTAGCTCAATATCCATTTGTTTTTGGTATTAACAAATCCATTTCCATAATGACTGCACATACCTACAGAACCACCAGTAGTGGATGAAAGTTCCTATTTCACCACATCCCCCCCAAGCTTATTGTTTTCTGATTTTTTGAATTGGGTTATCTTTGAGGTTGATAGGTGGCATCTTATAGTTGTTTTAATATGCATTTCCCTATGGCTTATGATCAGGAACATATTCACATGATTGTTGCCCATTTGAATATCTGCATCAGGTCTTTTGCCCATCTCCTCAATGGGCTATTTGTTTTTTCTTATTGTCGGCTAGCAGAGTATTATAGATTTTAGTAATAAGACCTTTGTCTGATGTGTTGTTGCTAAAGATGTTTTCTCAATCTGTGTGCTCACTTCTTACTCTTGTGGCGGAGACTTTCGATGAACACAGGTGTTTTGTCTTTAGTGTATCCCACTTGTCAATTGGTGCTACTCTGTGTTTGTGTCCTTCCCTATTTCTGAAAGCCTATGTATTCCCTGAACTAAATTTTTAGGTTTGTCACAATTCCCTCATTGATGGCTGTGATAGATAGGTTTATTGTACCAACATGGCCAATGAACACATGTGAGATTAGTTCTCTTTTGCTCTTTGATCATCGGACCAGTGTGAGGCTGCCTTACTTGTTCTGTGCCATCATTTGCAAGCTACACTACCTGTGTGACACTTAACTCATGGACGGACGGTGTCACTATAACTTGAGGTTTCTTCAAGTTTTGCTTCGCCAAGCTACTGGAAGGTACATCTCTTGAGCTGGAGACTGTCGGACCCTGCCATCTGGCTGACTGTTGGTGACCTGCTTGCTGTTTGCTGCCTGTGGCCGATAGCCTGAATTGCTCCACGGAGGACCACCCAGCAGGCTTCAAGACTTGAAGGACTGCCAGTGTACTAGCTGTCTCACGGAAGTGAGTTGCACTGAGCCATTTGTACTGCTTTATATATTAATTAACTGCTTTATAGATTATTTCTTATATTATCTATCTACATAAATATATATAAGATTATTAGTGTCCTGGTTTTGTTTCTCAAGAGAACCCTGTCTAACACAATGGGGTTCTACCTCGAGGTCTGTGAATCACCTTGAGTTGATTCTTGTGCATGGAGTGAGGTAAGGGTTTTCCTTCATTTTTTTGCAGATAGATATCCATTTTCTCCAGTGCCACTTGAAGAGGGCATCTGATTTCCATTTGATATAGTTTTTTATCAAAGATCAGTTGTCTGTATGCTGATGTTTTTATTTCTGGATTTTCTGTTCTTTCCCATTGTTCTGAGTATCTGTCATTATACCAATACCACACTGTTTGGACCACTGTGGCTGTATATTAGGTGTTAAAGTCAGGTAAAGCAAGTCCTCTGACTTTGTCCTTTTTCTTGAGTTCTATGCTAATTCTGGACTTCTTCCCTCTCCATATGAATTTGTGGTCAGGTTTTCCAATTCTTTGAAGAAGAATGTTGGTATTTGTATTGGGATAGCATGTAACTTGTATAGTACCTTAGACAGGAATGACATCTTTACTACATTAAGTCTTCTGAACCATGAGCATGGAATAGCCTTCCATTTGTAGAGGTCATACTTGGTTTCTTATAACAGTGTTTTGTAGTTTTCCTTGTAAAAAAATCTTTTGTTTATTTGGTTATGTATATCCCTAAATATTTCAATTTGTGCTTGGCTATTGTGATAGGTCCTATCTCTGTGGTATCCTCTTCCATGGATTCATCCTAAGTACATAGCAGTCTCAAAGACTTCCGTTTGTGGCTCTTGTATCCTATCTCTCTGCTATATTTCTCTATCACTTTCAGCACTCTTCTTGAGGAGCTTTTGGGGTTTTCCCTATATAAGATCATATCATCTGATAATTTTCACCTCTTCTTCCCCCAGAAGAATAATGATAATTTCACCTATTCTTCCCCAGAAGAATACCTTCAATAGCTTTCCTTTGCCTTATGTTTTTAGCGAGGACCTACAGTAAAAAGTTAAATAGAAGTGGGGACATTTTTCGGATAAATTGTTTTCATCTTTTCCCCCATTGACTATCACATTGACTGTTGGCTTTTCATATATAGCTTGTATTATTTTTAGGAATTTTCCTTCCATTCCTATCTTCTGGAGTGTCTTAAACAGGAACAGGTGTTGGATGTAGTCAAATGCTTTTTTTGCATCTATTGATATTATCATGTGATTTTTATCCTTTATCTTGTCAATGGAGTTTTGGATGCTGAACCATCCCTGCATCGCTAGAATGAATCCCACTTGGTCATGTTGAATTATTTGTTTGATATGCTTTTGTATTTTGTTGGGCAGAATTTTGTTAAGGATTTTAGGTCATTAGAGATATAGGTCTGTAGTTCTCAATTCTTATGGGATCCTTACCCACTTTATCAGTTTTATGCTAGTTTCATAGAAAGAGTTTGGGAGTTTTCTGTCTTTATGTATGCTCTGGAAGAGTTTGTGTAGAATTGGTATCAGTTCTTCCCTGAATTCTTGGTAGAATTCTTCTGTGAAGCCATCTGGCCTGGGATTTTTTTTAGTTGGTATTTCCTTGAAAACCTTGTCTATTTTCTCTGTTGCTATGGATCTGTCGAGGTTCTTGATCTCCATCTGGGATAGTCCAGGGAAGGATTGTTTATCCAAGTATTTTTTCATGTCTTCCAAGATGTTCAATTCATTGGAATACAGGCCTTCATAGTACTGTGCAATTAGACTTTTAATTTCATGAGGATGTGTTATAATTTCCCTGGTTTCATCCCTCATCCTGACTATTGATATTTGTTCCTTATTTTCTTTGGTCAGGCTTGCCAGCAGTCTTTCAATTCTGTTGATCCTTTCAAAGAACCAGCTTTTGGTTGCATTGGATTTTTGCATTATTTTCTTGTTTTTCCATTCATTTATTTCTGCCCTGATTTTAACTGTTTTTTTCTTTTGCTATCAGTAGTATCGTCCTGTTGACTCTGATCCAATTGCTGGAGGTGTTGTGCCAGCATATCAACTATAAGTCTCTTTTCCTTTTTCATGTGTGTATTTATAGCTGTCAAAATTCCTCTGGTAACTGCTTTTGCTGTGTCCCAAAGGTTTTGGTACATTGTAAGCTTAGTCTCATTGGTTTCTAAAACCTTACTGATTTTATCTCTGATCTGGGTCAATTCCCACTCATTTTGCACTAGAGTTACTCATCCTCAAATTGTTTGCCCTTGCACTCTTAATCATCCTTTGGTTGATTTCCAGCCTTAGGTCATAGTGGTCTTTGAGGGGATTCTGAGTACTTGAATTTACACAGGCTTGGCTTATGTCCCAGCATGTGGTCTATCTTCAAGTAGGTGTCACAGGCAGTGGCATGCAGTTGCCAGGCAATGTTGGGGAGAGCTGCCACAGTCATATGTGACTAACTTACTGTGGACAGGGTCTAAGTAAGGCCGGTTGGACCATAGATATGTAGTGGGAGGCACCCAAGCTCAGCAGCAGGACTCACCACTACATGGGGAGAAGGGAGCCACTGGAGAAGGGAGCAGCTCGCAGTCGAGAGTGCCGTGGGAAGACAGCTGCCTGCGGGGTCCAGCCGCAGTTGAGGGGGACTCAGTAGAGCAGCTGGCTGGTTCTAGTTGCGATGATTGGGCTGAGGGAAGCCGGTTGGCAGGTGGTGGCTGTGGCAAGATCTTAAATAGTGTAGCTGGCACAGCTGACGAATCTCTGGGACCAGGTGGCAGAACCCTGGGGCTCCAGAGAAAGGTTAGGTGGGGGCGGGGAAGGGGAGGGTGATTGTTGCTTTCCAGATGGATGAAGTACTCCAGGTTGTCGCAGTAAATTTTCAACTACCAAAATCCCCCCACTTGTGCCTCTGGAAACCAGGCTCATGGATTGCCATGGAGCTCCCGAAGTGGGCTGCTTACGTAGTCACCGTCTTGCCAGAACTCAGCAAATCAGTTTTCTATTCAATAATTAATACATATTTTGCTTTGTGTCATTCATTGTAATCCCCACAATGTTACAGCACTCATGTCACTTTCTCCCAGTGTTTCCATTTCTTTCTTTCCTGGAAATTTTGCATTCTGTGATTTAACCTTGGGTAAATGCTGCACTTTTGATCACAACTGATTGATTATTCTGAGGAGTGGATTAGCTCCCTGTTGGTATTGTTCATCTTATACATCTGTCTATTTTTGTCTAAATATTGAGCCACAGACGTGAGTTCACTTTCAGACATGAAAGATGTATAAGGGACAGTTTCCAGGGTTCCACCAGTCCTTGTTTGACCAGTAAGCTTGATTTGTGTATATTTTGAGTTTGTTTCCACTTCTTTCTTCTACTCTCTACTGGAACTCCTAAAGTCATCCTTTTCAGAATAGTCCATAGTTCTCCACCCCTTTTAGTTATTCCATTTTCAGAGTCATGGAGGATGACTTTTGTGTCGTCAATTCAATTGAATGTTTCTATATAAGTTTAGCTTTCTTCATCCTTCAGTTGGCAAGAGATCAATAATTGCACCTTAGATTGATTCTCATGAGTTTTCAAGGCCCCAGTTGCTACTCAGCAAAATAGGAGGTAGAACATTTTCTTTTTGGACTGTTATCACCCGGACTATGATTCTGAGCCTTCAATTCTAGTAACTCATTCTCTCAGAATGCTTGATTATGGCTAAGAGGACTTCAGAAGTTCCCTGCCTCCCCAACATGTTTTACTAAAGGGGTACTCATGGCATAGTGGATAATTTGCTAAGCCACTAACCACAAGGTCAGCAGTTCGAAACCACCAGCCACTCATGTGATATAAAAAAAGACTTTCTCCTTCCATGAAAATTTAAATTCCTGGAAACCCTAAGGAGGGGTTCTATCCTGTCCGATAGGCTCATTCTGACTCAGAATTGACCCAATGACAGTGAGAATATGCTCTACTATATTCATAAATGCTTACAATATAATTGAACAGCATGAGTTAACCTCAATACACACACACATACCAAAAACAAAACAAAACAGATTTTTGTTTTCAAAGCTATATATTTAATTTTTTTACAAAATAACATTATCAACTTCAAAGTACTCTCCATTACATTTAATACATTTGTCAAATCTGTGAGTCCATTCTTGGAAACATTTGGTTGGATGGCTGACAGCACTTGCCTAGTTTTTTTCCTTCACTTCTTCTATATCATCAAATTGCTGCCCTTTCGTGTCCCTCTGCATTTGCAGAAACAAAGAGAAGTTTTATGGAATCAGGTCCGGAGAGTACAGTGTACGGGGCAAGAGAGACATGCTGTTTTTTTCCTAAAAACTGGTGCACAGAGATGGCTGTGTGAGTGGGTGCATTGTCATAGCGGCAAAACCAGTCCACGTCTGCCACAAATCAGGCCTTCTTTGTCACACCTTGTCAGCAATCTTTCCAGAACCTCTAAATAGAAAGCTCAATTAACAGTATGATCTGGTGGGACAAACTCCAAATGTACTATACCCTCCACATCTAAAAACAAATGAACTTTGGGGGTTTTGGGTGTTCCCCATCGTATATCCATTCTCCTCCTTCCCACATCTCTTCAGCTTGCATGTCTATCAATGATACATCCACTTTAAAAGTACTGTTATTGCATGATTGTGCATGTAATACTGTTTACCTCTGTTGTACTTAACTGTAGTTCTTCCAGTTTCTTCCTTTGCCTTGCTGATTCTTTGCTGACCTCTCTCATATAGTGTCCTACCCTTAATCCAAGTTAATGTTTTTCTACACTGTACTTACTGATTTTATCTCCTCCCAACCGCTTTCCTACTGCCACTCTAGTAACCATAAAAGAATGCTCCTAATTGTGTGAACACCTTTTCTGATATTTTATGATCATACTTTCAAAATATTTGTCCTTTTGTTATTAATTCATGTTAGCCTAATTACTGTTGTGATATGACAGCATTTCCATTTTGCATCGTGTTCTGGCTTGGTTTTTATTTTCTTTTTGATGTAAGTTTTAATAAAGTGAACTACTTTCAGATTGGAGGCTAATTATTTTATAGTAAATGTCACTTTTTATTTAATATATCAAAATCTATCTGACATGTAACAACAACCTGTGGGTATTATGTATATGTGTGTGTTTTTCCATAAACCAAACCCACTGCCACGAAGTCCATTTGGAGTCAGAGCACCACTATAGAGCACAATAGAACTGCCCCATAACGTTCCCAAGACTGTGGATCTTTATGGAAGCTGCTTGAAACATCTTTCTCTGATGGGACAGCTGGTCCACTCTAATTGCCAATCTTCAGTAAGCACTTGGTACTGTAACCACTCTTACCAGGTGTACCTATTACTATATATTATGCTTTGTTGTTTTCACATCTAGTTTGAACTTCATTTCCAGAATTAAGATGTTGATACATTCATCATCACTTTGCCCACCTGTATAAATTACAAACGTTCTAGTGTTTTTTTTTCCTTAAGTGATTTAAGTCTTCTCAAACCTTCTAGCTCATTATTTTTTCTATCTTTATCCTTTGTGCGTCTTTGGGGCTTGCTCTTATTGAAAAAAAATGTTATTCTGTTTATTACTCTCTTGTTTTCATAAAATTTTTGCATAGAATGAAATGCTACTTTTTTGTCATTACTCATGAAGATGGATTTTTCCTATATTATTTCAAAACAAGCTAAGCTAGGAGAGCTTTCCTGTGTTCATTTTTCGCATTCCCTTGTGGGCCCGGATGCACAGTGGGTTGAGCATTGGGCTGCAATTCTAAAGATTGGGGTTCTAGCTGACCACCTTTTCCACTGAAGAAATATGAAGCAGTCTGCTTCTACAGAAAACATGTTTCACAGGGTGCAGTCCTTCTCTGTTAGCATTACAACAAATCAGAATTAACTGTATGACATCAGACCTTAAAAAATATTTTATTGGGGGTTCATACAACTGTTATCACAATCCATACATACATCAATGGTGTAAAGCACATTTCTACATTCGTTGCCCTCATCGTTCTCAACACATTTGTTCTCCACTTAAGCCCCTGGCATCAGCTCTTCATTTCCCCACCCTCCTCATGGTCCCCTCCTTCCTGAACCCTTGATTATTTATAAATTATTATTTTGTCATATTTTACACTGTCCGACATCTCCCTTCACCCGCTTTTCTGTTGTCTGTCCCCCAGGGAGCAGGTTATATGTAGATCCATGTAATGGGTTCCCCCTTTCAACCCCACCCTCCCTCTACTCTCACAGTATCGCCACTCTCACCACTGATCCTGAAGGGATCATCTGGCCTGGATTCCCTTGTTTCCAGTTCCTATCTGTACCAGTGTACATCCTCTGGTCTAGCCGCATTTGTAAGGTAAAATTGGGATCATGAGAGTGGGGAGGGAGGAAGCATTTAGGAACTAGAAGAAAGTTGCATGTTTCATCGTTACTACACTGCACCCTGACCGTCCTGACTGGCTCCTCTCTTCCCCGTGACCCCTCTGTAAGGGGATGTCCAGTTGCCTACAGATGAGCTTTGGGTCCCAACTCCTTAAGGTCTTCAATTTGTACAACAAATATTTTGAAATGTGTCCTGCATTTTAATCTGTAATTTTCCTAACAGGGAGTTCCTATCTTGATTAATTAAGAATCATTTTGCAAGAGTTTCTTTTCAGTATTGGTTCTATCCAGAAAAGAAGCTTTGATTAATTTCCAATTATTACAAGGCTTGGATGGCTTAGAACAATTTGGTTTTTCAATTCCTTTAACTCAACTCACTGATCTCAAGCATAACAGTTGAACACAGTATTGTAGTATTATTTTGCTGGGGAAGAATACTATTGTCAAAAGAATAACCAAATCTATCTTGGAAGAAGTACAGAGAGAATGTTTTTTAGAAGCAAGGATATTGAGACTTCATGTACTTTGGATATGTTGTCAAGAGAGACCAGTCCCCAAAGAAGAACATCATATTTGCTAAAGTAGATGGGCATTGAAAAATGGAAAGGCCCTGATAAGACGGATTGACACAATGGTGTGACATATGAATAATTATAAGAATGCTGCAGGACTGGATAGAGCTTTGTTCAGTTGTTCCTAGGTTTGCTCTTAGTAAGAACTGACCTGATGGCCTCTAACAATTCTTTGATAATATTACATATTCTAAGGTCAGTGCCCACAGAGATAAGAGTATGTCTTTGCTGTTTTAAAATAACATGAACTTCTTTCCAGCTTATATGATTTGGATTTTAGCTTGATCAAAAGTTCTCAATCTTGATATCTTTTTTCCTCAAGATTTACAACTCATTACTATTTGTGTCCCATTCTTGTTTTTATCTTACCAGACAGCACCACCAGCACTTTGTTTAATCCATGGAGATATATAAACATATATAAAACTATCCTTAGTTTTTCTCAGAACAGTGTTAGGGATGGAAAAGTTACTAAAATTGAACAATATGAAGCTTCTCTGGTCTTCTCAATATAGTAAGCATATAATGACAGTACGTAAGTTCTTGCATAGCTCTTGCCAAAAGGGAACTTTGGATTTTTATTTATTTTTTAACAAATCAATGAAAGTGTGTGTGTGGGGGGGGGAAAGATATCAAAAACACCATCCAACCTTGTTTGTGAGAATCCATAACAATGAGGTTTAGTCATTAAAATGTGAATTAGAGAGATGCTATGTCAACCTCTCTCAAAGAAAGCAATTACTGTTTTGCATTGCTTTGTTGTGATGCCACCCAAAGAGTTGTAAAGTTTTCTATGGAAGAATTCACAAAGCTGTGGCCCTTGGGAGCAATATGGAGGATTATGTTAATTCTGGGCTACAGAGTAAGATACAGTGGAAGATACCTCTAATAGCACATAGCACATGCATGATCAATAAAACTAAAAATTACAAATGCAAAATACTCGGGTAATCTCATGGTTATAGCTACAAGAGAAAATTGCATAAATAACACCTAGACTGAACTATGATTTAATGTTGGAATGAAAATGAGTTTAATATCTCAAAATTAATTTTAACATAAATAAAGTGTATTTTAATTAAAATTAAGGTAATGCTCACGTGTTGATGTTTGCTGTAAAAAATAGTTGCACAATTGACCAATATAATAAAAGGTAGACTTGGCATAGGTTGTGCAGGAGATATTGTTACTATGGTGCCAAAGAAAAAAAGAAAAAGAGTAGCTGTGGGGGCCGCTTATGTACAACCTAATGCCTCATGGGATTTGATTGCTTGGTTTTGAGGCTTAGGGTCATGGTTTCATAGGACACCCCAGTTAATTGGCACAAAATATGCACAGTGCTTCTTTTCTATGTCCCTTTTTTCTGTGCAATTGCTAGGATTTAAAAAGTTTGCAAGCAGTCATCCAAGGCACAAAGTTTGCTTTCTATTTACAGCGAAGAAGGAGAGTTCAGAACATTAGAAGAAAATGAAGCATGTGGTTAATTGCCTCCATGAATAACATCCTCCTTTCCCTATGGCCAGAAGAACTAGATCACACCATGGTACCATTACTGAACATTTTAAAAGACCTACAGAAGAACCAAGCAAAAGATGGAAAATACAGAGCAAAATTTAAAATGCTCACGCACTCCAGACCTTTGAGAGCTATGGATGCTAGTTATAGACCTGAACCTATTGACCTGAAATAGTCTTTAAACTTAAAGCAAAACAAACCAACCAACAAACAAAAAAAAAAAAACCCCAAATAACCGCTGAACCCTCTGGAACTGAATAATATGATAGTTTTACTACACTGTAATGCAAAGGTCACCTTGGGCATTAAGCTCTTTTCAGAACTGCCACATCTTTCTCCCACAGAGTGGCAATTGAATTCAAACAACTAACCTTCCAAATCCAATATAAATATATAGGTAGCTTAACCACAGTGTGATCAGAGTTTATGAGTTACAAATAAGGTTATTAGGGTGCTACTAAAATATCTTCAAGCTATTTTCTCTTACCAACTTATAGTTATACATTAGCTTTTAATATGATCTGTGATGCAGAATCCTTGCTATGTTGTAAGTCCTGAATAGTTACCTCTAACAAGAGGTGACCTAAGGGAGTGGTGTGAGTGACACCTCTAACCTCCAGCATCAACAGAGAGGGAAATCCAACTGCACAGCAGTCCAAAGCCCTTTGTCACAAGTTAGATTCCAGACATGCCTCCACTCTTCATCCTTCTATACCCTATCTTGACACCAACTACACTTATGGCATTCAACTCCTTTGTGGGGTTTAATAATTCATTGCAATGACCACACAGACTCACAAACATGACTCATAAATATAGTGGATTATTAGGAAAAGTAAAGAGTTACAAACCTGTTAGGTTACAGTTCTTTTGTCTGAAGCACTTCTTCTTGGCAATGCTGGCAGGCATGTCTATATACTCATCCATCTGTCAGTCACATGACACCTGAGCCTCTGCTTCCTTGGGTCAGGAATCCTGCCCACCACTGTGTCCCTGTTGGTATTGCTTCTCTGCTTTGTCTAATGGCCTTAATATTGTAGACTTCATGTGCCCCTGCTGCCTGCATTACTCCAGACAAGGATCTAAAATACAAACTGATAAAAAGTTAAAACTTTGAGGGAAGAAAAAATGAGTTTGATATTATGCAGGGGCTGAAACAAGACCAAGACCAGTGTATTCCATCATGTAGAACAAATAAAATGAAAGCATAAGAAAGGGATAAAAAGATATACAAGAACCAGAGAAAGAAAAAAATATATATATAAATTATGGCTAAGATTCACACTTCCTTTTAAGGATAGTGGAAAACCAGAATTTTAAAATTATTTTTCTTATTAGTTTGGATTTAATATATATAGCATATCATTCCACAGGTCAGTCACATCAAGTAGAATTGAACAATTGCTACCATAAGTAGTTTCCAACCATTCTTTTTCTACATGGACACCTTGACATAATTTCCCTTTTATCCCAACACCACCACTCTAACCCCCTAATCCTGAGACCCTCAGTCTACTTGCTGTGCCTATAGTTGCATCAATCCTGGATTTCATATACAGAAAGGCAGCAAAGCAAATAGGGGTGACCTCCATCGACATAATACCTCTGAGCTACACTCTAATATGAATGAACAACAAACAAAACAACACAAACCAAAAATACAGAATATTTTGCAAACCAGATCAAGTCCAACCTGCACCATAAAAAGATCTGCGGACAGTTTTAATTGTCCAGGCCAGCTTTATACCTTTGATCTCTACTCCTCTAACCCAAGCACTCTATTTAGAGGCCACTTTGCTTCCAACCCTCAATTTTAGATAGCGAGAGTTCTCCGAAGGCTTATTTCCTAAGTAGTTCCACAAATGAATCTTGGACTCCCACTGTCATCCATCGCCTGCTGCACACAGGTTTTTCACAATTGAGGCTCTGATACTGATCCCTCCATCAAGTTCGGATTATATGGATATGGATTCCAATCCTTCGGTGAATGATGGTGGTGTTCATCTTCCATGTGGATTTAGATGACATCTCCCTTAGATGGTTGCTTGTTTGGAAACAAGCTTTTAAGACCCCAGATGCTGTTTTATCTGACAGCCAAGCACCATCTCGATTCATCGCCACACTTGCTACAGCACCCATATCATCTGTGCTTCCTTCCTGAGGGTGAGTATCGAGCAGGGCCATGATGTAAGAACTAATTGTTCTTCCTTTGGAGCTAGGATTTACTGCAAGGCCAATACCCAATCTTGGATCTATGCTCTTGTTTCTTTTTTCTTTTTAATTTGCTGTAAGTTGAGAGTTAATACATAAGTCCCATCATTCCATAGTTCAATCACGTCAAAGAGAATTGTACAATTGCTTCCATAATTAGTCTCCAAGCATACGTTTCCTTCCTGGACTCCTTAACATCATCTCCCTTTTATCTCTCCCACCCCGGTATGTCCCCCACCCCTTGAAACCCTTGTTCTATTTGCTTTCCTTACAGGAGTCGAACTGATTCCTTGATATCTTTTTCTGCCTTTCCATTATGGGTATATATGAATCAAAGTGATTTCTGCTTTTTAATCTTTTATATTGCTGCTATACTAGACTCCTCTATCATTTCCAGCAAACCTATTGCGGACCCTTAGAATCCTCAATATATAAAATCAGATCATCTCCAAATAGTAAAAGTTTCATTTCTTCTCTACCCAATTGTACACCATTGGGATCTTGTCTTATGATACTTGTCAGGACTTCCAGCACAATGCTGACTAGAAATGGGGATACTGGGCATTTTTGTTGGGTTCCCTTATGCAATGGCATGTTTCCAGCTCTTCTCCATTGAGTGTAATATTGGTTATTGGTGGTTTCTCTTATGACTTTTATTGTTTTGAGGATTTTCCCTTTTAACACTGTATTCTTGATAGTCTTATTAGGAATGGGTGTTGGATATTATTAGATGCTTTTTTTGCATTAATTGATATGATCATATGACCATGAAACATTTTTAAAGGGGGATTATATAACCAAGTGTGCATTTTCTATTATCATTTCAGTAAAATAATAACAAAAGTAAAATAAAAATCAGATTGCCATACAACTCATTGCCAATTTCTTTTTACAAATTGTAAGCTATACAATGTAAGTACCATTAGTATAAGTACCATATATGAAATATTAGTGGATCCAGTGGTGGATAATTCTCTAAGCAATAATTTCTAACACTTTCCATGGTAATCCAGAAAAATAATGATCTGTCAAAATTGTACAGCTATAAATTTAAGATTGATAATGGATATATCTCAATTTTGGCTTGCACTCAAATTGAGGCTCTTCCTTGATAAGCAAGATTTGCTGGAATTACTCTTATAATGACTTACTTTAACTTCAAGAGAAAGGACTGGCAATCTCTCAAAACCATGGTCCATGGGTAAGCCACTGGCATATGAACAAAGATGAAATGGATTGTAAATCAAAACTGTGATGCACTATAGCCTGTCAGATATGATTGCTAAGATAAAATCCCATAGGAAATACGGATAAAATAATCATGACCAATATTCACTGAATGCAAATATTTTTTAAAAAAATCAATAATAGCATCCACAACTTTAGTGATATTGCTTTCAGAACTTAAGTAGGCTGTTAGTTTCTGGCAGAATTTCCAGGTGAGGATATTTTTCATATCTCAGATGATGTAAATATAAGCTGGTTAACTTAAAACCTGGTGCAATGTCATTGTACAATCTGTCAATCCCTCACAGAACTAAGCATTTTCTGTACTATAGTAAAGAATTCCTCTAAGAGAATCAGTTTTCTTTTCCTTGATGGATTCAATAGTTTCACTCAGGGGAACTTTAATTTAGTTAAGAGCGTTTTGTGAACTCTGAGATGAGACATGACCATGAGACAGAACTAACACATGGCTATAAATAATTCCTTTACGGAACTCTTACACTTCCAAAATAATTTTACTTAAATTTACGTACAGCTATATTTTAAAAAATATATATTTAGTGTTTAAATTGTGAGAGTCAAACTACATTTATTACTAGAGAAAATATTTTGAAAGGCTTCTATAAATTCAATTTTGTTAATTTATTTTGACTCTACTACTGGAGTTTCCTCACTAAATGGCTTAATAATATTTCTTTTGGGAAAGAAAATGAGTGCTCATCAATTTATCTTCATGTTTAGGTTAGTATTTTGTTTCATTAGGCCCCTTTGTAGTATAGCATTTTATATTTCCTAAAGATGATTTATTGCATTGTCTGTAAGAACTATACTTTAAAAATTATTTCCACAGAAATAGTTGGTCATATACACATTGTATTAAATGTCTTCCCTCTGGTGGTAGTAGTAAATATTATTATGCATGAAAATAGGTTTGTCCTAGATTATACTGTATTAAACTTCAATAAAGCAATAGTTTGTTAAAGGTAAATTCATATTGAAACATTCCTGTCCGTTTGTAATCTGTTAATTATGATCAATTGTAAAGACTCATTTGCATAAATTAGGCTGGCTGAATAGAATCTTTTCAGTTGTAATGTTAGCCAGTTGCCTTATTTAGACCTACCATATGTACTCGTGTATAAGCCAAGTTTTCCAGCACATTTTTATGCTGAAAAAGATCTCTTGGATTATACTGGAGTGAGGGTCCCACTTACCTGTTCTCCGGTGCAATGCAGGTGTTCTCCGGTCTCTCCCGCTCATCTGCAGGCCCCTGCAGCCTCTGTGGGTGGTCCGATGACTGCTGATATCACTGCTCTTCTTCTCCTGCAGGCCGGCAGTCTCTGTGTTGTCACTGCCAAACTGGACAAGAACCTGCCCTCTTGTGTGCTGATACCTGGGGCGCACCGCATCCTTGTCAGATGAATGTTGAATTCGGCAGCTCTTCTCCCGCTCTTCTCCAGGGCTGTGACCAATGACGTAGCTTTTACAGTCTTACCTGTGCTTGGTGATGTCCCCTTCCTCCACCCAAGCATTGCTGAATACAAGTCCCGGTATATCTCCGGTCTTGGATGTACAGTATGTTTATTTACAGTACTGAGTCTGCTATATTTTATTTTTTAATTTTCTTATTAACCCCTATCTGGACCTAGTGTTGACTATGTTTCATAGAGCAGCCTGTATTAGGGCTCATAATACACACACTGCGTTGTGTAAGCACTGTGTTACTGCATGTGTTGTGTTAGCACTTCCCATACATATGCGGTAACTGGAGAAGCGCACACAGTAACAGAGTGCATACGCAACACAGTATGTATATTATGGGCTCTAACACAGGATGCTTTATGCAAACATAGACATGTCATCACATTCTGGGATATTCTCATTCTAAATTCTCCAAACCCTGGATTACTGTCAGCTCCCTTGGTGATCCAGCATATTTTGGGTCTCTAGGTGCCTTTTGAGTGAGATTCTTTTGGGAGGGGGATCTATTTTCCATGGTGAACTGTCTTGCTGCATTCTATTGCCAATTGATTTTACTTGTTTATATGTATAGTTGCCTGAACACCACCGTTTTTTACTGTAAATTGACCTCTTTTAAGAAGTATAATTAGGGCTTATTTTTGGAGTAGGGCTTACGGTATATTTTGAGAATTTAATCGCTATGGTATGGTACTATTTTTCAAATTCTTTTATTTGTTTTTTAATTTGTTAGAAATGGATCGCAATGCTTCTAATCCTGGACCAAAACAAAAACTCAGGTCATACGAAGCTGGTTTCAAACTTAAGGTTGTGTCAAGAGCAGAAGAGAGCAATAACAGTATTGCAAGTAGGGAATTTTGTGTTGACAAAAAATGAGTGAGGGCGTGGTGGAAAGTGAAAGCTGACTTGGAAGATTCCAAAAGCATAAAAAGCTCAATGTGGTTTAATGACTTCATAGGGGCTGTAGAGACTGGATTTCAGAAATGAGTTATGGAGTGTCATCAATATGGTTATGCATGGGAATTTCCTTATGTGCCCTTCAGATGGCTAAAGACCACAAATTAAAAGCACCCAGCATTGAAAATTTTGTTGCATCAGCAGAATGGTGTAACTGCTTCATGAATAGGTTTGCCCTGTTTGCAGCAAAGAACAAAGATTTCACAGAAATTGCCAAAAGACCTCGATGACAAAGTGATGTCATTCCATTCATTCATTATAAAACAAAGAAGGATCCATAACTATGACCTGGGAGATATGGGGAATATGGGCGAAACACCTATGACCTCTGATCTTCCAAGCAAACGAACTGTGGCAAGTTTGGGAGACAAAACTACTATTTTACTCATAACCAGAGGAAATGAAAAAGCAAACAAACATTTCATGTTTTGCTAATGGAACTAAGCTGTGGCCTTAAAAGGTCAAATTCCAACCGCGAATTACAGTGCATGCACATATTAAAGGCTGGATGAATGAAGATGGAACAATAAAATGGCTGGAAGATATTTGGAATGGACAACCAGCCTTAAAGGAAAAACCATCATTGCTAGTTTGGGATATGTTCAGAGCCCACACATCTGATGACATAAAAAAATTGGCAAAGCCTTCTCAAGTTGCATTGTCCATTATTCAAGGTTGGCTTACATCTGTATTGCAGCCCCTAGGTGTGTGATTAAATAAACCTTTCAAAGACTCTGTGCAAAAGGTGTGGCATGAATGGATGCCATCTGGTCAAGCCCAACTGACAAAAGTTGGAAATCTGATGAAGCCCGACATAGAATTGATAGCAAAGTGGGTTCATGATACTTGGGAAGGGATTCCAGAGGACATGGTGCAACGTGCCTTCAAGAAATGAGGCGTTAGTAATGCTATGGATCCCAGTGAAGACAGCGCTTTGTATGAGAACGACAGCAGCGATGGTGATGACTGTGAACTCAGTGATGATGACAATGTCTTTGCTGATGACCTCACACCAGCGAAAGCTGAAGCTCTGTGTGGACATACAGATGAGGAAGAGGAATGCAGTTTTGAAGGATTTTAACTCTTGTGTTTTAGCCTGGTTGATGATTGAGCAAAGGTTTTTGTACTTTTAAAGTTATTCTTGATACCATATTGTATTTGTTGACCCTTTTCCACTTAAAGAGCCAGTTTACTCTTTTACTTTAAAATAAATATTCAAAGAACATTTAAGCGACTGATGCCTCAATTAATGTAATTTTTTTGGTATCTATTTTTATTTTGAAATTTACCAGTGCCTGCTGCATTTCTCACTCCAGGCTTATACTCGAGTCAGTAAGTTTTCCCAATTTTGGGGGGCAAAATCAGGTGCCTAGACTTATATTCAGGGCAGCTTATACTTAAGTATCTACAGGAATAAAATATTGTGAAACAATCCAAATTTCATGAAAACATAAAAGTTATAGAGAACATTAGCAAGTACATTTGTATAATTTTTCCTTAGTCTAATGTAACATGTTAGACTCAAGGATCACTTTGAGTTAAATATTGAAGATTCTTATGGAATAAAATGGGATTTTTGACAACTATAAGGAAGTGAGTCAAAAGGAACATATTGAATAGGTACTTCAAAACACACCAAGTATTCAGTTTTTATTTTATATTTTCAGGTTTTAGTGGGGTTTTGTTATTGTTTGATGTCTTCAAATTATTTTCGACTCATAGAACCCACGTGATAGAGTAGAACTCTCATGTGGGGTTTTCTAGTTATAATCTTTATGGGAGCAGATTGCTAAACTTTTCTCCCAGTTTGAACAGCCAGGTTTTGGATAGCAGTGGAGCACGTAACTGTTTTATCATCATGAGTCTTTATGCAGGATTTAGGGGCAATATTGAATATTTATTGAGTGCTGGCATCTCAACGGCCAAGCAATCTGATTAAAAAGGTAGTGGTCTAAACTAATCAGCAGCTATGTGGGAGAACAAACTTGGTGATCTGCTTCAGTAAAGGTAAGCCTACTACCACTGAATCTATTCCAACTCAAAGCTACCCTAGGAGAGAGAGTAAACTGTTCCATAGGGTTTCCATGGCTGTAAATATTTTTTTTTAAATCATTTTATTAGGGGCTCATACAACTCTTATCACAATCCATACACACATCAATTGTGTAAAGCGCATTTGTACATTCATTGCCCTCATCATTCTCAAAACATTTCCTCTCCACTTAAGCCTCCAGCATTAGGTCCTCATTTTTCCCCTCCCTGCCCACTCCCTCCACCCTCATGAGCCCTTGATAGTTTATAAATTGGTATTTTGTCATATCTTGCCCTGTCCGATGTCTCCCTTCACCCACATTTTTTGTTGTCCATCCCCCAGGGAGGAGGTCACATATAGTTCCTTGTAATCGGTTCCCTCTTTCCTACCCATTCTTCCTCTACCCTCTCTGTTTCGCCACTCACACCACTGGTCCTGTAGGGCTCATCCTCCCTGGATTCCCTGTATTTTCAGTTCCTATCTGTTCCAGTGTACATCCTCTGGTCTAGCCAGACTTGCAAGGTCGAATTCGAGTCATGGTAGTGGGAGCGGAGAGGAAAGACTGCCTCATTTTTCTTCTCCGTGATTGGTAAATTTACACCTTAGCCAAGCACTTAACCCATGGTATCACCATGTCTCCTTCCTGTTAAGATTACAGCCTATGAAAATATAGTGCAACTATTGTTAAATCTACAGGATCATTATGAGTCAGGATTGACTGGATAGTACACAGTGTCAAATTGAATGTGTATACTTACATCCATTTCGTTTTATCCCTATCAGAACTTCATCCTGAATAGAAAGTGGAAAGCCAGCCCCTTCCCCCATTCTAGAAGACAATTTGGGACATGAAGCTCGAAGATGAGACAATGAGAACTGCGGGTGGTGAAGAGCGCTGTTAAAGAACTTCGAGGAAAGGTGTCAACCTGTGAAAGTGACGTCTGAGCATGATGACAGGAATTCCAGCAACTTGTCACTGAAATGTCTTTCTCCAGGCGAGTTTTCTATTAAATATAATCAACAACAACAAAAACAACCTGAAACCATCTGAGAATATTTAATTTGTTCTACTTTTAATAATATTGATTACAAATTTATCTTTTCCAGATATATGACAACCATTGTGAGGAGAGTGTAAGATCGGGGAGTGTATTGTTCTAGTATACACTTTGTAATAGGGCTATTATGAGTCAAAACTGACTCAATCACACCTAACAACACATGATCTACTTAATATCACATGATGCATTTTTTATAATATAAAATGCAAATGCTAAACCTTCAGTAATCTAGCTGAATTACTTTCATTTAATCTAGAATTTCTATGTAAGCAGCAATTCAGAACTATAATTCAGATATCATTATTTAAAAATTAAATGCAGAATTATACTTTAATTAAATCAAGAAAATAGTGAATTACCCTTCACTGAAACCTGATTCATATTCATGTTTTCTAGTTACTCATGGTTCCGTAAATGTGAGTCACTTAAAACAAGACACCATATTAAATATGGGAGTTTGCTTTTAAAACAAGAATGATGAGTATCTTAATGTAAAGATCCAAGTTGCTCAACAATTATTTCTTAGAAACTTTGACTTTTAAAAAGTATTACATTGTTTAAAAAATAACATAAAAATAATTTTCAGATGCATGTTCCCCAGATTAGACTTTATTTGATCTTTTCTCAATGGCTTATTTAAGTATATAGATAGAACAACTTATGAAAGATTTTATTTTATTCAAAATACAAGTCACCATTTAAAAATTAATATAGAAAATGTTAACAGGCACATATATATTTAACTGGCTTTACAGGTAAGCAAGCAACCGTACAACAGATTTTTCAATGTGTGTGGGTTGGGCTAACTGCACACCCCATGAATTAATGTGGCTCTGTGTAGTTTTACTGGAATGCATATCAGAAATGTGAAAATTTTATTTATTTTTCAAGACGCTAAGGCATGAAACATTTCAAACTCTTAAAGAAATCGACCCTCAATTGGTTCTCTAGGTCATTCAATTGCCACTTAGAATGGCTTCAAAGATGTTGGATAAGCAAAATTCAAATGAATTAATCAATGATATCCACACAGACCAACTATTTTCATAAGATGATTCACTACCATAAATGTTAAAAATAAGCTACTTCTGCAAATAATAGTGATTACGGTGCTTCATTAAACTATCAGTCACAATGGATCTAGACAGGAAACACTTAACCATATGCACCACCAAGTAATTCAGGCATCTGATATCATGCCAATTCCTGCTTATTCAAGAAAACTAATTCCTCATTGTCTTTGTAATCTATGTATCATAATAATCGAACATTTGGGTAAATTGGGTTATTCAGAATGCACTGCCAAACCATGATACACCTACTACCACTTACCAATTCTGTTGCCAGGGGCCCTTTTAAAACTTGGTTGTTGAGATCAGTATTTGTCAACATAGTGAATCAGAGAGCCAATAAATTAATAGTTGCCATATGAGTTAGACATGAATTCTTATGATAACTCAGTATTCACCAAAACTCTTTATGTTACTAAAAAGTGAAAAGCATGACATTTTAAAAAATGTACTATTGGCTCTAGATAATCTATATACAAAAGTTGTGTTTAACATATTGAGATTTTGATATTCTTAATATAGAAGAAAATACTTTTGAATTGTACATATAAATGGTTTAAATGTATTTGGAATCAGGATATCAAAATCTTATAAGAGTTAAAATTTTGAGTATAAAAATTTTAAACATTGAGGTGATTTTCAAAATATAAACAAAGAGAATATTGGGAAGGGAAAACAGATCTAAACTTTTATTTTAATACATAAAGAAATATCTCATACTCATTTATGTCTAAAATAACACTAGACCAAGATTATGAAACCTTAACTAAAAAATGTGAACATTTAAATAACCACTAGGTATAAGAAATCAAGTTTAATATCTGTAAGTATAAAAAACAATTGAGATAAAACAATAATAAAATATTATAACGTACAGAACAAATTAAAATGACCTGCTTAAACAGAAAGACAAAACTTCATGCTCTTTGGAGTATATGAAAATGGCATTACTTTATATTGACAATGGAAATGGGAGTGGTACAAATTTTCTAGACAGTATTTGTGTAATACTAATCACTGTTTTAAAAAAAATAATTTTCCTTTAACTATTCATTTCACCTATAACAATTTCTTTAGTAAATGATTGGATAAATCAGCACACATGAGTTTGCAAATACGTTCATCCCCAAATTGTTCAATATAAAAAAATTTAAAAGGCGGAACAAATTAGTATCTGTATGTTTATCAATTCAAAGTTAGTTACATTGTGCTACCATTATTGCAGAAAACATAAGTCATTAAAATTATAAAATTTTGTGAACATAGTTGACTGTAAGGTACTGGCATATTAAGAAAATTTTAAAGATTTACAATATGATTCTATTTCTGCTAAATTATCTGTGTGTATATGTATACAGAAAATAAGAACAACAAAAGCCAGGAGGGAATGAAACCTATTTTAAGATCTGCCTGCATAAGAATGACGGTGTTGGTGAAAGTACTCGGGCTGCCAAAAGAACAAAAAAATGCATCTTGGAAGAAGTACAGCCATAATGTTCCTGAGAAGCTAGGACGGTGAGACTTAGTCTTAAGTACTTTGGACATAATATAAGGAGAAACCAATCACTGGAAAAGGATATCATGCTCGGTCAAGTGGAAGAGTAGGGAAAAAGAGCAAGCCCCTCAACAAGATAGACTGACACAATGACGGCAATAATGGGTTCAAATATCACAATAGTTGTGAGGATGGTGCCGGACCAGGCAGTGTTTCATTCTGTTGCACAGAGGGTCTCTGTGAGTCGGAAACTACTCCATGGTCCCTAATAACAAGCCTGCGTAAGAGAATCATACACAATTCTTACTCATTTCCTCACGACACTTTTATTTTTGAAAAGAGCATCTGATTTTGAAGCTATGAAGATACACTTAAAAATGGAAATAGATTTTTCTCATTCTTTAATAAAATCTATTGCCATAGATAAGAGTTTTAATTTTGTCTCCTGAGTCCTTGCTGTGAGTCATAGTTAAATTGTTGGCAGTGGGCTTGATTTGGTTTTTGGTTTAATGCATGAAATAAAAGGAAAAAAACAAAAGCAATGAGAAAAAAACAAAAACAAATAATAAAATACATTTCCTAGACACTTTGGCATCAATGAGTCAGAATTTTAAAGCAATTATTTAAATGAAATAAATTACTTATTATTCGATTTCCAAATGGATTTGAAATGGCATATATCATAGACAAATACAAAAAAATCCTTAAAGCAAGCATATAAATGAACTGAGTAATCTTTCTGAAAAACAAGAAGGATGGAGAGGTCTGGAAATTAAACTGAAGTAAGATTTGTAATATTTAGAAAACAGTATAAGGCATCATTGTCATTTATCAGAAAATACACTGAATGAGCTTCAATCAAGGTAAAAAGTGAACTTTAAGTTTATATATCCTCATGTTTCTAATATTCTAAAGTTCATAAAAATAAGGAAACTTTTATTCTTCTCCAACCCCTGAGAAATTATCAGTAGAGCAATATAAAATTGACATGAAAATAAAGCTGTTAGCTAGGCATAATATGTTCTAAACCTGATTTTCATAACATTGGCATCTGCTATAAACTTAAGGCATTTATAGATGAAGATATGTAAGTTTAAGCCATCTTTTGAGCACCTGAATGAATTGATATAGGCTTAAAATTTAACGGATGAAAGAATCAAGCCAAAATTTAGATAACTATCAAATACCTGAATTATTGGAAATCAATGGGACAAAATCCTATGCAGCAGGCCTGTAGGCAGTATTTTAAAAAAATCTCATCTGACCCCCAGCCGTCAATGAAAAACAATCTTTTCTCATATTGTGCATATTAAGAATGTAATTAGATATTTAACTCAATTTGTACATTTGGTTTTCAAACTTTTGTTTTCTCTGAATAAAAACTTAAAAACGTAAATGAAAATTGGAAAATGTATTTTTGTAATTATCAATTTGCTTGGGATCCTGAGACAGAAGAATTATTTTGATAATCTATTCATAGAAGATGTTAAAGTTGGCGATATTATTAGAATAAGAAAGAAAATAAGTGATACACTCAAATTAGTTCACTTCAATTAGTTCAAAAGGCAATAAAAGTATATCTAATTATATTTATAAGGATAAGTTGGCATGGACTCCATGGTTGTTAGAATTATACTTATTGCTATGAATACTTCATTGAAAGTATAAAAAGTATAAAAGAAAAAGGATAATAGCATAATTAGAACTAAGCTTCTAAGATTCCCTTATTTTAAAACACACACACACACTGCAAACACACCCCTTTTATCACAAAGTTTACTAATTAAGGGGCCACCCAACTGGGTCAGAAATTTAATTTGGGCACTTTAGGCAGGAATGACATTATTTGCCCACCTACAGCAAATATTGGCTGGTGAAGCATGGTTTCCTTTCTTCTTGCCTCTGTGCCAGGGCAATGTTGAGGGGCTTGGTCCCCAAGAAGCGGCCATTCATCTCAGCCATCGCTGTGGTAGCCTCCTGGAGGGAGGAAAAGCAGATCAACCCAAACCCTTTACTTCTACCGTCTTCCCGCATCACCTTAACTCTGCTAACTGATCCAAATGAAGAAAATTCCTTCCGTAGTTTTTCATCATCAATGGTGTCATCAAGGTTCTTAATATAGAGCTTCACGCCCTGGCTCCAGTGAATTCTTTCTTGTCTTATCTGTTGAAACATTTGCTTTAACTCAGCTTGTCGCTCAATTTTCTTTTGCGCTCGGCTTACAAAGATCAGCTGCCCGTTTAGTTCCTTTCCATTCATTTCTTCCACCGCCTTTTTGGCAGACTCGTGGCTATCAAAACTCACAAAGCCGAAACCTTTGGATTTTCCACAGGAATCAGTCATCACCTTAACACTCAGAGTTGTACCATATTGGCTGAAAATGTCCTTCAGTCTCTTCTCGTCCATGCAAACCCCAAAGTTTTTAATGTAAACATTGGTGAACTCATTGCTTTTGTTTCTGAGCTCGGCTTCTCGATCTTTGCGGGTCTTGAACCTGCTAACAGACAATCTGCAACTCCTGAGCAATACCCCATTCATCTCCTCAATGGCCCTGTCTGCAGCGATCTGGTTCTGAAAGTGTACAAAAGCGTAACCTTTGGAGCCTTGATCATCTGTCATCACCTTGGACGACAGAATCTTCCCAAAAGGTGAAAACAGTTCATAAAGGGCTTTGTTATCAATGGATTTATCCAGATTCTTGATGAAGATGTTCCCAATTCCAGATTTCCTTAAGTAGGCATCACGTTGGGACCACATGAGACGGATGGATTTGCCTTTAATCTCATCAAAGTTCATGGTGTCCAGGGCTTTCTGAGCATCCGCCAACAGCAGGAAGTTCACATAGGCGTAGCCCAAGGAGCGGCGGGTGACCAGGTCTCTGCAAATGCGGATGGATAGCACAGGCCCCACGGTGCTGAACTTCCTGAACAGCAGGTCCTCGGTGACATCGGCATGTAGGTCACCCACATACAGCGAGGCCATGCGGTACTTGGCTGACACATTCATCTCCCTGGCTTGCACTAGCTCAAACGTGTCCCAGGAATTCTTGGAGCGACTCCTGCGGGAACTCAGCCAGGCCCGAGCTCGGGACAGGCCCAGGGGCGGTGGGCTCCAGGTCACAGTGTGCAGACGGAGCGACGGAGCGCAGGCACAGCTGGGGTGGCTCAGCAAATGCGCGACGGCGACCAAGCCAGCCCTCCCTGGAAGTTGTCAATGGAACTCGGAATGCTCAAGGAAACGCTCAGCGAAAAGAAGTTCGGAACTCGCCAACTTTGGCGCCGTCTTCCAGGGGCCACCTCCCTCCCCCAATCAGGGCTGTCTCCCCGGGCGCCCAGGTCGCTAGTTGTCGCTAGTTGTGAATGCCACCAGGCCTGTGCGGCTGGTTTCAAGTTACAGCTGCCGGAGAAAGAGCGTGGAGGGGGGGTGGGCAGCCGCGCGGGGCCCGGACGGAGCGCTCGGGCCCCCAAAGGCCGGGGCTCGCGTCCCGCGCGCGCCGCTGCAGCGAAGAAAAGTTAGCGAGACCCCGCAATTCCGGGCGCCCCTCCGAGGTGCGGGCGGTGCCGAGCGGGAGCGGGCAGCTCGGCCGGGGTCCGGGGCGCGGGCCTGGCGGGGGGCTAGGGGCTCACCCACGTTGCGGCCGGCTGGGCAGGCAACCGGAACTCGTGCGCTGAACTTCCCGCGCGCTGGGGGCCAAGTGCACTGTTTGCTTTGAAAAAATGTTTCCAAGACGTTTTCCTTCCCTGCGACCCCTGCACAGGGCGCCCTTCCCCCGCCGCAAGCGTTGAGCAGGGAACCCGGAGGCGGGGGCTGGTGGGGAAAAGGAAGCTTAGGGGAGTGGCCCCGGCAAAACCCACCCGCCCGCAGGGCCGGACGCGGGGCTGACCGAGGAGCACGTCTCCAATGTGGCTCAGGACCTATCACTGTCTTCCTGTAAACCCCTGTGGAGGCCTCCTGCGTCTTGGATGAGGGCCAACATCCCACATTGCTCCACAAAGTTCTGCAGGATTCTTGCTTTGTTCCAGGCTCCAGGGCTCCCTGGTTCCCCCTATTACATTGCTAAACCAACTTGCCTGTTTTGCAGAGCCACGTTGATAAAAACGTGTTGCTCGAAAATCAATAGAAATGAACTTTAGCAGTACAAGTTTTTTCCAACTTCACTGCTCCAAGGGTACATTTTCCCTCTAAGAATCTCTTAAGCTCTATTTCTTTCGAATTTGCTAACTTACAATATGCTGCCCACTCAGTAGGGGCGCTTATTTTATTCCCAGGACAAAGTCAGGAATTTAGCATTCAATGTCTATTGTTTAGAATAGATATTTCTCCGGGTCTTGTTTTCACATGGAGTCACAGAGATATGAGGATCAAAAGGATGAATTAAAGTGGAAACATCTAACAATTTCAATCACGTAGTAAACTATCAGTGCTTTCCTTTCCTCTATCAAAAAAATGCAACTGCTCATATGTCTTGAATAATATTTTAAAATTTGAATGTTAATACCGCTGTATCACAATAATTTACTTGCAAACTGAAATTATATGAATCAATTTACCTAAGGATAATACAGTGTTTTTCCAACTTTAATATAGGTAGGAATCACCTAGATACTGTTAAAAAGCAGAATTTAATTCAGGAACTGTGGCTGGGTCCTGAGAGTACATGTCTCACAAGCTCCTGGAAACACACTTTTGAGCAGCAGGACTTTAAAGCTAGTACTTGAGTTCTCCTTTTGATGGGCCTTTGCATGTGTAAAGATGCTGTGGTGGCACTATCCAGTGCTAATGGCAAGATTAGGCTTTCAAATGCACCAGCAGCTCCTCTGGAGGAAAAAGAACAACAGGTCCTACTCTTGTAAATTTTACAGATCTCACTGTCAGCAGCCATCAAGTAGATGGCACTCATAGAGACCTTGTATGACAGGATAGAACTGTCTCTGGTGGTTTCCTAGTTACAAACTAGGAATTAGAAAGCCTCCTCTTTGTCCCTCTGAGTGGCTGGTGGAAAAAGTGAGGTTTCTACCCCTGTAAAGAATTACAGTCTGCGAAACCCACAGAGGCGGTTCTACCCTGGGCTTTGAGTCTCTGAGAGTGGGAATTGACTCAGTGGTAATGGGATGAAAGAATTGTGCGTTCTTGATTTTGGCATGCTTCAGTGACTCAAACTGAGTCTCTTTTAAATGTTCTCTGAATCTTGGGGAACCCAAGTGGCAGAGTCTGTTACACATTGAGCTGCTTCTCTGGCCACTCTGTTCAGAAAGACTAGGCTGTCTGTTCCTGTAAATAGTGATCATTAGAAACCCACTGTGAGTCAGAGGTGCTTCCATGG
>NW_022106084.1:496851-504172 GCF_000313985.2 Echinops telfairi
GGGTTGGTTTGAGTTTTGAGTTGTGAATAAAAGAAATCTAAAGGTGCAAGGTCAGCACCATAGAGTGGGGGTGGGTGGGTGTTGTTTCCCAATGAAACTTGCAGGACAGCCTTTGCTACCCTGAAAGAATGAGCCAGTGCATTGGCATGATGAAGAGAAAAAAATAAATCATTGGCACAACATTCCTGGACTTTTATTTGCCAATGAAGCCTTAATTTTTTTAGAACTTCTTCAAAGTAAGCTATCTTCTTCCTGTGCCTTTGAGAAAAAATCTCTTAAGATCACCCATATGGAATCCCCACAAAAACAGTCACTATCATTATTTGAGCAAGTCTCGCATTGCTTGGATTGAACTTTAGTTTGTGAGAAGACATCCGAAGGAGACTAAAACAAATCTATCACAGGTTAAAACTTGTGTGGTTTGGAAAAGAGTCATGCATGTCCTCGAAGCAACATTTTATATATGTATATAAATGTGTTTATATGTGTGTTTATATATGTAAAATATAAATATATACCTATGTTATATGTATGTTAAGAATACATATGTATATTCTTCTTAAGTGGCATCCAGTTGGATCTGACTCACAGTGGCCCTAAATATAGTAGACTAGAATATTTCTGTGTCCTGTGCTATCCTAACACTCATTATCATGTTTGAACCTATTTTTATAGTCACTTGGTCAATCCATCTGATTAAGGGTCATTGTCTTTTTCACTGACTGAGGGTACAACCCTCTAATTTGCCAAGCTTGATAGTCTTTTCCAGGTACTGGTTCTCCTGATAGCATGTCCAGAATAGATGACATGAAGTCTTGCTATGATTTCTTCTACAACCAAAGTATCCACCCCTCTTTAAAGACAGGGTTGTTCTTCTAGCAATCCAATGAATGTTCAATATCCTTTGCCAATTGCATAACTCAGAAACATCGATTTTTCTTCAGTATTCTTTATTCATTGTCCAGCTTTCACATTCATAAGAAGTCATTAAAAATAGCATGTCGTGGGTCAGAATCACCTTAGTCCTCAAAGTGACATCATTGAACACGTGAAAGATGTCCTTTGCCGCAGATTTTCCCAGTGCTGCAAGTTTTTTGACTTGTTCACTGCTGTGTCTGTTTGTAGATTGTGGACCCAAGTATAGTAAAACCCATGATATTTTTCATCTTTCCCCTATTATGGTGATGCTATACATTGGTCCAGTTGTGAGGTGTTTGTTTTATGTCAAAATGTGTTCAGCACTGAGGACTGTAGTCTTTCAACTTCTTGTTCAGGTTCAGAAAGCAAAGTTCTATCATTTGAATATCACAGGTTGTTAATAAGTCTTCCTTCAAAACTGATGCTACATTCTTTTTCATATAGTACAGTGACTCATATTATTTCCTCAGCATATAGTTTGAATCAATATGGCCTAAGGATACAACCCTGATATGCAACTGCCCTGTGCATAAACCAAGTAGCCATCATTCAAACAGAAAAAGAGAATGCAAGAGAATGGTTTAAAATCAGGCAAGATGTGCGTCAGTTTTGTATCCTCTCACCTCTACTTATTCAATCTGTATGCTGAGCAAACCTGCAGAGAAGTTGGATTATATAAAGAAGAATGTGGCATCCGGATTGGAGAAAGGCTTTTATTAACAACCTTCTATATGCAGATGACACAACTTTGCTTGCTGAAAGAGAGGCATGCTTAAAGTACTTGCTGATGAAGATCAATTCAGTATGGATTACAAGTCAATGTAAAGAAACCCCAAATCTTCCCAATGGACCAGTAAGTATCAGAATGATAAACGGAGAAAAGGTTGAAATTGTCCAGGATTTGGTCTTGCTTGCTTTCACAGTCAATACTCATAGAGGTAGCAGCCTGCGTCCAGGATATCAAAACACGGATTGCATGGGGTAACTCTGCTGTGCACAGCCTCTTTAAAGTGTTGAAAAACAAGGATGTTACTTTGAGGAATAAAGCCCTGGTCTTTTCAGTTACCTCATAAGCATGTGAAAAAAGTTGGACATTGAATAAGGAAAAGCCAAAGAAGAATCAGTGCATGTAAATTGTGGTGCTGATGAAGAATATTGAAAGTCCCATGGGCTGCCTAAAGAACAAGTAAATCTGTTTAAGAAGAAGCATGGAAGAATCAGAATGCCCCTTAGAGGCAAGGCTGGTGAGTTGTTGTCTCACATACTTTGCATATGTTAGGAGAGATCAGTTCCTGAGGAAGGACAGCATGCTTGGTAAAGTTGAGGGTGGGGATGGGCAAAAAACTAGGAAGACCTTTATCAACAAGATGAATTGACACAGAGGCTACATCCATGCGCTCAAATATAACAACAATCATTACAGGACTGGGCAATGTTTTGTTCTGTTGTATGTAGGGTTGCTATATGAGTTGGAACCAACTTGGTGGCATCTAACAATGAGAGATCTCTTTAAATTGGTTAGCCAAATACTTGTCTTAAAATTTTCTTTATATATATATATATACAGTCTTTTTTTCATTTTTTATAATACATGCCAGAAAAAGATTTTAATGATATATTCAAGAAAACAAAGAAACAAACGAATAAGCAAAACAACTCAGGATGATGTTCATGTAAAAGCCAAACTGCATTTAGCTTCTCTAAAATAGAACAAAGGGTCTATGGTTTCTCTGAAATTAATCATAACTGTTTTCTTTGTGACATTTATTTTTGTAAGTGTTCTTCCTGTGGGATCATGCATTTACTGAAATAATTGAATCACTCATGTCTTTAACCATATCTTTCCGCCTGTGCTTTAACAAGGAAGAGGGAAAACAAACAACAAAGACCTGACATCATTGGTGCATACTGTGAATGGTTGGTCAACATTCCAACACAGATTTTAAGAGTGACATTAAGGGTCCACAGAGAAAAAGAGTGTTTGGAAACTGATTGTGCTAGCAAATGTACAATTCTTCTCTACTTGATGGAACATTGAATGGTTGATATATGTATTGATCCCAATTAATTTTTTAAAGTTAAAAAATAGGTTCAGACCCACTTTAAAGCAGTTTAGAGTAAGAGAGAGAGAAGAAAGTGATAAACAAATTTATTTATTCAGGTAATTTTTAAAAGAGTGTTTTCAGTGTTCATTTTCTGAAAAATTTGTCTGATTTTTTAAATATTACAACTGTGAGTATTTTGGTTATACAAAACTAATTAAATATCAGTAAGATACCAAAATATTTTAGGAAAGTTTACACTTTTCAATTCCCTACAATATCACTGTCACTTGACACTCTAAAAATGAGGAAGAGTTCCAAATGTATTAATTATTTGTATTCTTGCCTCTCATCAATTTACAGGCAATCAGTACAAACTTCAATATGTTAAACAAGCACCAGATATGCTCATTTTTATTTGTTTTACTCATTATGTTATTTTTATTTTTGTAATTTAGCACAGTGAAACATTCCAAGCCTCAGTTATTCTTCTCTTTCTTCAGTTCTCTTCTTTTCATTGTTATTATTTGAAGAATATATTCATTTGAAATGCATTTTGTATTTGCCCGTTCTTTCTCTTCCCATCTACACTGCATTTGCCTTATTTCCTCTTGTATTATTTCATGTGTCCTTTACCATTAATCATCTTTTATTCAAGCTATATGACAGGCCATCTTTCATTTTGCTGTCAGATGATTTTACTAAAATCATTACCATAAGATTTTAGTAAAAATTAATAAACGACTTCTAAGATATTGAGAAATCAATCTTATGCTAAGTATTTTTTTTCTGTCAAACTAATGTTGTATATGTACATGCATTTAATTCTTTCAAAAATATCCTTTGTTCTCTATGCTTTTCCAAATTTTACTATGCCTGGTTTTCATTTTCTCCCATGATTCCCATAATAACTTTCTTAATATCCCAATTCACACTGATGATTTTTATTTTTCTGAAACTGCTTACTTAATATTTGCATTTCATTATGCAGTTAATTTTGGCATGACTTTATTGGCACTGATACACCTTTACTTAAAATTGTTTGACTTGATGGTTAAACTCTCAGCTGGTAACGGAAAGGTCAGTGATTCCAACCAAGCTCCTTGATGGAAGAAAAACCATGGTGGAAGTGTTACAGTTTAGAGTAAATTATAGGGCAGTTCTATGATAGCATACTGGGGTATTATGAATTAGAATCAACTCAATGACACATAATAACAACAATGTTCATTGCTTTAAGCTTTTGTTTTCTCTTCATTTTTGAGATGAACTTGTTTGTCACTAAAGACTAAAAGTTCATTTCAATTTTTACTTTCCCTCCTCTTATTTTTAAAAATACTACTTAAACTACTATTTAGATTTGAGGAATAAGGAATCTGGAGCATTGGGGTTTTTTAAGAATTGATTTTTTAATGTCATTCCTTTTTCTCTTTTTTAAAATCATTTTATTGGGGGCTCAGACAACTCTTATCACAATCCATACATCCATCCATTGTGTCAAACACTTTCATACTTTTGTTTCCCTCATCATTCTCAAAACATTTGCTTTCTACTTGAGCCCTTGGTATCCGCTCCTCACCCCCACTTGCTCTCCCCTCCCCCATGAACCCTTTATAATTTATAAATTATTATTATTTTGTCATATCTTAAAGAAACATTATTTATATACTAAACAGTTCATAACATGAAATAAAATCAACAACAAATCCCTTAAACCATACATATTTTTCCATCTCCAGCCCCCATCTTCCTCCTTTCCCTGTTAAGATTGTCTTTCTAATTTCACAGATAGGTATATTGCTTACTTGCATACCTTTTACTGACTTGAATATTCTGCCAATATTTGCCTCCCTTTGAAGTGAATTGTTATTTTGCCCAACTCCATGCTATTTCCCGGTTTTCTGGCCCTGTAAAGTTTACACTTCTGGAAATCCACAGGGGCAGTTGTACACGTAGGTCACTGTGAGCCTCGCTATTAGTCAGAAACAAGTCTACGGCAGTGAGTGTGCATGTGAGGCTGAGGGGGATGGCGTAGCCGTTCCCTGTTGGCCTGCCAACTGCAAGGTCTGCAGTTTGACACCACCCACCACTCAGTGGGAGAAAGACAAGGCTTTCTATTCTCATAAAGAGTTATGGTCTCAGAAACTCACAGATGCGAAAGTTCTGCGCTGTCCTAGAGGGTGGCTGCGAGTCGGGTCAACTTTATGGTAGTAAGTCCGTGCTGTTTTATTGAATCATCCTTCAGAGCCTTTGTTAATTCCACCAAATGACCTTCATTTTATGGATGTGTCTAGGTCCAAAGGGGAGGGAAGATACTAACTGGATTAAAGTACTCAACTGTGAGTAATTATTAGCAGGATTAATTATAAATTTGATGTTTATAATTTTGCTGAACAATTAGAACCAATAATCAATAATTTAGTACCTACCCAAGTGTTTATCTACTTGTGTGATATCCTTCCTTCAATATTATTAATACATATATAAATACAGGATTTTAATTTTGTTATTTTTAATTGTCTGCTACTACCCATTCTCTGCCCTTCCCTTTCCCCCACCACACACCCCACAGCAGCAGCAGTACCACCACCACCACCACCCCCACAAACAGCAGAAGCTTCCCCATCTCTAAAATATAATTTACATGAAGAGAGGAATTGTGTCTGATTCAGTCACTACTATTGAGCATGCGTATTATCAATCTTTAGAGCAATGTCTAGACTGCCTCCCATGGTGTCTGGATCCACTATAATGTCATCTATTTCATGATTCTATATGGTTAGAGTAGGCACATTGCATTGAGCCCTGCCCATTCTTAGAGACCTTTACTAGAGTGACTTCCTCTTAGATCTTTCATTACTACCTCATCATCATCATCATCATCATCATGTTTTCAGTGTTACATTATTGCTGTTCAAGTTCAGTCAGTTTATTTTAGCCATGTGAACACTCATAATGGTGAAAGAAAGCCGTTTTGCTTTCTGTAGTAAAGCGAAATTTCATCATATGGTTTTCTAGCCATAATCCCTTTACTGATACATTGTAAATTCTAGCGTTATGCCTGTAGTTATATTCCATATTGGAATTTCTTTGCTACTGCTAATGGATGTATTCTGAATTCCGTATTACTAAATAAAGGGTGTCAATCAAGCTACGACACTTAGTTTCCATGAAGGTATAATCGACTGGAAGACAAAACCCACACCTGCATCAATGCCATTTCTCTGGAGATGAAAGACCCATCTCAGAAGCACAGAGGGAAAATCGGAGACTCTCAAGGAAGACCCACCAGCAGAACACACTTGACGAGACCAGAGTCACCAGAAATGGGCCAATGACTGTGTCCTGGACACTTGGTGATCCTGATTTGCCGTAACCTGTTAACTACCCTGATAAACGCTCCTCGGGAGCATTGTCTGTGACTTCTGTGTAGCCTTTCTAAAGGAGTGTGGAACCCTGCAGAGAAGTAGACACCATGAGAAGAATCGGGTAAAAGTCAAGTGCAATGGTGTCAGAATCGGGTAAAGAAGGATGGAGAGAGGAAGAACACCTGACGTCTACCGTGTGGGCATTGGGTTTACGTTGCAGAGAAGCTGGATTCTTCTTTCTTGTGCAGTCAAGGGAGGTTCAACATCACCCTGCCCTGATTTTGTATCTTAGGACGTCTTTTCCTTTCTTTCTACCTCTGATCACATCTCTATTTCCTTATACTGCACTCAGCACTTTCCTATATTCTCATCTGCCAAAGTAGTGATAAACTTATGGTTTTGCAATGAATTTAGAAGCTGTATGCCCAAAGTATTTTCTTAATGTTTTTCTTTCTTTTTTTTTTTTTGCCCTTATGCTTTTATCGTGGATGTACTTGCTGGTCTTCATGAAGACACTTGTCCTATGTGATTCACTCGGTATGGCACGGTGTTTTCTGGTTTTATAGATATACAATCCCATCCTATAACAAATTTATACAGCTCTTCTGCCTGTATTTGTCTCTTCTTCATTCTTTTCACCCTAAGGGGGCAGATTACTATCACTACTGAAGTTGAATCTATGTATAAAGATGCTGTATGCAATTATTCTAATAGTTTTGAAACAAACAACCAAACAAACTCACTGCCAGCAAGTCAATTTTGACTCATAACCCTATCGGACAGGATAGAACTCCCTTGTAGGTTTCTGAGATTGTAAGTCTGTGCACAAGTAGAAGCCTCATCTTTCCCCCACAGAATGGCTGGTGGTTTCAAACTGCTAATCTTGTGGTTAGCAGCTCAATGTGTAACTCAGTAAGTACACTGTCGGCGTTCCTTTTAATAGTTTGAAACAACTCTAATTTTACTTAAGGTTGTGGTAGTTAAGTAATCTGG
>NW_022106084.1:505686-507160 GCF_000313985.2 Echinops telfairi
TCCAAGTACTTTTTGCTTTATTGGTGCTTTAATCCTTTTATGACCATTGGAGTATTCATCTTGTATGGTTGCTGTTTGCTTTTACTCCCTTTACACACACACATACAAAAAACACACAGAGACACACACAATAATAGATTATTCTGTTATGTATGCTGGGCAACCATTTGTAGCTCAAAATATAAAAAAATCATTCAGTAACTAACTTAACTCCCAAAGACAATTTCTCTAATTTGTTGCTATATAAACTTCTTTGTCTTCCTCTCCCTCTGAATTATTCTTTGTTTTATCTATGTGATATTGAGTACTTACCAGATTAAAAATTCCTATAGTACTTATAAAGTTCACTACAAAAAAATAATTTGTATTGAATCGGGCCACAGCCTCCAGAGCCGCGCCCTCTTCTTCCCTCGGCCTGCCGACCATGGACCCCCGTATAGTGAGCGAGCTGCGGGCCTTCCTTAAAATGTGTAAGCAGGACCCAAGCGTTCTGCACACCGAGGAGATGTGCTTCCTGAGGGAGTGGGTGGAGAGCATGGGTGGTAAAATACCACCTACTACTCATAAAGCCAAATCAAAAGAAAATATCAAGGAAGAAAAAAAACAGATAATACGAAGACAGGGGAAAACCTAAAGGCAGATGAACCATCAAGTGAGGAAAGTGACCTAGAAATTGACAAGGAAGGTATGATTGAACCAGATACAGATGCCCCTCAAGAAATGGGAGATGAAGCTGTAGAGATAACTGAAGAGATGATGGATCAGGCAAACCACAAGAAAGTGGCAGCCATTGATGCCCTGAATGATGGTGAACTGCAGAAAGCTATTAATCTATTTACTGATGCCATCAAACTGAATCCTCGCCTGGCCATTCTTTATGCCAAGAGACCCAGTGTCTTCGTCAAATTACAGAAGCCAAATGCTGCCATCCGAGACTGTGACAGAGCCATTGAAATTAATCCTGATTCAGCTCAGCCTTACAAATGGAGAGGGAAAGCACACAGACTTTTGGGCCCTGGGGAAGAAGCTGCACATGACCTTGCCCTTGCTTGTAAACTGGACTATGATGAAGATGCTAGTGGAATGCTGAAAGAGGTTCAGCCGAGGGCCCAGAAAATTGAAGAACATAGGAGAAAGTATGAGCGAAAACGTGAAGAGCGAGAGATCAAAGAAAGAATAGAAAGAGTTAAGAAAGCCCGGGAAGAGCATGAAGGAGCCCAGAGGGAGGAAGAAGCTAGACGACAATCAGGAGCTCAACATGGCTCCTTTCCAGGTGGCTTTCCTGGGGGGATGCCTGGTAATTTTCCTGGAGGAATGCCTGGAATGGGAGTAGGTATGGCTGGAATGGCAGGAATGACTGGGTGCAAAGGGATTCTTAGTGATCCAGAGGTTCTTGATGCCATGCAGGATCCAGAAGTTCTGGTGGTGTTCCAGGATGTGCCCAAGAACCCAGCAAATATGTCAAAATACCAGA
>NW_022106084.1:507785-521601 GCF_000313985.2 Echinops telfairi
TTGATTTGTCCTTTTAAGTACTTTATTTCTTCCGAAATAGGTTGATTTCAATGATAAATCTTGGGACCTCACCTGTATTATGGAAGGGTCTCTCGAGACTGGGGGTGGTTGGCAGGATGGCAGCAGTCCTTCTACATTTTAAGTAAGATGAGCCCTTTTGCAGGTAACATGTACATCTGACACTGGTGAAAGGATGGTTTCTGTAATGCTGCCGTGAAGTTGGCTTGCTTACTCTGTTCTTATCCAATGCGTAAAATAAAAGTTTCAGATTATTTCCACATAGGGGGGAAAAAGGAGTACTCTTATTGTTAAAAAAAAGAATAATAATTTGTATGTTAGAATTCGTACTGTAGTTAAAATAGTGTTTTTTCATTTCTTTGCTGTTTAATAGTGATAAGATAGCTTTTTAAAAAGTTTTTATTAGAATTATAGACTAATTATTACAGCTTATTTTCAAAGTAAAGAAAACCAAAGTAGTGTTTGTCATAAGGAGTGATTGGAGAAACAAGAGATTTTACCTTGAAAACTAGGAGAGTCATGAACAATCTTGAGATAATACCTTCCAATTTAGTCTCTAGTGTTACATGACAGAACCAGTAAGCATTATATTTCAAAAATCAGCATCATTTGCAGAATTACTAATAATTAGAGGAGTTTAAAAATAAAAGTGGGCTCATTTTTATTATAAGAAGTTTAAATATTTAAGCAGAAACTACATAAACATACCAAAAGTATAAAAATTGAAATTTCCTTATAGGGTATGTAATAGAAAATCCCTGAGGCTAAGTCTTAATTTATTATTATGGTGTATTTATTTTTTGAAGGAAAAATATAAAATAATTTGAAATAGTACTCAAACTATGCTAAAGTTTGACTAAACTATGTATGTGTGTATATATATATTGATATGATATTTCTATTGTGTGTTCTCAATAGAAAAAGTAAAATACATATATATTGTAATGTAGGGTTATATAATGAGTACATATTGTTCTTTGCTGTTAATTCCACAATATGTTTTTTCTTTATGTTTATAGTCTTTTTTAGTAAAGATTAAGTCTAGACATATATTCATAATAAGATTTCCTTAGAAAACTGATAAAACATATCATTAATAACTATCATTAAAATTAAAAGATGCAGTAGAATTTTATTTCCATTTTGTCTTCTTTTAACATATACCATTAGGAGTGCTGTTATCTATAATTATCAGAACTTGCATTTAAATATCTACAGATCCTTCAGTAAATATTCTTGATTTTCACAAAATCAATTACTATAATTCTTTTCTGAAATATGAACACTAAATTTATAAAGTAAAATACTTTACAAGTGCATGCACATATATTTTAGATGTGTATGTTTTATGCATAGCTGTATGTAAATACATTTTTACAGTAAAGTGAATAAAAATAGGAAATGTGAAATTATATTTGAATGTTAAATCGTTACATATTTGAGGATATGCTATTTCATATGCTTTTTAATATATATGCAATATGGTAGTAACCAATGCAGGCATGCTTTCAACAATTTTTTTTTATTATTTGAAAAGTATTCTACTAAACGCTGGTACAGAAATGATGCTAGAAGCATTCTTTTTCCCCATAGGCACATGCAGCCTAGGTGAAGAAGGGAAATATAAATCTGTGTACTTAGACATGTAAATAGGAGCCTTAGTGTGTCAGTGGTTGAGTACTCTGCTAATAACAGAAAGGTCAGTGGAATAGATGTTCCATGGGAGAAAGCTGGTGCAGTCTACCTCCAGAAGTATCACAGCCTTAGCCCCTCCATGGAAGTAATTCTACTCTGTTCTACAGGGTTGCTGTAAGCGCAATAAAGAGTAATACAAATAAATTAGTTACAATAAATATTAATTCATGTTTACTAGCTGTATTCATCTGGGAACTTTAGAGAAACAAATCCACAGAAGCTCATGTGTAAGGGAAAGTTTTATATAAAGGTTAAGTGCACATCAAGAAAACATCCCAACCCAGTGCTGCCCAAGCCCATAAGTTCAACATTAACCCATATGCCCGACACCAATCTACAAAGTCCTCTTCCATCTCACAAAACACACGCAATGATGCTGAATGCAAGAAGAAAGCCGAATCTGAGCGTGTAAGCATCTCAGTGCTGGCAGGGGTCTCCACATGGGTGCTCCATGTGGCCAGGGTAGCGCAATAAACCAACTCACTAGCATTTTTTGCTTTTCTTCTTTTAGGTTTGTTTTTATTAGACATTTTCATTACCCATCCTGAGTGGTATCAGATAATTTCACATGCATCTGTATTTAGTTGAGGATCTGGATAAAATGAATACTCTCAAAATATTTTTGATTAAGTGAGCAGCTTAGATACAATCTCTTTATTTACATTCAGTGAAGCTGATAAGGAGCTGTAGTCAATAAAAACAAATAAGGACAGGTTTTGATTAGCTAAGTGTTATAAAAATTTTGAGTGAGACAATTCTCTGACTTATGACTTCACATAGATAGGCCTTGTGAGAATCTTTGTATTTAAACACTGAGTTCTATAAATTAAATATACTATTTCCTGAAAGAAATTTTGAGGAGATTTTACATAGAATTTTTAAAACTAAGAATTTTCACCTGCAGAAAAGTGGCATGTTGACTCAGAGTTGCTAACATTCCCCGAGGAACAAGGCAGTCCAAGCATTGTTTTC
The DNA here is from genome assembly GCF_000313985.2 of Echinops telfairi. Classification (NCBI taxonomy): domain Eukaryota; kingdom Metazoa; phylum Chordata; class Mammalia; order Afrosoricida; family Tenrecidae; genus Echinops; species Echinops telfairi. The sequence goes on from NW_022106084.1 coordinate 510,471, forward strand.
ATGACTGCAGCAGAATTATTTTATTTGACAAACGTTTTCAGCACCAAATCTGTGCGAATGATACCTTATGAGTTTTCTGATAGTTGTCCAAAAATATTATAAATTACCAGAACTCTTAGAAATATAAAAATATAAAGGCTATTTTATAAAAATATAAGGATAGTTTAAGTATGGGCCTATGGTAATGAAAATCACTGGCTTCTCATAAACAAAAACTTTAATTTAAAATTCCATTGTTATAAAATAACAGAGGTAGATAGGTAGATAAAATCGGCTGCCACAGAGTCGATGCTGACTCCTAATGACCCTACGGTGCAGGGTAGAACTGTGCCTGAGAGTTTCCAAGACTAACTTTTTATGGGGTAGAGAACCCCCATATTTATCCCAAGACAGGCTGATGGTTTTGAACTGAGCAGCCCATCCCAGAACCACTATGCCACCAGGGCATGGGAGGTTGGTTGTGGGTAGGTAGGTAACTAGTTAGACAGGTAGGGACCTATTTGAACTTTCTGTTCCCATCTATCCTCTTTCCTGTTGTGTCTAGTTTCCTCTCCAGCTCCCTCAGTGAGTTGCTCCTCCCCTTTACCATCCAAAGAAAACTTCTTGTGTAGTTTTTAAATGTCTGTATCTTTCTGAAATTCTCAATGCTCAAACACATAAAGATATTTTCGTAGCAACACATCCAAGAAACTGTTTTTTTCCCCTGACCCAAGTTGAGCTTTCTAGAAGTTTAAAGAATTAAATTCTAACAACTTCTTACAGGCTCACTAGACTTTGAACTCTGATATCCTTCCCAAACCAGGGGAACCTCAGGTAGGTAAGTGTGAAGGGAAATTAACTGTTTACACAGGTGTTCTGAGCTATCTTGAAGGGAACCCTAGTTTCTAAAGTCTGGAATAGTCAACCTGAAGGCTGGGCTTTATTTAATCAGCTCACACTGGCTCCACTAATTTGTGAATCAGTTGAGTGATTCTAAAATCATGATTTCTTAGAAATATACTGCTGTTGAGCCCCTAATAAAATGTTTAAAAAAAAAAAGAAGAAATATACTGCTGTTAAATACCTCTGACTTGGTTCTACTTTAGAAATGTGGACCCTCTTAATCTAGGAAGACATAGATAGCATTTTCCTCCAATGAGTATTTAATAAATTACATTAATATCTACACCTGCAGCTCATCAGAAAACACCAATCACTAGAAGAGGATACTTTATGCTATTTGGTAAAGTAAGTTAATTGAAAATAAAGAAAACCAATACTGAATATTTAAAATTCTAAATTATCCATGTAGAAAAGTAAACTTCAAACTGTTCAGGTAATATGAAGTTTTGATAGTTTTTTTTTTCTTCAGTTTTCTCAAGTGCTGATTACCATGTGTCAACCAATGTAAATTTTCTTATCTTGTAGAGGGAAAAAATCCAACTACATTTTTACCATACTTGGTGATAAGAACTAGGTTTTCTGTTTTGTTTTGGGACAGGACAATAAAGGTGCATCTGAAGTGATTAGAGTACATTTGTTAGCAAGGCTTTGGAAGCCTCAAGAGAACTTAGCTCAAACCCCAGGTCTAACACTTGCGAGCTGCGTGACCCTAGGCAGCTATGAATAAGAGTCCTTTAAAAGAGATGTTTTAAAATCCTAAGCTTTAATACATATGATGGGGACATGGGTTTCAAATAGGATCTTTTAAAAGCTGTGAGTTAAATTGACATCATAGCAGAGTTGGGTAAATTTTAATCTAGTCTGTGTGGTGATTTTATACAAAGAGAAAATAAGTAAAGAAACACAGGGAACGAGGGACATGTAAAGATGCACCTATAATCTAAGGACTATCGTGAAATAGCTAACGCTTCCAGAAGCTGAGAGGGGCAAAGGAGATGTGTCATTACTACTCACAGTGAGAGTATGGTCTTTATCACACTCAGGCTCCCAAAAGGGAACAAAGAATTTCTGTGCTTTAGTGACACCTTTCTTTTTTGTGGAGGGGAGGGGAGAGGGGGACCGGGATTATTTTATGGCAGCCTTTAGAAATTAGCATATGTTGTAACACATGTAAAACTCTCTTTAATGCATTTAAAGCATAGATCACCAGTTTCCAGGGAGTTGATGAGCTGATTCTGACTGATGAAAATGCATTTCTTCCAGAATAGAACTATATTTCATAGCATTTTCATTGATTATTACCTGGCCTGTTGAATGCAAAAGTTGGAAATAAAGGAGTGATAACAATTGGAAAGTATGGTCTTGGTTATTGAAATGAAACAGAACTCATGATAGAATTTTTCAAGACTCATGACTTTTTCCTTGCAGATTCCTTTTTGTTTTTTAAACAAAAATGAGTGTTTATTTTAACATCACCAGAAGGAATGCACCTGAATCAAACGGAATGCATATGTGTGAAGATATAACGAAGATGCTAAATATCAAGAGGCTAAGGGCTGACTATGGAACTGGAACGGACCATCAATTGCTTATAGATAAGTGAGATAGTTTATTGTGCCAGCCTGGCTGAAAAACACAAGTGGGATTAACCGAAGGGCAGAGAGATAAATGGCTTGGTGAGCCTTGCCTTTCTTGTCTCTCGCTCTGTGATCATCAGACCAGTGTGCGGCTGCCTTGCTTGTTCTGTGCCTCAATTTAAAGGCTACACTACCTGTGGGACGCCTAGCCTGTGGACTGTGTTGCTGTAAGTTGAGGTCCCTTTAAGACTTCTCTGGAGCTGGGGACTGGTGGTTGGTGACCTGCCTTGTGATTGGCTGCTGTGCTGACATAGCCTAGCTCTCTCTACAAAGAGAGGAAGATCTGGCATCAGACTAGACTTGAAGGAATGCTAGTCTCTCAACTTTCTCTCGTGGATGTGAGTTGCACTGAGCCATTTGTAATGCTTTCTAATTTAAGTATTTATTTCTTGTATTATATATTTATCTGTATATGATTTAACTGTTCATTTCTCGTTATATATCTAATTATCTTTATAAATAAATATATTAAATTATCAACAATTTGGTTTTATCTCTCTAGAGAACCTGTCTAACACAGTAAGTTTAGGCGGACATTGAAGAACAAGAAAACAAATGCATGGGAGCCAAAATATGACCTCGGATATATGGCATCTGATTTTAGAGAATATCTCAAGTACAGAGTTGATGCAATTAACCCTAGTGGCAGCAGACCTGACAAGATGAGGGCTGACATCAATAACCTCATATTTGAAGAGAGCAAAAAGTCATTCTGAACCACTTTACATTTATTTTAGTATGTAACGTTTTCCCCTGTATTTTCAATTAAGGCAAATCTGCTACACAGGAGCTCTTGATAGTTTGGGAGAGCGAGGAAGTCACTTTGAAGGCCATAGTGGTTCTGCAGTCAGTCATGGGAAGTTCAAATGCTTACTAAGGATGTGCAAGCTTGGCAGGCTGGAAAGAAGCCCTGGTTGCACAGTGGGGACATGCGGGGATCCTGACCACAGGTCAGCAGTTTGGAACCACTTAGTTTCCAAAGGAAAATTAGGCTTTCCACTCCCATAAAGAGTTACAGCTTTGAAAACCCACAGTGGCAGTTCTTCCCTGCTGCTATGAATCAGAATCGACATGATGGTAGTTAATGTAGTTTGAGCATAGTTTCGCTATGTTCATTTGATCATTCTATTAACTAATTAGAAATAATTTAAATATATGGTTGAATTGTTCTTGAGAATTGGCCACATTTTGGCACCAAATCAAGTATCAATAAGTTAAGGAAAAAATGGAAATAATACAAAGCATCTTCTCTGATCATCACACTGTAAAATTTGATATCAATAACAACAACAAAAACAAAAGAAAAATTAAATACATGGAAGCAGAGTAACACTTTTTATAACTGCTATTGAGTAGGTTCCTGCTCATAGCAATGCCATGTACAAAGGAATTAAACACTATCCAGTCATATGCCGTCATCACAATCTTTCCTGTGTTTGAGCTCATCCCTGCAACCACTGTGTCGACCATCTAGGTGGTGGTCTTCCTCTTTCATTTACACTGACCTTTTACTTCACCAAGGCTGATGTCTATCTCTCAAGATTTATATTCCTGTTAGGATGTCCAATGAACATGGGATGTCTCACCAACTTGCATCTAAGGAAATGTACTTCTAATAAGCTGTACTTATCCAAGATAGATTTGTGTTTTATTCTAGCAGACCATTATATATGTAGTATTCTTTGCTAACACCTTGATTCAAATACTCTATTATTTTTCATCTTTCTTATTCCCCGCCCCCCCACCAGCTTTTGCATGGATATGCAGTCTTGCTCTTCAAATCGTCATCTCAAGGTGGTAACAGAGAATTTTTAAATTAAATTTTAAAATTCTTAGAATCCAAAGAGAATAAAACTAAAAGATACAATAACCTTTAGGATATTGTAAATATAGTGCTCAGAGGAGAATGTATAGCAAATTCAAAAGATAAGTTTAAACTTAATAATTTTCCTCCACAACTTGAAAATAAAAAGAAAACAGCAAAAGTAGTTCAGAACAATGAATATAATAAAGATTAGTTCAGAAATAAACTGTAAAGCAGAAAGTCAATAAAAACAATCAACAAGACTAGAATTTGGTTCATTGAAGCAATAATTTTTTTAAAAAAGATGAGAGTTACCAATATGAGAAATCTGATGGGTAAAGTGATAACATGAGCAACAGAGATATAAAGGATCATAGGAGAATATCTGAAACATAATCCAACAATTTTGAAATCCTAGAAGAAATCTATAGATTTCCAGGAATCTACAGTCTAAAGTTATACAAGAAAGATAATTTGAAAATTTCCTTCACTGCCACCTATTTGATTCCAACTCATCGTGACCCTGTAGGACAGAGGAGGACTTTTCCCTTGTGTCCACAAGAATGCAAATCTCTGAAGGAGCAGACAGCTTCATTTTTTTCCTGAGAAGCCACCGGTGAGTTCCAACCTCTGGTCTTGCAAGGCAAAGCGTAACCCACTACACCCTCAGGGCACCTAGAGAATTTGAACAGATTAAGCAAAAGAAATTGAAGAGGTTATGGAAAACTAACAACTGAAACCCAGTCCAAAGGACCTCCTTGGAGAATTCTACAAATCATGTCGAAAGAATTGACACCAATTTGCTACAACCATTTCATAACTTGAAGAAGGAAGAAATTCTCTTTAATTCATTCAGTGAAGACAGTATAACCATAATATTAGACAAAGACACACACAAAAAGACAATTACTGGCAAATTATACCTCATGAATATAAATGCAAAAATTCTCAAATAAATTCTAGCCAACAGAATTCGATATCGTTTCACAAAATAATTGTGGTAGATATATAATCGTTTGTCAATTTGAGGATTAAGAGTGTAGAGGTGGAATCTAGCTTATCAATAAGATAATAGCCAATGAGGCTTCTGTGTGGGCATGGTCTTCTCCTGAGAATGCTGGGAAATCTTGTACTTCCTCCTTGGAGGCTGGAGACACCTCCCTCTCTCTGACAATCCCTGGGAGACATAGCAGCTGACAAGACTCATGGACCCACCCTGATGCAGAGACCCCTGCCAGCACTTAGATGTTTCCAATACCACTGGATCCAAAGACTTTCTACCCACTGGCCTCTGATCTTCTAGATTCAGTGTCATTGCATGTGCTTTGTGAGTCTGAAGAGGACTTTATAGATTGGTATCAGACATATGGCTAATATCGGACTTACGGACTTGATCTGGACTGGGTTGGGATGTTTTCTCAATGTTCAATTGCTCTTGTATATAAATCTCTTTCTTGTACACATATGAGTGTCTCTATGTATTTGTTTCTCTAGTCTACCCAAACTAACACAATAATACATCATGATCAAGCAGGATCCATACCAGGAATACAAGGATAACTCAATATTAGAAAGACAATAAATGTAATTAAGGACATAAATAAACAATAGTTTGTTGGAATAGGTAAGGGGTAGAATTAGGGTGCAATACAAAGTACTTTTTTAACCTTCAAATATGGATGCTTTCAGAATTTTACCTCACTTCTTTTCTTGTGTTGACTTGTACATAAAGAGAAAAACAGGCAAGTGATAAGGGAAAGTATTTTTGAAATATAAGCTTACTATATTTACATAGTCTAATTTACCACCGTATACTAATTTTAACTGCACAAGGTTTCACAACACCATATAATTACAGCTTTGTCCTGCTAATGTTAGTGTTAATACCTACTAGGTAAATTGCAGCTTGTAGATGGTTTACAACAAGCAAGCAAGGTCTGTGGGAGGGGCTTAGCTGTTTGGGGTAGCGTAATTTCCAAATTTTCTGGAGCCTGATGGCGATATCCTCCATCTTTAGTAAAAAGAAGGAAAGGTTTAAATCACAACATTTAACTACGTGACCATATGTGATTAATTCCTATGTGCTAGCCTTAGATTTTTTTTATTTCCTTCCATTTGGAAATCTTGTAGTTCAATATCATCTTTCTGATATTTTATAAATTTTTAAAAGCCGCTTCATACATTTTGCAGAGGAGCGTGAAGTACATAGCTAATGAAACATCTTTCCAGGTCGACAAGAGTTCCACTTGCTTTTAGATGAGTTTTTTTTCTCATTTTTTTAATGCTGTCCACTATCAAACTAGAGCTTCAAAATTCAATCAACTTTACTTTGTAAAACCACTTTAGGATATATTATTGAAACATTTTTTTCTTGTAGCAATCATTCAATTGGTGCCTACATTTGTAAATTCAGTAATATACATGTATTTTTGAAAGCTGTTAGAAGATACATATTTTCATATGGGAATAGGTTCAGATTTTTACTCGAGTAATAGCAAATTAGTTTTCAATTTGAAAAGCTTAGTGGTTTTCTTTTTATGTAAGATTTTATTAGCAATATTTTATAAAAAGAGGAACAGTATAACACATAAGCATACAACAAAGAGATTAAATTTAATATCATAAAACAATGTTTATGTCTTTAAAAAAAGTATTCAGTTGCAGAGCAATCCACTTTAAATAATATATTGATAATTGTCCAAGACACATTCTGTGAAACATCCTTAGAATGTAATTTGGACATTGTGTGAAGATTATATTGCAGTCTGGTTGTGCTTCTTATTTAAGTATCTCAAACAAGCTCCATGTGTCAAGGCGCAGAGAATTTGATTTTGTGTTTGGTCCTCAAACCCTGTCATTAACAATTTTCTCACATTTGATATAGATCCCTATGGCATAGCTAGCCTTGTAACTGTCAGTGGAGCTGATTCTTCAATACCTTAGATGCTTTTATCATTGTTTTTAAGAATCATTGCAGTTATGAAGTACAGCATCTGCAATTGCAGGCAGTAGTGTTCTGGGATCCACCTTTGTGTTGTTTAATAACCTATTAGTTCACTTCCAAATCAATATTTCTTCCTTGCCTTATGTTGCTATTATCACTAGCACTACTTTTGCCGCTGTATTTTGGAGCCATGATAATATTTTTGAAAGAAAATGCAACAGAGAGACAACATTAAAAAACTCAAAAGTGCTTAATACCCAACAGATAACAGAGATTGAACATGTTCCCGATGAGTCAAAGCATCATAGAGTTATATAGCGTACTTTTTAAGTAGAAAGTACAGTGCAATACAAACATTAGCTAGTAAAATGGGCATTTATATTTACTATTAAGACCTATATATTATAGGTTACATATATACTGCATCATCCCCTTATATATGAGATATGAGATACATATGTTGGATGCAAGAGGTTATTGAATTTCTGAGCTCTCATTCTCGGATTGGAATTTCTGAACCCTATGTATTATAATATTATGGGACCTCAGGCATATATGCGGTTGAAATTACCTGAATTAACCTGAAGAAGTGCATGGCTATATAGGGAAAGCTTAGAAGAAAGAGCTATCCTGGAATTTGATGTCATTAATTTTTAAATTCAGTATTCATTCATCAATATGTCAATCTATTTCTCAAATTGTTCTTCTCTTTCTCTTGTTTTTTTTTTTTTGCCCCCTTCATTCTCATTTATTATAATCTCAATTATTTTACTGTGAAGGGACTAGTGCGAGAAACAGACATCATGCTACATATTGAAATGGAGTCTGTTTAACACGGTGATTGGTTGTCGAAATGTTTAAAAGCAAAGGGCATAAAAGGGAAACAGGAGAATCTAGAAATAAGAACATGATATGCCCACTTCTTCTGGGAAAAGAACAAAATAATAAGTTGGCGTTAGCACAGACTAAGGCTCTGGAGAGACCTGGTGGCACTGTTGAACAAAGCATTGGATTGTTAACAAGCTCAGTGCTTCAAACCGACTGTGGCAGTTACATAATCTGTCATCTTGCAAAGGGGCGGAGTCTAGTCTGTCAATTAGGTCACAGCCAATAAGGCCTCTGTGTGGGCATGGCCTTCTTTTGAGGATTCTGGGAACTCCTGTCTAGCTCCCTGGAGGTGGGACACACAGTCTCTGCTTCTTCTCCCTGGGAGACATTCCTGTGGATAAGCCACATAGTGTTAGGCTTATGGCAGCCAGAGCCTTTGAGCTGGAGGAGTCAAATTAAGACCCACGCCAGCACTAAGATGCTTCCACTGCCACTGGATCCACAAGACTTTCCCTGTGATCTTCCTGGACTCAGCATCATTGCATGCTTTGTGTGAGTCTGAAGAGGAATTTACTGACTGATATCAGACATATGGGCTAATATTGGACTTATGGACTTGATCTGAACTGGACTGGGTTGTTTTCTTAATATGAAATTACTCTTCTATATAAAGTTCTTTCTTGTACACATATGAATGTCTATGGATTTGTTTCTTTAGTCAACCCAGACTAACACACCCACCTGTAGCTCCAGGGGAGAAATATGAGGCTATCTGCTCGCTAATAAACTTGAAAATCCTTTCTAAGGTGGCTATCTGTCAAAGGTGACAAAAACCAAAGTGATTTTTAGGAGCTTAGAGGACACTCCCTGGAATATTGACTAAGCAGTTAAAGAAAAATTACGTGTTATTTCTGAGAGACTGTGGATGACATTGATTCTACAAGTACCAAAGGAAGTTGACGGCTAGATCTTGGGTGCTAAAATTGGGGAAACTGCAAGAAAAGCAGTGATAGGAAGAAGAAAGTTATTTATTTCCGCATTTTTTTAATATTGGCAAACCAAAGAGAAATTCAGTGGTCCAAAATTACAGAGAGGCTAGCAGTTTGCCGCTGAGAGATACTAAATAACTGACCTAGCCCATTCCTCTGCTTTTCAATAGCCACACACATCCTTGTAGTACATGCAAACCTCCATTCCATAATTACATGCTTCTGTAATAAGAAAATAAGTAACTGTGTGACAACTGAAGACTCTACGACCCTCACAATGTATAATATCTATTTCTTATTGTTATTAGTATTTTTGTAGTTATTCAAAATTCTAATAGATTTATACTTGACTCTTGGTAAGAATACCACTCTAACATAAATCCCCTTATTGATGCTGAACCATTAATAAAGTTGCGATGGACCTATGTCTACCATCTTTGCTCTTATGTTCTCCCTTCGTAGTTCTTTGCCTCTTACATTCTCATTCTCTGATTCCATTTCTATGGAAAAAATCTTAAATACTTTAGAAGTTGATGAAAACAAGTTGAGGGAAGAAACAACAATGTAGTTGACTATACAATCTGCTAAAAAATAAAAGTTGGCAAAATCTACACTTTTTTTGGTAATGAAGAGTACAATTCTTGAACAAACTTTCTGGAATGTTAGAGGTGTAGGTATTTGCAACTTACCAATTTTTTTTTTTTACTAGAACTATATTCAATTAATAGATATTTAATTGCATTATCATTTTCTGCCTTCATTACAGGCCAGGAATATTTTATATTTGACGAAAATTTTGTAGATTTAAAGGCAAGACTGGAAACAATTTATAAATTTTTCTCTAAATGTATCTTTATAGATGAATCATTGAGTTGGTGGTAAGAAAACAATAATTACATAATGCATATAAAAATGATGTATAAAAAATGATTCTAGTTCACACTGACAAACATACATATAGTCTATTTTCTCAAGCTTGCATGTTGTCATAGAAAATCAAAAGGAAATAAATAAGTATTTAAATACTAAACCCAGGAATCAAAGAAAAGTAAGAATATACAAAAGTGTTTGGAGAATTTCCCAGAAGAGTACAGATGGTAGTAGAATTAAAATTATCTTAATGAGTTTTTATAATAAATATTATTTATATCATTGCATTAGTGTAAATGTTACTTATCATGTGTAATTTTTAAGCAACATATGGAAAATTTTGATAAATTATTATTACCGAAAAATGTGAATGTTTCAATAATGGGTTAAAATGTAAAAATTGTGAAGATAGTGCAGGACTGGACAATGTTTAGTTATATTGTACATACAATCACTGTAAATCAGAACCATTTTTATCTAACAACCTATTTGCAGCCTTATTGCCATGCTCAATGTGAAAATAAAGGGATTGGCAAAATCAATATTTATATTTTTCTCTATTTGAATATACATGAGGTAGTTAATTTATTTTGCCAATCTGGTTGATATCCACATGTGAGATTAATTGAAGGGCTGAGCGACAAATGACTCGGTGAGCCTCACCTTTCTTGTCTCTTTCTCTTTGATCATGAGACCAGTGTGCAGCTGCCTTGCTTGTTCTGTGCCTCCATTTGCAAGCTACATTACCTGTGGGACACCTAACCCGTGGACTGTGTTGCTGTAATTTGAGGTTCCTTCAAGACCTGCTTTGCCACATCATTAGAATTTCCATCTCTTGAGCTGGGGACTGTCGGACCTTGTCATCTGGCTGACTGTTGGTGACCTGCCTTGTTGTTTGCTGCCTGTGCCTAGACAGCCTGAATTGCTCTACAGAGGATTGATTACCTGGTGACCCTTAAGGCTTGAAGGACCTCCAGTGTCTCACAACTGTCTCACAGGAGTGAATTGCACTAGCCATTTGTACTGTTTTATAATTCAATTAACTGTTTATTTCTTATGTTATCTATCTATCTATTTGTATAAATATATATAAAATTATTATCATTCTGGTTTTGCTTCTCTAGAGAACCCTGTCTAACACAATACATATATGTTTAACATACATAAAGAAAATTAA
>NW_022106084.1:521800-526971 GCF_000313985.2 Echinops telfairi
TATCTTAATAATTTTAAGTTCTTAACCTGGTATAATTTTACATTAAAAATGTTTTGTTAATTGACATGTTTGAATTAAAGTAAAATGTCTTCTAGTACAAGTTTTTGATGCTTGCTTATGTTTAAATTCAAGTTGTCTTTTTGGAGAATTACCAAAGAAGTGACATTGTCGCATTATAGGAAGCACATGACATAAGTTTGTTGCAATATCGTTTTAGCACATCAGAGACAAAATGGTCATATCCGAGATTTACAAATAACTGAGTAGTAACAATGAGCATAAATCAATATCCAATGGTGTGAATCAATCATAATCTCCCTGCTTTTTTCATCCTTATTTCCAGCCACACACGGTAGTCTTTCTCCAAAACTGGTTGCTGTTTCTGTATCCCGAATCACAAATTAGAAGCACATCTTCTTTCATATCACCAACCCATGTGGCATCTCTCTGACCCTAAACTTTCAAACACCTTGTCTGTAATTGTGTTGTACAACGGTAGCTTGTGTATTGCTGTAAGCTATATCACTAGTACTTCAGCAGCTATAACCAGATGGGTCAACAGTGGAACAGACCAACAATTGTACACTTAGACTGAAAGTGAAGAAAATGAAAATAAGTCCACGAGAGCCAAAATATGACCTTTAGTATATCCCACTTGAATTTCAAGATCATATGAAGAGCACATTTGATGTATTGAACACTAATGGTAGAAAACATGATGCGCTGTGGGATGATATGAATAACTTCATACATGAAAAAAATAAAAGGTAATAAGAGACAGAAAAAAAGGAAAGGATAAAAATGGATGTCAGAAGAGACTCTGAAATATGCTGTTAATTGTATAGTAACTAAGGTAAATGAAGACGAAATGATGACGTAAGAACTGAACAGATATTTTCAAAGGGCAGCTTGAGAAATAAAATACAGTATTACAATAAAAAGTACAAATAAGAATGAACATGCACAGCAAGCATACCTTTAAGTGAAGGGACTCAAGAAAAAATTCAAATCATAAGTTGAAATTTTGAAAGAATCTATTGGCAAAATATTGAACAATGCAAGACACATCAGAAAAGATGGGAAAATTACAGAGTCTCTGTACCATATACATTTGTCACTATTCAACAGTTTTAATAGGTAGCCTAAAATAAAGACCCAATGGGATTGAAAAAAGGAATTCAAGCTGCTGTGAAGTCAGTAACCACATAAGGATCCAGGGACTGATGGGATAGCAACTGAAATGTTTCCATGGGCTGATGAAGCATTGGGAGCACTCACACACCCATCTATGCCAGGAAATTTAGATGGCAGCTCCTTGGCCAACAGACTGGAAGAGATCCATATTTGTACACATTCCAAAAAAGGTGACACAACAGAATGCTCAACTTATAGAACAATACCCTTAATATCACACATAACTAGAATTCTGCTGAAGATCATCCAACAGTAGTTGCAGCAATACATTGACAGGGGGCTGCCAGAGGTTCAGGTTGGATTCAGAAGAGGAAGTGAAATAAGAATGAACACAAAGAAACCAAAATCATCCAATTCCAGTTGGGTACTCAAAAAAAAAAAAAAATCCTGGACATATTAGAAATGGAATTCAGAGAAATTCATGTTTAGGTCCCTTCAAGATATGTGGTGAAAACTCATGAAACAAATGAAGAATTGGAAATCCAAAATCATTAAGGCAAAAAGATTTCCAGAAGACAAACTATGAATACAGGAAAAGATATGGGGTAAAGAATGGAAGAAAAGGAAAATTGAATCATTGAGCTTAAAGAAAATCACTCTGACAAGGAACAATCAACAAAAATTGTGAAGCAATCTAAAGAAACCCTGGAAATGATGTGAGACACTAGTAAGGAAACAGCATACATTTCATTAGGATCCCAGACTGTGTTAGACCAGTTTGACTATAGAAACAAATTCACTGACATTTATATATATATATGAGAGAGTTTTATGTCAAAGAGCAATTGTATAATGAGAAAACATCCCATCCCAGTGCACATCAAGTCCTTAAGTCCAATATTGGCCTATAAATGCTTAAATTCCTCTTCAGACTCATGCAGCATATGCAATAATGCAACATACAGGAAGATTGCAGGCTAGTGGGAACAACGTTTTGTGGGTCTCATGGTGGTGGAAGTATCTCTAGAGCTTTCACAGGTCTCAATGTGGCTCTGGTCATTCTCTGAGTGACAAAACAATAGAAAGGTGAAGCAGAGAAAGAATGCACCCTGAAGGGCTCATCAAGTCTCTGCGTGGCTTATCAACAGGAAGACAAAGACAGAGAGACAGAGAGAGGAAGTTCCCAGAATCCTCATGCCCACAAGGAGGCATCATCAGACTGTGACCTGTTTGTCAGGCTAGCCTCCACCCCTTCACTTTTAATACCCACAAGTTGACACGAGATTATGTAACTAACATACATACCAAAATGGAACAGCAACAACAACAAAACATTTACAATGACAATAGTACAACAATTCATGGAAGAAAATTTCCCTAACATCACAAAGGAGGAGAAAATAACTTCTCCAGAATTTTAGAGATACCCATACAGGACAAACCCTGAAAATAAAACATCACACTATATTGTAATTAAACTCCCCAACTGCAAAGAAGAGGAGAGAATCCTGAGGACAGCTACAGAAAGAGAAGAGTCACCTACAAAGGAAACACTGATAAGGATAGGCATGGGCTTGCACATCAGCAGAAATCATATAGGCAAGGAGAAAATGAAGGGATATATGAAAATTCTGAAAGAAAGAAAAAGTCACAATAATCCTATAACCAAAAAAATTCTGTCTCCAATATGAGAGAGAAATGAAATTATTTCTACACAGTGAAAAATTAAAGGACTTCATGAAAACAAGACCAGCAGTATATCACGACAGCCAGAGAGTCAACAACAAAAGCAGACAAATCTGAGAGTATCACACAACACAGCACCATCCAAATATCAATACAGCTAGAGTGGCACAGAAAACAATATAGAAACAGAAGAACAAAGATACCAATACAGCCAGGAAATAAAGGAAAGAAACAATTGATAGCAACAAACCCAAATACAGTGAACCCTCGTTTATTGCGGTTAATCGGTTCTAGACCCTACCGTGATAAATGAAATTCCACGAAGTAGGATTCCTTATTTGTAAATCAAATATTTTCATAGTTAGAGCATAGAGGACATGAAAAAACACCCTTTAGTCACCATTACACTCGTATTACCCAATTTATTAAACGAAAAAGGGAAAATGCAGTAAAACATTTTGGATGTTACAATTATCATTTATTATTTATTATATTATGAAGTACAACGGATGGAGCGAATGGAAGACTCATTCAAGTCGAAATGACGTGCAACCTCCACGATTTTCTTGCCATCTTTGATCATATCCAAAAGTTTTACCTTTTCCTGGATGGTGAGCATCTTCCTCTGGCGCTTATTTTTATTGTCAGAAGGCTTAGAAGAAGAAGCTCGTTTAGGAGCCATCAGAGGGCTTAGATAAAATTTCTTAAAAATCGCAAACAATTACAGTACACTGTACAAAAGCAAAAATGCATCTGATACGTAGCTCCCATACGTAGTGATGCAGACAGAAGCGTGTACAGTATGAGCCAATCAATGGCAGTAATGACAGAGCATGCGCTGTTACGCAAAAACCGCGATAGAGTGAAGCTGCGGAAGTCGAAGCGCGAAGTGGCGAGGGTTCACTGTACATCAATTATGACGCCAAACATCAATGAATAAATGCAACAATCAAAAGACAGAGATTATAAAATAGGACCTATCTACATGCTGCCTAAAGAGGTGCATCTTAAACTCGAAGTCAAAAATAAACTAAAAATTAAAAGATGGCAAAGCATCTACCATGCTAATGTCAACCTTAAAAGTCAGGAGTTGAAATAGTAATCTCTGACAAAATGGACTTCAAGATGAATAACAGAATAAGTCACAAGGATGGGTAGTACATGATGGTTAAATGAAGAATTCACTAGGAATATGCAATCTCATATGAAATGAAAGATTCTGAAAATAAATCAAACAAATTCTCAAATAGTTGAAAACAAATAAACAGCTCAACAATACCATTAGGAAAATTCAACACACCACTCTCAAAGAAAGACAAATAATCAGGAAAGAATCTCAATACAGGAACAGAGAGCTAAACAACACAATTGGCACTACTCCATAACCTTATACAGAGAACTTCACCCAACAACAGTAAAGTATGCATCCTTCTCCAGGGCACAAGGTACATATTCTATAATAGATCACACAAGGTGAGAAAGCAAGACTCAGCAAATTCAAAAACATTGAGTTACTGCAATCCATTTTCTCAGATAACAATGCTATAAAACTGGAAACCAAAAACAGAGAGAACAGAAGCATAGTGACAAATACTTGGAGACTGAACAATGTACTACTTAAAAATGACTGGGTAATAGAGCAAATAAGCAATAAAGTTTAGAAATTCCTTGACACAATGAAAATGTGAAAATCTTTGGGACATAGCAGAAGAAATTATCAAAAGCAGTTTATAGAAATCAATGCACATATAAAAAAATCCAAACACCACCTTAATCCAAAACCTTCAACAACTTAAAAAAAGGTCAATGTAAATTCTTCAAGAACAGAAGATAAGCATTCATAAAGATTAGAGCAGGAATAAATGAACTGGGAGACAGAAAAAAATCGACAAGAAGTTGATTCTTTGAAAGCATGAATATAATTGACAAAACACTGGGAAACTTAATAAAGGAAAAGAAAGGGAAGATTCAGATATCTAGACTTAGAGATGATAAAGGTGAAATGTCAACACTTGCAAATGAAATAAAAGAATAATAACACATCACCATGAAAGACTTCTCCAAGAAAAACAATAATCTAGAAATGAACAAACACCTTGAAATATACCATCTACCCACATTAAAGGCAATAGATGTAGACAACCTGAACAGACTTATAATAAAAGAAATGCTGAAGGTCATTAAGAAACGTCCAACCAAGAAAAGTCCATGACCATGTGGCTTAATGGGAGAAATCCCCCAAATATTCAGTGAAGAGCTGAATATCACCAATTCTTTTTCTTTCTTTCTTTCTTTCTTTCTTTCTTTCTTTCTTTCTTTCTTTCTTTCTTTCTTTCTTTCTTTCTTTCTTT
>NW_022106084.1:527222-539271 GCF_000313985.2 Echinops telfairi
CATGATCGCCACAACAGAAGGACATGGTCCAGGAATGCAGGAAGCATGATCAGACAGGCTGGGCCGAGGGTTGGCCCCTCACTCCCGCTTCTTGTTCTCCAGGTACGAGAGGACCTAGCCAGACGGCATGGAGACACAGGAAGAAGGAGGTGAGCGCATCAATGTATTGCATGGTCCGGAGCTGCTCCCGTGGAGGCTTCGAGTGGACCTGGGCAAGCGGCACAGGAGCGTCGGGGCGAGCACATCAGGCCCGTCAGCAGCTGCAGCATCAGCGCGGAGATGACCATCAGCACTGTCAGCTATCAGCCGGGCCCAAGGTCGGGCGAATACCACCAATTCTATACAGACTATTCCAGAAGCCAGCATAACCCTGAAACAAAAACCAGGAAAAAACCCTACAAAGACAGAAAACTACAGAACAATATCCCTCATGAACATAAATGCAAATCTTCTCGACCAAATTTTTGCCAATAGAATCTAACAACATAAGAAAAACATAATTAATCATGACTAAATGTGACTTACACAAAGAATGCAAGGATGGTTCTATACCCAATAAATGATCAATACCATCTACCACATAAACAAAACAAAGAATAAGAACATGATCATATCAATGGATGCAGAAAAACTAGTGAGAATCAAATTTATTGCTGAAACACCAATTGCTTGCCCAAACCGTGGAGGACTTGAATAACTTAGTGATGGAGGTAAAAAATTGCAACCTTCACTATGTATTAGAACCCATTGTAAAGAAAACTTAAGTCCTCAGATATGGACCAATGGGGAAATAGGGGAAAATTTGATAAATCTGGAAAAGTTGGAAGTCAGGATTTCATCTTGTCATGTCCTTTTTTTGTCTTTCATGATTTTTTTGCTTGAATTCCATTTTAACATAGTCATATTGTCACCGGTGCTTTTTTATTGGTTGCTATTAGCTTGATAAATGTTTCCCCATTCTTTGATTATTAGCCTATTTTTGTCTTTGTGTTTAAGCTGTTTCTTGATGGGTGCATTTAGTCTGCTGACAGTCAGTATCAGTATTGCTATGTGCAGCTCTGTGACCGTCATTCTGCTTCATGGTTTAGTGGTTTCTTCTTCCTCCATCTCTGTGCTGTTTAACACATTTTCATTGTGTTAATTTCTGCTTGCTGCTGATTTGTAGGTTGCCCACAGATTTGTCTGGTTTTTTTCTTGATTGATTCTTGTCCAATGTTTTCCTATTAGTATGGTCTTATTTTCACAAATTCTTTTAACTTTGGTTATGTCTGGAAATAGCTTTATTTGCCTTCCATATTTCAGAGAGAACTTTACTGGATATAAGATTCTTGGTTAGCAGGGTTTTATTGTTTTTTTCCCCTTACTTTCACGGTTTCATATGTCACTTCATTTTTTCTCAATAGGTGAGTGTTTCTCTTGTTCTTTTCTAATTCATGTGCTTTAATCTTCAGTTCCAGTGATTCTGTTTGTTTTTATTTTTTGATGTTTTAAATTTTCTTGTTGACTCTCTCATTTCGATCTTCCATTTATATCCCAATCTGTCCTAAATAGGAAATATTTTCTCTCTTCGTGTTTTGATTTTGATGGATCATTATACACTAGTGGTTTTTGTATATATTATTATTTTGGGGGGGTATTGTTTTACTTGAGACACATGTAAACTTAATTTTTAAAAATTCTGATTGTTGTAGCAAAATTGCCTTAGTGTACTCCCTAGTGCTGCTGTGGTGGTACAGTTAACACATACCCAGCTGCCATCTGAAAGGCTGGAGCCTGCACACCCCAGTCCCTCCAGCAGAGAAAGATTTGGAAACCTCCTTCCACAAATAACTTACAATTCTGCCGCACCTCAAGGAAGATATACCCCGCCCTATCGAGTTGCTTGCCCACCTTATTGAGTAGCAGATGGCTTGATATCTTCTGAGAACTATAGGCCATCATTCTTTATATTTGTAACCATATTTTCCATAATAAAATCTTTCAATAATGCCGTGCTTTACCAACATTATAGTTTTTTGCAATCTCACAGGAGGTAATATTTTTATGTTTTAGACAGAAAACAAGAGAAAGCGTAGTAGCATTATTTTTCAAGATGTTAGAATAAACTTACTTCCTCATTAATAATGGAGTCTAGGATGCTGGCAGAAAAATTGTAAAATCTCTGCTCTCCAACATAGGTGCACAGTTTATATTCAATAATGTTTCACATGAACTCTTT
Organism: Echinops telfairi; assembly: GCF_000313985.2. Taxonomy (NCBI): domain Eukaryota; kingdom Metazoa; phylum Chordata; class Mammalia; order Afrosoricida; family Tenrecidae; genus Echinops; species Echinops telfairi. The sequence goes on from NW_022106084.1 coordinate 529,441, forward strand.
CCAAACAGATGTGGGATTCAGACCACACTCTGTGATTAGAATGGCATCAACCTACTCACTGATGCTCATTCTATGTTACACAAAAGCAAAACTCCCAGGTTCAACTTTCTGAAAACAAACAATTAGAAATCAAATCAAAGCCTGTTTGACTCCACAATTGAATTCCAAGGTGCAACAGGAATGATAACAATGCAAAGTAATAGCCTGACGAATTCAATGAATACAGCTTAATAACTTTGGACCGTAGCAAGCCTTGAGTAAAATTAAAAGGTAATTCGAACGCTCTTTGGGTATGCTCTATGGAATTAGTATTCTGAAGTATATGTCTGCCTGCACACTGCCCATAAGGTGGACTTTTGGCTTCATTTACAGATGCTGCTGATAGTAACTAGCAATAAAGTGTAACAATGGATTGTATGCTGGTCTACAAAGGCACACCAAATTTTCATTATGTTTCAGTCAAAAAGTGCTTGTTTGGCAGGGTGGATTCCATGTCAATAAAATGGATTGGATGTCACTTAAGCCAAGAGATGTGCTAATCTTCTAGAGGGTTCTGTCCATAATCTCTACAGGACACGAGTCAGTTTAGAAGCGTGAGCTGTTCTCACAGGTAACAACGATAGAGCTCTTTAATGTAAATTCAAAGGCAACGCTTATCAGTGTGCTTCAGAAATTGCTTCAGTGTGGTTGCTGTCGATGAAAAAAAAAGTTCCCCTACTCCCCCAAGTTCATAGGCAACTTGCAAGGTTTTACAGTGCCTGGAAGCGCCTTTTAATTATACAGAAATTGGTTTTGCTGATAGCTGCCCTGTGACCAACTGGATTAGAAGCATTTCTTCTGGCTATTATTAAGCTAACTTGACTTTTGCCCTTGTGCAGTTAAACATGATCAAAATATTAAGTAAAGCAATGTCTCAATCAGGAATTTCAGCAGGCAATAGCCTAAATTCTTTCAAGGTAAAGCTATAATTAGATCTTTTCATACCAAAATAGAAGAATGATGAGAATCAAGATAAAACATTTTCAAAATGACTCAGATTACATTTCTAAAAATCTAAGAACACATTTATTATATTTTAGGAATGCTAGAAAAAGTGCATAGGCAATAAGAACTAAATTGGTTGACAATAAATTTTGAAAATGTCAAATTAATTGAAGTCCTCATCATGAATAAAACGTGTAAATTATTGGAAGTAATGGTCACTAATTTATTATAAGACATTCTACACAAGTATAAGACATTTAAATATATTATTCTCTCTAGTATTAAATGACAAACTGTTGATAGATATACTCATGAAATTTTTGAAAGCATGCATTGAACTGAATTAATTCACATGTAAAACTGTCATTTGCAAAATAAAATGATAGAATGTTTTTTCCCCTTGAGATAAAAGCAATAACAGTAAGTAATGCAATTAAATATTATTTAATGACTATGCTTGTGTGAAAGCAAACTTCCTTGATTTATAACTGAATTCTTATTTTTTATTGTTTTATTGTTGTTTTCTCCTTTAAAAATTGCCCCCAAATGATTTTTTACTCTTAAGAAACAAAGTATGCTGAGTTAAATGTTATTCATATTTTATGATTCCATGGCCTGTATTGTTTTTATAAAGACCATTTCTCTCAATTATTTACTTATAAATACAGCAGCATGTTGAGTAGTATGTATAATCATTCTAGGAAAAAGCAACCACATTTATCTTTTCAATACATACTTCATAATAGCTTGTGTTTTCACCTATATTCACTGAATAGATAATGTATGTGCTCTTGAATAGCCCAATGGATATTCTGAGTTCTAGTTAATGAAAAATGATTTACTTGAATAAATCAATTTATTGGTAGTGATAAAATATGACATTTATTTCACTGTAAAAACTGTCCAACTAAAATTTTGGAATCCTTGCTAAGGGATTTACATTATTACAGCAATATGACAAATGTTTCTTAATGATACATTCAGAGGCAAATGTTTTAAAAATGATTTTGTGAGAAATATTCCAGGAGATTATTAATGATGTTGATTTTATCCTGAAGTATAACATTCAGAATATATTTAAATACATAGATCATTGTGTTTTAAAAGCACTAGACAGTTTTGAACACGTATTGCTAGAGATATTTGTGTCTGAAAAGGCCATCCATTCCAGAATCTTTTGAATTACAAAGACAAAATTAAAAAGTGACATTAGCAGCTACATAAAGGTTACCACTAACATCACAATGTTTTCAGAACCTAGCGCAGAAATTGCCGTGTAGGCTCCCATCATTGACTTTTTGCGAAAGGAGAAAACGTATTCTTTGACAAACTGTGTGTGCATGTGAAGAGAATCTGTATGCGTATCTGTGTGGGTTTTGAATTTTTGACCACCCCCCCTGGTAGAAAATATGAATTAAAAATAGCTGAAAATATCCCAGAGTTAACTCAATCTCAGACCAAGGTTGTTTGAAATATGATTTTAACAATGAAATGCACAATAAGGTTCTGGGTTAAATATTCCAATCAAAATAGTTTTTTACTAATATATACTGACAGCAGGCGCCTTGGTGTCTCAGTTGTCCATTTAAAACCACCAGCTGCTCCATAGGAGAAAGATGGGGCAGTTTGCTTCCATAAAGATGTACAGCCTTGGAAATTCTATGGGGAGATGGACTCTGTCCTACAGGTTGACTATTGAACATAATCAACCAGAAGGCAGCAGCTGCATTGGAAGTGGATCATGTGTTCATTATTGACTTAAATAACCCAAATCAGAAGAAAGAATGGAGCCACTTAAGGTATTTTGAAAACGAAACAATTACTGCATTTCTAAAACATGAGAAGTATATCAAGGAATATTGTTAGTTTTTACTGATCGCTACAGCATACAAGAAAGGGGAGGTGAGAGATGGCTATTCATCCAATAGAATACAAGTCAAAGCAGCCTCTTGGAATTCCAGAATCACCCCAGTCCTTTTGTGAACGAAATATTTGAACCAAATGATGTTTTACTTAAGAAATTCATGTCACATCACCAGATTTAAATTTTAACTTCACATCAATTTATAAATTTTAAATACATTTTATTTATTTTATCATCTAAAAAATTAGAATTGCTACATGTTAGAATTCTGCAGAACTTAAAAACATAGAACATAGTGAAAATGAAGACCTTATTTTTCTGTAACTTCAAAATACAGCATGTCAGTTTTATATATCAGTTTTCTATATATGCTTCCAAGAGGAACAAAAGGAGCTTTGGCATAAGATATTATGGATTGGTCTGCTAATCATAAGGTCAGCGGTTTGGAACCACCCTCAGCTCCTCAGCAGAGAGAAGCTGTTTTCCACTCCAATAATGTTTTCCACTCTCAGGAACTCAGAGGGACACTTTGACCCTTCCTTCTAAGGTTGTCATGAATCAGAAGTGATCAATGTCAAGGAGTAAGTTATATAAATTATAAATGTACTAGTAAGCTTGAAAGCACAAGAAATGAAGACTTTCTTTTTAATCTAGGGAAAAACACAAAATAAACAGAATTATTCCCCAGATTATTTTTTATGAAGTCAAGCAAATGGACTCGAGAATAATTTTGCCCACTGATATGGTGAGAACAATTTACCATGAGGGCTAGACAAATTGAAAGTCACCAAACCGGAAGAAGAGAACATTAGTTCCTTCTTTAGCTAGAGAAACCAAACAAAAAAGCCTGCTTTATTACACAATATGGAATTGGGTAGACTATTGCTAGCCATAATTATTAAGTATTTATTTAAAAAAGGATATGTCAAGTTAATATTGAAAGATTAGAAGCATTTTGTGGTGGGAGGGTGTCCCGATTTGTTACAACTTGAATTTTTGTGTAGATAACAATTGGTTGAAATATACATGTAGACAAAGGATGTATTTAGTAGTACTATTTAGTAGTACTTCTATTATGTCATTATTGTTTGAAAATAAAATTACATATTGTAATCATTAAAGACCCAAATGGTACATCAACAAATGAGAATGGCTTGCCTTTTAAGGCAGTTTAAATTGTACAGTGGCTGCCACAACGGGATCCAGCATAGCGGCAATTGTAAGACGGCGCAAAACGGAGCGAGGCTTGATTCTGGTTTGGATAGGGCGGCTCCAAGGAGGCAAGCATGGAAGGCACCTAACAACAACAACACGTTTGTGTATGTGGGAGTGGGGCTCACATAATCACAGACACTTCTGCCGATTACTTTGGACGCCTGTGTGCTCCAAGAGTTTGTCAGCTGAGTTAGTTATTAGTGTAATATACATATAGATGCAAATGATTAAATTCCAAATATTGAAGAGAGAATAAAAATAGTTTAAATAACATATAGTTTTGCTTTACTTAGTCTGTGTTTTGAAGTTTAAGAAATATTAACAGTGTGTGAATGTGTCAGGATTGTATAAAAATAAAAGAAAACACAAATATTGAGAATTACATTATATTGCTAAGAGGAATTTATTAAAAGAAATGTCCATAGGAAAATATTTTTTAATATATTACAAAGGCAATCATAGGCCATGGAAATAAAGAATAATATAACATTGTATAAATGACAACAAAAACTAAAAAGTCAGATTGGATCCCTAAAACTAATATAATCATGAGGTATCTTTATATTTGTTTTTTTCTTATTGTACTATAGACTTTTCAGAAAGCACGATGATAACTCAGAAAGCTATCATTCTGTTTTAGTACCGTGAAAGTATCATCTTTATAGATTGGATCATGTGACAGCAAATAGACTTAGTGCAAAATGATGTTTAATAGTGATAAAGCCTGGAGTTTACTTAATAACAACACCGAGGTCTTGCTTCTCTAAATTTGTCAAATATACCTGGGTAATATGTGAGGTTAACAATAGGGAAAATTGGAAAGGAACATACCAAAACTATATGTCACTCTAAAACTATCCCCAAATAAACATTTATTTCAAAAAGTATATTGAATGGCACCTGAGATTAATGCTTTCTCCTTTGATTGGCATTTATTTAGTTAGCAGTGACTGGTGCTGGTCCATGGATTTGGCACAGATTGAGTAGTGAGAAAATTAAAGAAAAAAATGCAACTCAGAGTACACAGAAGCCAAGGTTCTTTCTGTCGTGGACGCTACAAGCTAACAAGTGAAACATTTGCATGTTAAATAAAAAGTTAAAAGCTGACATATAATTACAAATTTTCGTTAAAAATTAACAAAATAAAAAAAAATTAACAAAATATTAAATCAGGAAAATGGGTTTCAAAAGTAGAATTATGATAAAATGATAACACTATCATTTTTAAGTAAAACAATGTAAATAAATGGAAGACAGACGGTAGAAGATGGGGAGGCATGAGTACAAGGTGAGTTCAGGGAAAGAGAGGTTTGAAAGAAGGGAAACAGAATGGCTCAGTGGCTCAGGGATCAGTTCTCAAGGCGGAAGAGAACACAGAATATGGTTGCTGGTGAGAGATTAAAAGTGTTGTGTTCAATATGATGTAAAGACGTAGAAAGAATCATATCAAACAGGGTCCTGTAACACAGTAGAGCGTTTTTCATATTCTATTCTATATTCAATGAAAACACATAGAAATAAACAAACACGATTATTGTGTCATTTCTGACTCATAGTGACCCAATTTAGGATTTCAGGGACTCTAAATCTTTACAGGAATAGAAAGTCTTGAAGTCTCCTGCTTGGGCTCCGATGCTTGAACCACAGATCCTGTGATTAGCGTGCAACTGCTGACTCACTGGCACCTACAGAGCTCATGAAACACACCTCAAAATGCACTGCCATCAAATTAGATGCCTACTTACCATGACCCTGTAGGACAGAGTAGAAAAATGCCCTGGTGAGTTGATGACATTTTACTATGAGAAAAATGTGTTGAGATGAGGTATAAATAAATGAAGTGAGACTATTTAAAAGGCAATCACCACAGTGACCTATATATGCCTTTATTTCTGTGTAGTGTGAGGAAAGTAAAATTTAGATATAGGAATTAGTGTCTCTGCTAGAGAAAGAGAAGAAGACAGTAATCAAAGAAAGGTATTAGGAATCACTGCCAGCTTTCTGTTCATAGCAACTGGAAGGATGGTGTCAATATTGGCTAATATGGTAATATCAGCTGGAGGAACAGCTTGGTTTTGGGCATTACAAATTGGAAATGTCTACTATATATGCAGAGAGATTTGTAAGCCTATAGAGTAAACATTATTTTTCTCTTTCACTTATCTCCAGCAGCCATTAAAAAACAAACAAATCAGGTATTGTCATCAAACTAATTTGGACTTTTAGTGTCGCCATTTGACTGAGTGGATCTGATTCATGGGGTTTTCTTGGCTATAAACTTTGTAGAAACATATGTCTGGGCCTTTTCCCTGGACTTTGATGGGTGGGTTCAAACTTCCAATTGAAAACTTTTAGGGCATAGGTGAGTTTAGATTCTCTGTGCCACTCAGATATTTTAAGGAAATAATAAGTACTCAAATTATTAACAGAAATTAAATAAAAATATACCTAAAAGCTATGTTTAACAATAATTTTATTTCATGGAAATATTAAATTTTATTACTCACCATTAGTTGATTAGCATCCTACATATTTTGTGAAGGTTTCACATTCATATAAAGTATGTAATAACTTTGAAATGTTTTAAAAAGAGTATTGACTTTGCAGACCGAATTTACAGTACTAACCCTAAATATCAAGGTTCACTTACTATTATAGACGCATTTTTCAATTTTAATATTCTCTGCCATAATAGAGCTTTCTTATTTTAAATTTCAGTCATATTATTGTTCGGTTACATCTCTTGAAGTCTTCCCCCACTTCCTCTCCCATGAATAGAGGTGTCTTGGCAAAGGACAGCTATTTGTCACCATTGTTAGGATTTTAAACCTGTTGTCACTTGGTCACTTATAGTTTCACTGTATTTCAGTTTTATTGGTTTTATGTCACTTCAAAAGCAGCTTCTTTCTTTGATATTTTTCAATATGACTATTTAATCCGGTGTTTCTACTTCATGCACCACATCTCCCTAGACTATATTTCCAAATGAAATGTCTACTTAAGAGCTCAGACACACTTTAAATAAGCAAAAACTGAGCTCTGGTTCTACCTCACTGATTTTGTTGGAAAAAAATTGTGTCCATTTTGTAATGTTAAAACAAAAATCCTATTAAGACAGCAATAGAAAGTGATTGAAGTGTATATATTATACAACTTACAAATTGAGGTAACACTTTTATTTCTGAGTAAAAATATTCCAAAGATAAGAGAACTTTCAAGTATCCTTATACAAAGTCATACTTGCAATTGTCATGGAATGAAATAAAAATTGTCCTGAAGAACAATTCAAATAATTACTGATTTGTTCTAATATATACATCCTAATCTAATTTCTGGAATCTGTTACTCAAGACCAACTGGAATATCTAAAAAACACAGTGCCCAGGCAAATGGTTTTACCAATTTATCTAGGCAATTGTTTGACAAAGGTGAATCCCAAGAAACCAGTTTCTCTAAGAGTGAAAGTTCAAAAGTATACAGAAAGGGAAATTTTCTGCATAGGTCAAACCAACTATATGGGCCCAAATCTGGATTTCAGGAAAATTAAAGTGGTTTCCTAATCAGGCATGTGACTTTCTATCATTAGCGAACATAATATTAGAATAGCTGTGACTGCTTTCCAGAGTTCTAGAAATCTTAACTTAGACTTGGAAGCTCCTAGCTCAGGATATTACTCCTTTTTTATAAAGGTCAATTATAGTCCATGTTTTTGTGGGAAATTATTTTTGCCTGATATCTTAACAGTTCTGTAAAACAAAAGCTAATCTATATATATTTATATGTAAATACATATATAAGTATATATGTATTTAAGAATATGTATATTCTTAATTAAATACAAATATTAATTATATAGTTATAAACCCACATTGATAAATATATACCTTTTATAAATTGATACATTCCTTATAAATTAATGTGATTTAATTAATGCCTATGGTTATTTCAGAGAAATACACATATATGTATATATGAAACAATATATATTTTCTTATATGAAAGCCTTGGTGAGAATTTTGGAACAAATGCAAAGCAAATATAGATGATTTAGAATCTGAAGGAATGTTGATTAAGAGAAATATCTTAAAATCCAATGTTTAGCTTAGTGCTAGATGCAGACATTATCTCTAGATATCTTTAGAAAGTATTATTGCTCATGTAGCATTTTAAAGGGAAATATTCACCAGTTTTTTCCATCTTATAAATAAATCCACAGTCACCCTAAGTGAACAGGTTACAGGAAGCTTCCAGAGTAAGAACCGACTACTAAAAATGAATCTACTGTTCATATCAGAGGAATTAGCCAATGAAAACATGCTGCGTAACCTGCCCACATTGGCTGATACTGAAGGACTAATGACTAGAAGCAGAACATCGTCAGAGTGACTGCCGGGAGACGACCTTCTCAGGTCAGGAGACATTCACATATGACTGAGGAATCTGTCCTCTGAAATAGAGTTAACTGTAAGGACAGGAGGGAAGGAAAGCCTTTGAGAGTAAAACTTTGGGGACATTCGTTTGCTGATGGGACATGACTTAAGATGAAAAAGCCCAGACACACAGATGTAATGATAATGGGAACTTGGAGTGTATTAAGGATGAATCTAGGAATTTGGAAAATCAAAAATGAAATGGAATGCATGAACGGACAACTGACGATCAGATTTGCTTCATGGAACACTAATGAGAGAAAAACTGATAAGCTGGGGAAGGACGCCAAGAACATCATTCATGAAGAAAGCAGAAGGTCATTAAGCGACAGAAAAGAAAGAAAAGCACAAAGTGGATGTCAGAAGAGACTCTGAACTTTGCACGAACTGTTGACTAGCTAAGGAAAATGCAAGAAATGATGAAGTTCAAGAGCTGAACAGAAAATTCCAAAGCCTTGAAAACAAAGAAAATGTTACAATGAAATGTGCAAAGATTGAGAGTTAGAAAACCAGAAAGGGAAAACATACTCAGAGTACTTTAAATGGAAAGAATTCAAGATGAAAATAAACTGAAAGAAATTAAAGAACTTGGAAAGAAAAACTTCAAGCCCTGCATTGTAATATTAAAATATTTTATGTTCAAAATATTAAATGATGCAGGAAGCTTAAAAGTAAGGTGGAAAGAATAAACAACATCACTGTTCCAAAAAGAACTGGTCTATATTTAGTTTCAGGAGGTAGCATAGAACCAGTGATGCTGAAGGGAAATGTAGACTGCACAGGAAGCATTAGCCAAAGACAAGCCTCTACAAATTGATGGAACACTAATTAAAATGTTTCAACAGCTGATGAAGCACTGGAAGCACTCACTTGTCTATGCCAGAAAAATTGGAAGATAACTAATTAGCCAAATGACTGGAAGAGATCCATATTTGTACTTACTCCAAAGAATGATGACCCAATGGAATGCTCAAATTATAAAACAATATCAATGATATCACATGCAAGTGAAATTTTCTGAAGATTGTCCAATAACCTTTACAACAGTACATTGAGCTCTCTGTCAATGACATCCCAGATTCAGAAAGCACTTGAATATGGGATATCATTGCTGATGGCAGAAGGCTCTTGGCTGAAAGAAGAGAATACAGGAAACACGTGTACTTCTGATTTATTGGCGACGCCAAGATCTTTTACTCTATGGATAATAACAAACCATGGATACCTTGAGAATAATGAGACACCAGCATATTTCATTTCGTTCATGTGGAGATTGAAAAAGGGTCAACATGCTGGTGTGCAAACACAAAAAGGGGATAGCACGTGGATTAAAATCAG
>NW_022106084.1:539371-541506 GCF_000313985.2 Echinops telfairi
CCAGCATATTTCATTTCGTTCATGTGGAGATTGAAAAAGGGTCAACATGCTGGTGTGCAAACACAAAAAGGGGATAGCACGTGGATTAAAATCAGGAAGGGTGCACTGCAGGGTTGCATCCTCTCACCATACTTATTCAATCTGTATGCTGAACAAATAATTAGAGAAACTGGATAATATAAAGAATTAGGTATCAGGACTGAAAAAAGGCTTATTAAGAACATGCAAGATGCAGATGACACAACATTGCTTATGAAAGTTCGGAAGACTTGAAGCACTTGCTGATGAAAATCAAGGATTGCAGCCTTCAGTATAGGTTACAATATATGGTGGTGGTGTTTGGTGCCATCAACTCAATTCTGACTCATAGGGGCCCTATGTACAACAGAATGAATAAAAAATGGTTCCCATGCCGTCTCATAATTGTTTTTGTGTTTGAGCAAATAGATATGACCGTTGTGTCAATCTATCTGTGTTCAAGGTCTTGCTCCTTTTCATTGCCCTTCTACTTTACCAAGCATGAGGTAATTCTAAAGGGACTGATCTCTCCAGACAACACTCCAAAGTATGTAACTGAAGCCTTACCATTTTTGCCTCTAAGGAGCAGTCTGGCTGTATTTTGCCAAGACAGATTTTTGTTTTTGTTCTTTTGGCAATCCATGATATTTTCAATGGTTTTAACCAGTAACTAAATTTAAATGCATTGATTCTTCTTCAGTCTTCCATATGCTATGTTCAACTTCCACAAGCATATGAGACAATTGACAATGTCATGGCTTAGGTGAGATACACCTTAGTCCTTAAAGTAAAAGCCTTGCTTTCTAACACTGTACAGAGGTCTTCTGTGGCAAATTTACTTTTTGATCTCTTGGAAGCTTCTTCCAGGAGCACAGATTGTGGATGCAAGCAATACAAAAATCCTTGGAACTTCAATCGTTTCTCCGTTTATCATGATGTTACCTAATGATCCAGTTATAAGGATTTATGTTTTCCTTTTTTTTTTTAAGATGAAATAGCTGATTTATTTATGAAAAGTTTACATGTATTATTTGCATTTTAAAATGAGGTTTAAAATTCAAGAAAAGTGTCACTACATATAAATGATTACTTAAAGCCATTGTAAGCATTCACCTTAAGGAGATGCCAATAAACATGCAAACTAAAAATGAAATATGGTAAAAATTGGATTTTTTGAAGCCTCAGTATTAAAGGAGAATTATTTGAAACCACTTTCTTAGCTAAAAAAAAAAAAGGAGGAGAACTTCATAAGGAATATAGGCAACTCTTTCTTCACACATTAAATGATCTTGTGTGTATACAGAATTCAAACAAAATCCCCAAGTCAAGACCTCAATCTCTCATTAACCCATGGACATAAAAGAACTTTGCTTTGCTCAGTTCTCTCAAGGGAAAAGAGATTGCTTTTAAAGTATACCAAAACATTTCTATTTTATATTTTATAAAACTCACATTTTAGAAGGAAAAATCATTTTAAATTAACCTTGACTGATAGAAAAAATAATTTACAGCTTATAATCCAATTGCAATCTGGTTTTGCCTTTAAATTTTGAAGACCAATTTTACAAAGGATATTTTTCCAACTGTGCATCATAAATATGTTTTCTTCTCAGGTGAATTACAGGCACTTAACATTGCATCTACAGCCATAACAAACGGCAGCTGGTCACAGTACAGAACACTCCCCCAAAGTGGGAGAATAGCCTTCCTGACCAGCCCACTTATTAATACCACTTTCAGAGTCTCAGCTACATGGTTTCCTTTATTGTGCCTCTATACACTCTAAGACAGATATGAGCCTAAACCTACCTCATGCTTTAAAATAGATGCATAAATCCTGAAATGGCTCATGTGTATACAATTGTAGCAAGCAAAAAAAAATGGTGGTCCACTTTTGAGGAATTAGCCACTAAGAACCTTCAGAATTACAAAGGTTAAATGGCACTTTTTTTTAGAAGGGAGAAAGGCTGGGGGCGGTCGTGGGACAAAGTCTATTGATTTGTAACCCATACGGAAGGATACGATCTTTGATCTTTGTCAGCAAGTGCTTCCTCCTTCTTATTTTCAGCCAGCAAGGTTGTAGATGACACAACACATTGCAGGTGTTAATAAGCCTT
>NW_022106084.1:542705-558243 GCF_000313985.2 Echinops telfairi
TTCACCCATAGAATATTTCCATCTTTCAACTCAAGGCTTGAATTTTTTCTTCAACTCTTATTGTTTAAAATATGTTGAGCTTCCTAACTCTAGGCCTTTGCACAATTTATTATATAATTTTACTTTATCCTCTAGAGCTGCCTTTAACATTTTCTATTCAGCTCTTTGTCTTGTTTATTTCTTCCACTTGCCTTAGCTACTTTGCATTTAAGATCAAGTTTCAGAGTTTCTTCTGATATTCATGCTGATCTCTTCATTCTTTCTTGTATTTTAATGACCTTTTGCTTCTTCATGAATGATGTTCTTAATGTCTTCACAGAATTCATCAGGTCTTTTCTCAGTAATGTTCAATGCCCCAAATCAGGAGGGTTAGAATTAAGCTCATTGTGATAGGTTTATTGTGCCCACCAGGCCTACACAGGAACATGTGGATGGAGTTTAATTAGGTCACAGCTTGATTGGAGGGCGACCAAGATAAACTTGGTGCTGCCTTGCCTTTCTCCCTGGTGATCTAACCAGTGCTCGCTGCCTGAGCTAGTCCTTTGCTTCAACTGCATGCTGCACTATTGTGTACTGGGCTGACCTGTGAATCATGTCACCTTCCCAAGTGTGCATCACTTGGGGTTCCATCTAGATCTGCTTCACCATGCTTCTTGAGGATCCTGCAGGACAGCTTCGCTATGCTCCCATGCTACTGGCTTCTACTACACTTCAATTTCTCATCTTCTTGCTGTTGCTACCATCCTGCATGTCTTGCCTGAGGCTAGACTCCACTGTGTGTTTCCTTGACCTTGGGTCACCAGCCCACTTGTGAATTGAAGGACCTTTAGTATATTAAAAATTCCACGAAGTGAGTTGAACTGAGCCATCTGTACTGCTGTGTGTATTAATTAACTGTTATAGTTCTTCTTGCTATATAAACCTATCTAGTCTATCTATCTATTTATCATCTATCTATCTATCTAATCTAAAATAATAATAAGTGTCTTGGTTTTGATTCTCTAGAGAAACCTGACTAGCACAATTGGTAAAAAGAGTGGTTCTAGAGAAACGAGATCATAAATATGGGTTTCCTGACTTGATTAGGCCTAGCATTACTAGGGATGCTGCTTCCACCCCTAACAGTATGGATAAATCTCCCACTTTACTAGAGAGGGTGGTGTTAGTCCATGGTGTGAGGTGGCAAAGGTAATATCCACAAAATCAACAAAAATAGATGAAGTGCTGGTGAGAGTAGTGGTTCTAGGTGATCAAGTATGTGATTTTTTTTAGCAGTTTTGTCAGAATAATTATAGGGAAGCTGGTTGGTTGGTCCTCCTTACAATAGAAAATGTGATCAAGGAAAGGGATGATCTCAGAACCTCAGAAGCACGTCCCAAGTGCCGAATAAAGGACTTAAAGCTTCTGCATGTGCTACAAAGAAGTACCTACTCTCCTCTAGTAATAGAGCTGACATTGTCAAAATCCAGATCCAGAGACTCTTCATACAGATAGCTGAATTACAGTATTAGCTGAATCGTAGGTCTAGAACAGTGTCTGATATTAAAGTAAGGGCATTAATTGGAAAGAAATGGGACCCTGAATCATGGGAAAGGAACATATCGGCTGATGATCTAGAAGAGGAGGATCTATTGTCTATTGAGTCACCCCAGTCAGTCCACCCCTCCCACCCGAGGGGATTAATTTCCTATCAGCAAAACTACTCACACTTGAGCAGATTAACCAAACTGTGCATGCTGAAATACCAGGTGGGGCTGCACTTGGGGCAATGTCTGGGGGGATACCCTACAAGATATTGCTGAGAGCCCTCAGGAAACACCCCTATCACCCATTATTTGCTTTAGACCTGTAACCAGAATTAAGTCACAGAAAATCCCTAAAGGTGAGGTACAGGTGATGACTGAGGAGGAAGTGCTCTATACTCACAAAGACCTGTTGGAGTTTTCTAATATGATAGCTATATATACTCATATGTGTCCTAGTTTTAATTCCCTAGAGAACTCTGTCCAACACATGAAATTACATTTTGATCTCATGGACTTGTCTTAATTTTCTTCAGCTTCAATGTGAACATATATTTGATCTTTGATCTTTGTCAGCAAGTGTTTCAAGTCCTCCTCACTTTCAGCAAGCAAGCTTGTGTCATTGGCATAAAACAAATTTTTATTAAGCTGTTTTTCAATTCTGATGCGGAATTTCTCCTTATATAATCTAGCTTCTATGCTTCTTTGCTCAGGATACAAATTGAGTTTGTATGGTGAGAGTATGCAACCCTGACAAACATGTTTCCAGATTTAAAACCATGCAGTCCACCTTGTTCTGTTCATACAACAGTCTCTTGAGTCATGTAAAAATTCCACATGAACATAATTAAATATTCTCAAATTTATCCATACTTTCTTATAATCCACACAGTTGAATGCCTTGGCAATTTACTATTATAGAAGTAAACATCTTTTCCTGCATTCTCTGCTTTCTGTCATGGTCCATCTGACGTCAGCAAGAATATCCCATATTCCAAGTCCCTTCTGAATCTGATTTGAAGCTCTGGCAGCCCCTTTTAATGACCTGCTGGAACTGTTGTTGGATGATCTTTAGCAAAATTGTACTTATGTAATATCAATGCTATTGTCATATAGTTGAGAATTCTGTTGGGTCACTTTTGTTTTGAATGGGTACAAATACAGTGAACCCTCGCCACTTCGCGCTTCGACTTCCGCGGCTTTACTCTATCGCGGTTTTTGCATAACAGCGCATGCTCTGTCATTACTGCCACTGATTGGCTCATAATGTACACGCTTCTGTCTGCATCGCTACATATAGGAACTACGTATCAGATGCATTTTTGCTTTTGTACAGTGTACTGTAATTGTTTGCGATTTTTAAGAAATTTTATCTAAGCCCTATGATGGCTCCTAAACGAGCTGCTTCTTCTAAGCCTTCTGACAATAAAAATAAGCACCAGAGGAAGATGCTCACCATCCAGGAAAAGGTAAAACTTTTGGATATGATCAAAGATGGCAAGAAAATCGAGGTTGCATGCCATTTCGACTTGAATGGGTCTTCCGTTCGCTCCATCCATTGTACTTCATAATATAATAAATAATAAATGATAATTGTAACATCCAAAATGTTTTACTGCATTTTCCCTTTTTCGTTTAATAAATTGGGTAATACGGGTGTAATGGTGACTAAAGGGTGTTTTTTCATGTCCTCTATGCTCTAACTACGAAAATATTTGATTTACAAATAAGGAATACTACTTCGTGGAATTTCATTTATCACGGTAGGGTCTAGAACCGATTAACCGCGATAAACGAGGGTTCACTGTATGGAAGACTTCCTGTCAAATGTCCAGGTAACTGTCTTCCAAAGTTCCCTGCATAGATGAGTGAATACTTCCAATGATTCATTAGCTTGTTGAAGCATTTCAATTTGCATTTACAAAGTCATGAAGTCTTGTTTTTGGCTAATTCTTTCAGTATGGCTTGACTTAATTCCTCAGCACCACAGGTTCTTGCTCATATGCTATCTCCTGAAATGGTGGATTATCATTTATTTGTTTTTGGTGCAGTGACTCCATGAAATCTTTCCATCTTATTTTGATGCTTCATGCATTCAATGTTTTGCCACAGCATCTTTCAATATTGCAACACAAGGTTTGCAGCTTTTCTTCACGTCTTTTAGTTTCAGAAATGGTGAGCATGTTCTTCCTTTTTGGTTTTCTATATTTAGGTCTTTGCACATTTCACTATGATATTTGATCCTATCTTCTTAAACTGCCCTTTGAAATTTTCAATTCAGATCTTTGACTTCATTATTTCTTCCATTTGCCTTAACTACTCAAACAATAACAGCGAGTTTCAGATTCTCTTCTAACATCCACTTTGGTCTCTTCTTTCCTCTTTTTAATGCCTTTTTGTTTCCTTCATGAATGATGTTTTTGATGTCCTCCCATGGCTCATCAAGTCTTCTGTCACTTGTGTTCAATGCAAGAAATTTGCTCTTAAGATATTCTCAAACTTCAGGTGGAAGATGCTCAATGTGGGATTTGGGGTTTGATGGCCTTCTTTTAATTTCTGTCAGCTTCGATCTGCACTTTCATATGAACATTGGTGATCTCTTCCACTGTCAAACTCTGGCCTGGTTTTGCCTGCTAACATTGAGGTGCTATTATTTCCTCCAAAGATGCAGTCAGTTTGATTTCTGTGTTTTCAGTCTGGAGAAATCCATGTGCATATTAGACTTTTGTGTTTTTGAAAAGAGGGGTTAGCTATGAATAAATCGTTAGTCTTGCAAAATTCTATCATGCAATCACTAGCTTCGTTTCTATCACCAAGAGCATAATTTCTTAGTCTTATTTCTTCTTTGTTTCCAACGTTTTTATTACAATAGCCAATAATTAATAACACATCTTTATGGTATGTTTGCCCAATTTTAGAATGAAGAATTTGGCAGAATTCTTTCTTCAGAAAAAGATTTGGTACTGGTGCATAAAATTGAACAGTAGTTGTATAATTTGGATTTCCTTGGATATTGATATGATAGACAACATTGTCCTTGGAGACAGATCTTGAATTGTCCTTTTTGACAGTCAATGAAACACTATTTATCTTGATTGTTTCATTCCAAGCATAGTAAATCATATGATTTTCTGATTCAAGATGGCCACTACCAGTCCATATTAAGCTACCAATGCCTAGGATACAGATCTTTATGTATTCCATTTCATTTTTGACACCTTCCAATTTTCCTAGATTCATATGTTGTTCCTTCCATGTTCTGATGACTATAGCATGTTGCAGTTGCATTTCCTCACCTTCATTTGTGCCATCAGTACAGGAAGATCTCAAAGTCACCATTGTCTATTAGACTTGGAGAAAGCAGTTGTCCCTCATTCACATCTTCAGTGCCTTCTGACCTGAGGGGCCTATCCTTTGGCGCTACCTTTGACAACATTTTGCTTACATTCATTAGGCTTTCAGTATCTGTCAATGTTTCCTTCCTATTCACAAAGTTTTCAGTGGCTTCTTCTTCTGAAATGGCGAGCTGATTCCTTCTTTGTAGCCCGTTCTTGGTCTGGAAGCGCTATCAAACCTACTTACTTTGAGTGACTCTGCTGGCCTTTGAAATACTAGTGACATAGCTTCCCACACAAGTCACCACTGGTCAGCAGACTAACCGACCAGTGGTGGTTACAGAAATTAGAAGACTTAAATTGGACATGGGATAACAAACGACAAAGAAGTATGATTGGAAGAAGCACAACAGCATGTGTGACCACGAGCTGTCGAAGGGATCAGGTATCAAGCATCGAAGAACAAAAAATCATATCATTGTAAAGGTGGGTGAGTGCAGAGTGGAGACTCAAAGCCCATCGTTGGGCAACTGAACATCCCTTACTGAGGGGTTGTGGGGAGGAGATGAGCCAATCAGCGTGCAGGGTAGCAATGATGAAACATATAACTTTCCTCTAGTTCTTTAATGCTTCCTCCCCTCCACTATCATGATCCCAATTCTACCTTACAAATCTAGCTGCACTGGAGGATGTGCATTGGTAGAGATAGCAACTGGAAACACAGGGAATCCAGTATAGATGACTCCTTCAGGACCAGTGGTGAGAGGATCGATGCCTGGAGGGTGAAGGGAATGTGGGGTAGAAAGGGGGAACCAATTACAAGAATCTAAGTATTGCCTCCTCCCTGGGGGATGGACAGCAGAGAAGAGGGCGGAGGGAAACATCCGACAGGGTAACTTATGGCAAAACTATAATAATTTATGCACTATGAAGGGTCCATGAGGGAGGATAGAGTGGGGAGGGAGGGAAAAATGAGCAACTCATGTCCCTACCTGCAGGAATGTCAACGCAGACCCTGGAGGAGGGAGTGGGAGTTGAGGAGAACAAGAGACATGAGAAATGGAGACAAGACAGTATTCTGATCAAGTCTCTCTTTATTGAGTGAAAGGTTGCAGCCTATATAGGCCAGGGGAAGGGAAACACCCATCGCACATGTAAATTATGCCACTTTGGCAATAGACCAATCAAGGAGTCCGGGGGAGCGCGCCCTCAGTAACGGTTTACAGTCTTCAACCAGGTACGCGAAGTGACGTCATCTTATGCAAATCAGGTTCAGGCACTAGATATGTAAATAGGGTGAAGACAATCTCCTACCCAATCAAGGGGAAGCAGGATATAGGTGTTTTATCTAAAACATGTCACACTATGTGTGGAATCCCCTTATCTGTTTCTAGGCAGACTTGAAGGCTAAACTCAGCCATTCCAAGGACAGGCTATTCAGAGGGGAGATAACATAATCACAAAAACTATGTCACATAGGCGGGAATAAAAAAGTACTGCAAGCTTTGACAAAATATAGTGAAGATTGAGCCGAATGACCCCGACAAACTCATATTAGGGGCTAGAGTGGGAGGCAAATGTTTTGAGAATGATGAGGGCAACAGATGTGCATATGTGCTTGACACAATGGATGGATGTATGGATTGTGATGAGAATTGTATGAGCCCCCAATAAAATAATTAAAAATAAAAAAGAAGTATGATTGGTGGCATATCAATACATCACATTTTCATTTGGGATAATATAAATGGGAATGGGACCATGGTTAGGAGACATCCATTGTAGTAGACAGACTACTTTACTAAATTTGTCCTGGACCTTCAAAGGAGGGTCATGTCTCATGACTATTCAATCCCAGTACAGCATTCTTGTAGGGATATGCCCAGACAATCCCATAATATAGAAGGTCCCTTCCCAGGTTTGTTAGAGGAAGTGTGGTAACTTACCTTATGATGCACTCTGACGAGGGCAATATTGGTCACATTCTTGGTCAATGGTCTGAAGGAACTCAATGGAGACCTATGTAATTCATGTGGGGATTCTATAAATCAATTTTGGGCTTTCACCATTATCCTTCACTTTCTGCAAACCTGATGCTAAAAGTTTTCAGTCTCATGAAACTTCTACTAATACAAAGTAGTTGCCCAAACTCAAAAGACTCATTGCCATTAAGTTGCTTCTGCCTGATAGTAATCCCATATGGCAGAGGAGCACTGCTCCTGTGGCTCTCCAGGCTGTGAATGTTCATAGAAGGAGAAGCCTCTTTATTCTGTCTCAGAGCAGCTGGTGGAGGAATGATCACATTGTTATTAGCATAATGGTTTTTAAAATACTTCTATAGTTATATGAATTGACCATATGCATTGTGTCTGTTTCCCAATGTTCATTAGCCAAAACTATTTTTTTTCCATCGAAAAACAGAAGAAAAAGATTAAGGAAAGAAGAGATAAGTGTAAAAGAGGACAGAAAAAGTTGAATTTTGAAGGGAACTTTAATGAAATTAGACATTTGTTGGACAAAGAAATAGGTTTTTCCTCTTGTCCTTTGTTTTGAAACATTCAAAGCAATAAAGATGCTTTTGTTTTATAAAACACCTAGATAAGACTAAAATATATATAAAAAAAACTTGGGAACGCTCAACTCAAAATCTTACCAACTGCCTATGGGTTGGGAAGTGCCAGACTGGACTCTTCTCCTCTGTGTCCGGATATTTGCTCCTGTAGCAGGTTACTTGGGACTTGCAGCATAAAAATGACTGGGTGAGGCACCGCAGGGGACCCTCAGGTATAATATTAGTGGACAGGATGTGTAGCTGACGATTTCAGCTCCCTTCAATAAGCCTCATGAACAACTTGTGATATGTAGATGCCATTGTCTTTCTTGCTGAAAGGCAGAAGGACATGAAACACTTACTGATATAGATCAAGGAGTGCAGACTTCAGAATGGATTGCAACTGAGTGTAAAGAAACCAAAATACTCACAATAGATTTAATAGTATAAGAATGATGGAGAAAATATTGAATTTGTCAAGAATTTCATTTTTCTTGGGTATACAATCCATGCTCATGGAAGCAGCAATCAAGAAATCAAACAATGCATTGCATGAAGCAAATATGCTGCAAAAACTCAAAAAAAAGCCCTGCCATTCAGTTGATTCTGACTCATAGGACCCTGTAGGACAGCGAAGTCCTGACTGCCTCTGTGGGTTTCTGAGACAGTCTATGGGAGTAGAAAGCTTACTTTCTCCCGCTCAGATTGGCTAGTGGTTTTGAACTGCTAACCATGGGGTTAGCAGGCAAACTTTTGACCCACCATGCCACCAAGTCTCCTTTAAAATGTTGAACAAGGGTGTCACTTTGAGGACTAAGGTGACCTGATTCAGTTCATGGAATTATCAAGAAGACAGCATAAGAAGTGATGTACATGAATTATTGACAGAGACTATTGGAAGTACCATAAGCTGCCAGCAGAACAAACGACCCTCCCTTGGAAGAAATACAGTCAGAAATGTCCTGAGAAGGAAGGGTGGCAAGACTTCATCTCATATTATCAGGAGATAACAGTCACGGGAAAAGCCATCATGTTTTGTGAATTAGAAGGCTGTCAAAAAAGAGAAAGCCTGTCAAAGAGATGGATTGACCTAGTGGCTGCAGCAATAGGCTCAAACATACTAACAATTGTGTGGATGGTACAGAGTGTGCATTGTTTATTTCTGTGTGCATAGTATTGCCATGAGGCTGAACCAACTAAATGACACCTAAGAACACCATAAAATGAGCCTTGGTGGGATAGTGGGTTAAGGATCACCAGCTTCTCTGTGGAATTTTTTTTTTTTAAAAAGGGTTTCTGCTCTTCTGAAGACTCATCTTCTGAAAATGTTTCAAAGCTATGCACCAGGTTTTCAGCAGCTTACTTCCTCTGAAGTGGGCAATCAATTCTTTCTACAGTGTCTAGTCTTAGTCTGAAATCTCTGCTGAAACCTGTTCACTTAGGATGATGGTGCTGGCACTTGAAATACCAGTGACATAGTGTCCAGTATCACAGCAACACACAAGCAACTACCGTATGACACTCTGAGAGACAAGGGGAACATCTCAAGATCAGATTTCTGTACTGAGCACTAATGAGAGAAGAACTGATGAGCTTTGGGAGGACATCAAGGGTATCATTCTTGAAGAAAGCAAAAGGCCAATAAGGGAAAGAAAAAAAGGATCTCAGTGGATGTCAGAAGAGACTCTGAAACTTGCTCATAATCACAGAGTTGCTAAGGCAAAAGGAAGAAAGGATGAAGACAAAGAATTGAATGGAAAATATCCAAGGGTAGCCAAGAAGACAAAATGAAATATTGCAATGACATTTGGAAAAACCTAGAATTAGAAAACCAACAAAGAAAGAACACATTCAGCATATATTAAATTGAAAGAACTTAAAAAAGTTCAAGCCTCAAGTTGCAATATTTAAAGATTCTAGGATGAAAATATTGGATGAGGTGGGAAGGATTAAAAACAGATGGAAAGAATGCAGAGTCACTGTAACAAAAAGAACAAATCAACATTCAACTAATTTAGGAGGTATCATATGAGCAAGAACCAATGGTATTGAAGGAAGAAGTTCAAGCTGCACTGAAAGTATTAGCCACAAACAAGGCTTCAGGAACTGATGGAATACAAAGTAAAGTGTTCCTACAAGCTGATGAAGCACTAGTAGCACTCACTGGTCTTTGCCAAGAAAGTTGGAAAAAAAAACTGCTTGGCCAACTGACCGGAAGAAATGAACATTTTTGCTCATTCCAAAAAAAGTGGCTCAACAGAATGCTCCAATAATGGAACAATATCATTAACATCCCATGGAGGTAAAATTTTGCTGATGAGCCTCCAACAACAGTCGCAACAGTACATTAAAAGTGAGATGCAAGTTGTTGAGGCTGGATTCAGAAGAGCAAGTCAGTTGGATCTTGGCCGAAATCAGATAATACCAGAAAGATGTTTACTTGTCTTTTGTTGACTATGCAAAGCTCTTATATTCTGTGGATCATAAAAAACTATGGATAGCCTTGAGAAGAATAGGAATTCCATAACATTTCATTGTGCTCTTGTGGAACCTGCACATGAATCAAGAGGCAGTTGTGGGAACACCAAAAGAGAATACTGCTTGGAAATCAGGAAAGCTGTGTGGCGGGGTTGTACCCTCTCACCACACTTATTCAATCTCTATTCAGAGCAAATGATCAAGGCAGCTGCATTGGTAATTCCTGTGTTATTTTTTGTTCATTTGGCTAGCTTATAGAAGCCAGGAGTACGGAGAGGAGCAGATTGTTCTGAAACTTGCCCCTTTTGAATTCCCAAGCTTAGGGTGCATAGTGGGGCATGCATACATATTTTTTAACTCTGCCAGAAATCTTTTGAGCTAGGAGGGATTACTTTTGATTTCCATATGACTCACTCACTTCACTTATCATTAAAATGAGAAGACAGATATTTGACTGGACTGTTCTGATAATTGGGTGAGATTTGTATAAGCCATTTAACACAATAAGTGAGATACCAAACCTAGTTCATTGCCATCAAGTTGATTCTGACTCATAGCACCCCAAAAGGCAGAGTATAACTGCCTCTTTGGGGTTTCGGAGGCTGTAAATCATTAGGAGAATTGAAACCCTCATCTTTCATATCCAGATTTCTAAATGCTGACTTTGTGGTTAGTAACCCACAAGATAACACACTGACTCATCAGAGCTCCCAATAAATGATTAATACATGGTAGTCATAAGAAATTTCTTACAGCAGTGTCTCTTTACTTCAATGTTATGAATCTGCTCTCATAAAAGAACTACCATCTATCCTATCCATGTTATTAAAATTTTATGAATTTTCTATTTCATAAAGGTGTTATAGATGTGCAGAGGGTATATATTTCCATTAGAACTACCTTATGAATTTAGAGAAGATGCTACCAGCAGATACTACCTATGACTTCTCTTGAACTCTAAGGTACAATAGCATGCTTTCTCAACACAAGGTTTACCCTCCCTCTTGTGGAAGTTGGATGATTTTGTGCCAACTTGAAAATGTATGATGGTGTAGAGGTACACTCCAACCTGTCAATGAGGTTAGAGCATGATTTTGCTTCCTAAGGATTGTGGCCTTCTTAGAATCAGGGAACCCTCGAACCTCCTTCTCTCTTTGCCCTTTAATATACTTGCTTGCTGGAACTTTGCTTTAAATCCCCTGCTATATTTCCACTGATTTTGGATCCAGTGATTTTATACCCTCTGGCCTTGGATCTTTCTGCTTCCAAATTTGGCATTAAGCACCACTATTATTCAACTATGTGAATCTGAAGAGAGGTTTATTAGACTAGCATTAGACTTAGGGACTTCAGTTACACTAGGCTGAAGTGCCTTTTTGATATACAATTACTTCCTAATATAAAACTCTTTCTTATACAACAACGAGTGTCACTGGAGTTGCTTCTCTAGACCACCCAGTCTAACACACTGCTCTACTCTGAATAGGAAAGTCAGTGCAGAATAGGAGAAAAGTCACTGCTCAATGAGAAGGACGATCTGAGTTTCACCTTTGGGCTGACATTCAAATATTATATAAGTGGTAAGTTATTTATCCTAATATCATATATGAGAATGAATGAAATTATTCCACTGCATTTAACTTTCTCTTCCTCTCTGTTCTCTGTGCATTTGCTTTTTCCTTTGCAAATATCAGAGTGTTCACATAGCAAATATTCTCAAACATTAAAGGATGATGTTGATCATAAACTGAATATAGAGGTGATAATTGAATGCATGACAGGGAATTATATTGCCCTTTATTGAGATGTATGAAAAGCACAAGAGTCACATTGTCAAAGTATCAAAGCTAGATCAATGGGGGAGTTATATTGCCAGAGGAAAGATTTGATTTGCAGTTGCCACAATATGAACTGTGAGAGTTGACAGACAGAGCCTAAAGCAGAATTATTAGAAGGAAAGGCAGAGCATTACTTTGTAAGGAGTCTGCAGAAAAAGCTAATGAATAACTTGTTATTGTCTAGAAAAAAGCTAATGAATAACTTGTTATTGTCTAGAAAAAAGGTTTCCCTCGGTCCTTCATAGGAACATGCATACATCTTATTTATACTTTATACATCCTTCCCAAGACTTAACTCATTACTAATTGAAGTCTCATTGCACCCAAAGAATGAACACAAAGAATGCAGGTATCTTCTTCCTACACATATTTCCTTCATGAGAAGTCTAATTTATCAATGTATTCCAAGTTTCATAACTATTGAGAGGTGGGCATCAGCTAGATATGAACTGGTGGGAAGTAAAACCTTTTTTTTTTTTTTTACTTCCCTCCAGAAAAAATTCCCACCAGATTCCACCAGATACTCAGTCTGTCTACTGGCCCATAAGAAGTATTGCAAACTATTATCAAATCATCATTGCCACCAGCTAACATAGTTATTCCCTTCATGCAGGTCAAATGGTTTTGCATGTTGTTTTTATTTTTGTTGTTAGGTGCCATAAAGTCAGCTAAAACCCACAGTGTGTGAGGTAGTTAGTTTATTGTGCCAACCTGGCCGATAAACACATGTGGGGTTAATTGAAGGGCGGAGGGATAAATGGCTCTGTGATCCTCGCCTATCTAGTTCTTGGGTCTCTTGTCTCTGATGGTTGCACCAGGGTGCAGCTGCCTTAGCCAGTTCCTGCTTCAGCTGGCAAGGCTCACTTCCTGCAAGACATCTCTGAGGAGAAGCCACATGGACCTACTCTGATGCAGTCCTGGAGCAGCCGTGTGGAGACCCCTGCCAGCGCTGAGATGCTTACACATTCACTGATTCAGCTTTCCTCCTGCAGTCGGCATCATTGAGAGATGGAGGAGGACTTTGTGTATTGGTGTTGGATATAAGGGTTAATGGGTTAATGTTGGCCTTGTGGGCTTTGGCAGCACTGGGTTGGGATGTTTTCTTGATGTGCACTTAACCTATATATAAAACTCTCTCTTATACTTGAGTTTCTGTGGATTTGTTTCTCTAAAGTACCCACACTCACACAGTGAGCTTTTATAAACAACAGAACAAAACACTCCAGGCTCCATCACCATCTGCACAATTGTTCCAATGCTTGAGCCCATTGTTCCAGAGTAACTCCATCTCAAGGAGGGCCTTCTTCGTTTTCACTGCCATGGTGTTCTTCTCCAGGGACTGGCCTTCCTGACAACAACTCCTGATGGAGTCTAGCATCCTTGCCTCTAAGGGGTTCTCTGGCATACTTCAAGCACAACAGATTGGGTTGTCCCTTTAGCAGACCATAGTATGTTCAATATTATTAACCAGCACAATTCAAATGCATTGATTCTTCTTTGATCTTCTTTATTTAATGTCCAACTTTCATATGCATATGAGGCAATGGAAAATACCCTGGCTAGTCCTCAATGGACTAGCAATGAGGCAATGGAAAATACACCTAGTGCTCAAAGTAACATCCTTGCATTTGAGTATTCTAAAGACATCTGGTACAGCAGATTTACCTATAGCAACTTGTCTTTTGATCTCTTGATTACTGCTTCCACGAGCATTGATTGTGAATCCATGCAAGACAAAATCCCTGACAACTCCAATCTTTTCTCCATTTATCCTGATGTTACCTATTGGTCGGTTGTGAGGATTTTGGTGTCCTTGACTTTATTCAAAATCCATACTGAAGTCTTCAATCCGTGATCTTCATCATCAAGTGGTTTAAATCCCTCTCACTTTCAGCAGACAACTGCTGGTTGCTAATAAGCCTTCCTCCACTCCTGATACCACATACATCTTCAAATAATCCAGCTTCTTTGATTATTTGCACAGCATGCAGATTGAATAAGTATGATGAGATGATACAACCCTGCCACCCGTCTTTACTGATTTTGAGCCATCTGGTAGTCCCTTGTTCTTTTCTTACAACTGCCTCTTCGTCCACTACAAACTCCTCATGAGCACAATAACGTGTTCTGCCATTCACATTCTTTTCAAGGTTATCCATAGTTTATTATGTGAACACAGTCAAATTTCTTTACATAGTCAATAAAACACTAATAAACATATCTCTGGTATTCTCTTCTTTTAGCCAAATATACCTCTCATCAGCAATGATATCACTTGTTCCACGTCCTCTTATGAATACACCCTGAACCTCTGGCAGTTCCCTGTCAATGTGCTATTGCAAACACTGTTGTATGATATCCAACAAAATTGTAATAAGATGAGATGGCATTGATATTATCCTAAGACATGACCTGGTGGGAAGCAAAAACTAAATGCATATTCAATCTGTCTTCCTGCCAACAATAAGTATTGCACATTCTGATCAAATTATTACAGTCAACAGATAAAATAGTGATTCCATTTTTGCATATGGAGGTGTCTGAAAGATGAGGTTACTTACCCCAGAGTACATAAACCATTTGCTTCCAAAAGGTCACACTCTGAAAATTCTGAAGAGCAGTCTACTCTGTACACATGAGAGTCACTATAAGTCCAAACAGACTCAATGGCAACTATCTAGGAGAACAATCATGACTTAATATGAAACTCTTAATAAGAAAATCAAATACATAACATAGAACTGGTGCTTAGGTTTGTTCCTTTAGTGGTCCTTGGAGCAGCAGTAGTAACATAGGGCAACATATGCCCTAGCTCAATTTCTTTCTAGTCTCCAAATTTTTCTTCATTTCCTTTAGTACATGGTACAAATATAATTTTCCATGTAGGACAGGAAAAATAAGTTGAATCTTCTCACCATATGACTTAAAAAATAAATAAATAAATATATATATATATATATATATATATATATGCTAAAAGACACATGTATGGCTTTTAAATTCTCACTTAAAAACCAACAATTAAAACCAAGAAATCAGTGTGACTTCTAAATTAAAATGAACCACAAGAAGGCATATGTACATAGGCACTGTACATCGCTGTTAAAGTCTGCCGAATTCCATAATTGTGAACAGAAGCTTTAGATTACAACTGAAAATGTGCTGTCAGAAATTCTGAAGGAATAAAGGAATGAAAAGATCGATGGGCTGTGCAGCTTGTCTTATATTATTTAGTGAAAGCTTTAACAATGCTCACTGCTAAATTATTCATTGAATATTAATCTTCTAATGATGTCAACAACACCTTGGAACCAAAGAATGCCTGTCATTTCTTACATATAACTTCAATGCTTTAAAATCCTTTCATAAGGGCTCCAATTTATCAACGTATCCCAAGTTTTACAACTTTTGACACATCTAGGTACTTATCTCTATCTATACTCATTCCTTTTGGGGCAGACCACAAATAGAAGGGACTGCAAAAATCTCATGGGAAAACTCCATTTTTTTATTATCATCATTTTATTAGGGGCTCATACAACTCTTATCACAATCCATACATACATCAATTTTGTCAAGCGCACCTGTACATGTGTTGCCCTTATCATTCTCAAAACGCCTGTTTCTACTTGAGCCTTTGGTATCAGTTCCTCATTTTTCCCCTCCCTCCCCATTCCCCCCTCCCCTCTGAATCCTTGATAATTTATAAATTGTTGTTGTTTTGTCATATCTTACACCATCCGATGTCTCCCCTCATCCACTTTTCTGCTGTCCATCCCCCAGGGAGGCGGTTATATGTAGACCCTGTAATCC
>NW_022106084.1:558977-560307 GCF_000313985.2 Echinops telfairi
GTCCGGACAGGCTGGTGTGGTTGTTCCATGTGGGTTTTGTTGTTTCTCAGCTAGGTGGCTGCTTTTTTATCTTCAGGTCTTTAATAGATATTTTCACAAACTTTTTGTGCCCCCCTCCCCACCTCCTCATATATACATTCTGGTAGGATGGAAAAAATGAAAATGCAAAAATTATAAAGACAAGATAGCTTATGAGTCCACAGATGAAATTAGTACTGAAAATTTCTGGATGTCTTTCAACTTGTGTACTGTTGAGCTTTGAACTTCCTAACTTTGGCATGTGTGTTATATCTTCTTTTAAATTTCACTCTGATAGTTTCTTCACATAAAATACAGATACACATCTGCTCTGCTTATTTGGCAAGACTTTTGTGATACAAAATACAAATAAAAATAATAGGAAATATCAATAAAGTGAAAATCATACTATTTTGCTATACTTTTAATTGTTAGGAGTTCTAGTATATGTGTGTGACAATTTTGAATTGTTTTAGTATATTAAAATTGTAAAAATCTATGTTAAACTTAATTTTTTAAAGTACGCAAACCCACTGCCATCTAGTTAATTCTAAATCATGACTACTCTGTATAGGATTCCCAAGGCTGTAAATGTTTACAAGAGCAGGCTGATGAATTTTAACTCCTGATTTATATTTCAAAGAGAAGCCCTTACTGTACAGCACCACCAGAATCATGCATTAAAAAAAAGAAAAAAAGAAAACCCCTTTTTATTAATAATTTTACTTGGAGCTCTTACAGATATTATAACAATTCATATTTCAAGAAGATCACACATAATTGTACAATTGCTCCCACCATCCGTTTCATAACATTTTCTTTCTTCTTGAACTCCTTGATATCAGCTCCTCTTCATCCTCTCCACCCTACCCTCCAGGAACACTTATTATATATTATTGGTTTTGTTATTATTTTCTTTCCATATCTTATATCTTCCAATGTATCATTTCACCTGCACTTTATTTACCAAAACAACATTTAAACTAAAATGTCAACATCTTAAAGACACCATTTCAATTATTATTTGAATTGTTTAACATATATCTTAAAGTTTTTTTCAAAAAATGTGTTTAATTATGTGGGATTATAATTGCATATAAAATACATAAATGTTTATTCTGGATTTTGTTTTTAAGTATAACCAAGGAATAATGAGAATATGTTGACCTGAATTTCAAAACACTTTCTTTATTCTTGAATTCTTTTATCTCATATCCCTCTTATACCCTCCCTCTCCCACTCTACCCCCCAGGAACATATGTGTGTGTGTGTGTGTGTATATAATATATATATATATATATATATATATATA
>NW_022106084.1:560596-587178 GCF_000313985.2 Echinops telfairi
TAAGACCATAATAGTAAGTGGAGGAAATATTAAAGAACTAGAGGATAGTTATGTGTTTTCGCAGTGCTATGTTGCACCCAGAATATATCATCCCTTCCATGTGGCCCTTCTGTGAGGGACTGTCCAATTTTCTTGGAGGTGGGTTTTGGGTCTCCAGTTTGTCTATATTCCTTCACACCAATCTGATTGCTTGTTTTTGAACTTCTGATGCCTATTCCCGTCTACACCTCATAATCACACAGGCTGGTGTGCTTCTTCCATTTGCGCTTTTTTGCTCCCCTGTTTGATGGCCACTTGTTTAACTTCAAACCTTTAAGACCACAGATGCTCTATCTTTTAATAGCTGGACAACACCAGCTTTCTTCACCACATTTGCTTATGCACGCATTTTGCCATCAGTGAGAGTGTCAGGAAAGTGAATATCATACACTGCCACATTATTAGGACAAACTGTTCTTGTACTGAAGTAAGATTAAAGTTAAGCCCAAACCTATCTGCTTTCTTAATATATTTACATATATGTATGTAAATATACCTGTCGTTATATATTTACATATAAACATATCTATATTTATACCTACATATATACACACAAAGTTGTACTTTCTTGTTCTTTCTTCTTTTTCTTTTTCCTTTCCTCCTGTCCCACTATCATGTTTACCAATCATTCACCTCTCAGTAATTCCTTCAGGATACATTTAAATTGATTAAGCACAATTAGGAACGCTATACCCTCCTCACTGTCAATTTTAGATTACTTGCTATTCCCCTATCCTTGTTGTTATTGGCTCATCGTTCCCTTCCCCCCACCTCTTCTTCTCCCATGCCCCCAAGAACTGTTGATCCATTGCTTATCCTGCTTATCTTATATAGATAGACACCAAAAGAAAAAAAAAAGAAATGTTTCCAAGTCTAAATGTTGTCCTGACCCAGAGTAAATTACTATCCCTTTGTTAAATAAAGAGTAGGCCCTATGATAAACCTTCAGTCCAATCCCCCTTTCTTCCACGGATCCATATTCCAGGACCCACTTACCAAACAGCACTTCTACACTTTCAGTCCTCAGCATTCCTGTCCAAGGGGCGCACCTTCTACAAGACCCCATTGCTCTTCTTGCCGTCAAGGATAGAGTGGTGTAGTGTCATACCTCCCACCCCATTGCACCTTTAGACTTTCAGTGTGGCCCCCTTATGAATATTCCCCAACCAGTTCAGATAACGTTTCAAGCACTGCCCCCCAGCCCTCTACCTGTGTCAGAAGTCTACATCAAGATTCCTCAAAGGCTTCATGTCTTTGTTCCCATTGCTGATCTGTTGCACACCCCTCTTGGTTTGCCCCTATGTGGGCAGGTCAAGCCAGCCGAACTCCCCAAACTGGATCTTCAGTGCTGACCTCTTTAGCGCAGTCATCCAGGGATGTGACGTCATGGCTCCAGCTGACGCCACCAGCCCTGCAGTCCTCTCTGTGTAAGAGCTGCTCAGAGCAGGAATGTCTCCCTCAAGTCTTGGAGCACCGGAATGAGGTCTACTCTCTCACTTTCTGGTGGAGACATAAACTATACCCTCCCTTTGGGTAGATTAATGCCCTGTTCGCCCATTGTCATCTTTTTTCCCCCCACCCTTCTGTGAGCCATAAAGGCATAGGGGGTTGGGGAGGAGAATGTCTTCCACACTGGTGCTATCAGTATCTTGTGTGTGTGTGTGTGTGTGTGTGTGTGTGTGTGTGTGATGTATGCATCATTGTGTTTCGTCTGTTTTTTGCCAGAGGATCTGGTCCTCAAGCCCAGGAACTATGCAATATGTACATTTCCCCTAAGTCCATTCTATTATTTCAACTTATCTTGGTGAACTTATATTGTATTTGTCCTTTGGTGTTTGGCTAACTTCGCTCAGCATAATATCCTCTAACTCTTTCCATGAGACAAGGTGCTTCATTGTTTCACCACTGTTTTTAAGGGATGTGTACATATACAGAGTTTTTAATCCATTCATATATTGATGGAAATTTAGACTTTATCCAATTCTTGGCAATTGTGAACTGTACAGCGATGGACATTGGAGCAAATATGTCTGGCCATGATCTGTTTCTTATTTCTTTCTGGGAATATGCCCAGTAGTGGAATTGCTGGGTTGTAAGGTACTTGATTTCCATATGTTTTAGGTATCACCAAATCAATTTCTATAGTGGATGCACGTATTTGTAAGAGCACCAGCAGTAAATAAGGGTTCCTATCTCACCGTAACCCCTCCACCATTTGTTGCTTTCTGTGTTTGTTTTTTTTTAATTGGGTTATCCTATGGATGTTAGGTGGTATCTCATAGTTGTTTTAATTTGGGTTTCTGGATGAGTAGTTATGAGGAACATTTTCTCATTTATTTGTGAATCTTCTGTTCTAGCCTTTTGCTTGAGCAAGTCCCCAGTTGGCTATTAGTTTTTTAAAATTTTATTGTAACATTGCAGGTTTCTGTAGATTTTAATAATAAGACCTTTGTCTGATTTGCCATTTCTCAATATGTTTTCCGTGCATTGAGGTTCTTAGGTTTGTCCCAATGTTTTCATTGATGATCCTTATTGTTTTGGTTTTACCTTGATGTCTGTGATCTTCCTTGAATTTGTCCTTGTGTATAGGGTGAGATAAGGGTATTGGTTCATTCTTCTGCAGGTTGATATCCAGTTTTTCCAGCACCATTTGTTTAAAAGGGCATCTGTTTCCCATTTGATTTTTGGAGGGCCTTTATCAAAGATCAGTTGTCTGTATTCTACTGTTTTTATTTCTGCATTTTCTGTTCTTATCCATTGTTCCAAGTATCTAGCATTATACCTGTAACATGCTGTTTTGACAACTGTGGCTGTAGAATAAGCTTTAAAGTCAGGTAATGCCAGCCCACCCACTTTATTCTTCTTCTTGAGGATTTCTTTGCCAATTCTGGGTTTCATCCCATTCCATATGAAGTTGGGAGTCAGTTTTTTCATTTCTTTGAAAAATAATGCTTGTATTTGTATGAGGATTGCATTGAACCTATAAAGTGCCTTAGTTAGGATTGACCTCATTACAATATTAGGTTTACTGATCCATGAGCATGGGATATGTTTTCATTTTTGCAAGTCCCTTTTAATTACTTTTAATAATTTTCTGAAGTTTTCCTTGTACACATCTTTTGTTTTTTGTGTTAGCTATATCCCTAGATATTTCAAGTTATCCTTGGCTATTGTGAAAGGTACTATCTTCTTGATCTCTTTTTCTGTAATCTCATTAGTTGTATATGTCAATCCAATTGACTACTGCTTGTTGATCTTATATCCTGCTACTCTACCATATTACTCTATTGACTACAACAATCATATTGTGGAGCCTTTGGGGTTCTCCATATATGCAATCATATTGTCTGCAATAACAAAAATTTCACTTTTTCTTTCCCCAGATGTACAGCTTTGATGTCCTTACATTTCCTTATATTATTAGCCAGGACCTCCTGGACAATGTGGAATAAAAGTGGAGACAAGGGGTATCCTTGTCTGGTTCCCTTTTTCAGTGGAAATATGTTCTCCATTGATTGAATGCTAGCTGTTGGATTTTGAAATACAGCCTTAATTATATTGAGGTAAATTCCTTCCAGTCTATCTACTTCAGTGTCTTAATGGGTGTTGAACGTTGTTGAATGCTTTTCTTGTGTCTAAAATCATGAATTTTTGTCCTTCATCTTCTCAATGTGCTGGATAATGTTGATGGATTTTTGAATGTTGAACCATCCCTGCATCCCTCATATAATTTCTACTTGGTCATGATGTGTTATTCTATTCATGTATTTTGTATTTTATTGGCCAAGATTTTATTAAGGATTTTTGCAACTTTGTTAAAGATTTTTTCATTTGGGGTAGAGGCCTGTAGTTCTATAGTCTTGTCAGATCCTTGCCTGGTTTTGGTATCAGTGCTATAATAGCTTCTTAGAATGTGCTTGGGAGCTTACCGTCCTTTTCTATCTTCTAGATGATTAGGCAAAATTGGTATCAGCTCTTTCCTGAAAGCTTGGTCAAATTCTACTCTGAAGCCATCTGGGCCAAGGCTTTTTCTTCTTGGTAGTTCCTTGATAACCTTATCTATTCTTTCTTTTGCTATGGGTCTGTTCAATTTCTTGATGTCTATATGAGATAATGTGAAGATGGTTTTCAAGTATTTGTCCATGTATTCTAAACTGTTGTGTTCCTGGGAGTGCAGTCCTTCATAGTACTGTGTAAGCAGTCTTTTAATTTCATTGGGGTGACTTATAATTTCCCTGTTTCATCCCTCAACCTGGATATTGATGTCTGTTCCTTCCTATCTTTTATTCAGTTTGCCAACGGTTTGTTGATTCTGCTAATCCTTTTGAGGAACCAATTTTTTACCTCTTTGATTTTCTATTTTTTTGGTTTGTCCATTCATTTGTCTCCCACCTGATTTTTATAATTTCTTTTCCTTTACCATTAGAAGGATTATCCTGTTGACTGTTCAAATTGCTGATGGTTTTGTGAGAAGGTATCAACCATCTGTCTCTCTCTGTCTTCTTTATATGCACATTTATTAGCATATGCACATTTATGAGTACCCTTTGAAAACTGCTTTTGCTGTATCCAGTAGATTTTGATATGTTGTATTCTCATTCTCATTGGTTTCCATAAACTTCCTAGTTTTGTCTCTAATTTGGTCCAAGACTCACTCCTTTTGAAGAAGTAAGTTATTCACCTTCCAAGCATATGTATTTGCCCTTGTTTTTTTTAAATGTTTCTTTTGTTGATTCCCAGCTTTATGGTATAGTTGTCAGTGAAGGAGGTCTGAGAGACCTCTATATGCTTGAATTTGCTCAAACTTGACTTTTGTGCCAGCATGTTTCGATTATGTGCTATGTATACTTCAAAAGAATGTGTTGTTTTGGGTTTTTGGTTTTTTTGTAGTTGGGTGTAGTGCTCTGAATACCTGTTTCCCCAAAATAAGACCCACTTACAGTTTTGCCCCTCACTGAAATAAAAGGCATCCCCCTGAAAATAAAACCTCCCCGAAAATAAGGCCCCCTCGAAGCTAGCGTAACTCTGGACTCTGGACCGTAGTGGCAGGCACCTCTGCGCAGCTCACTGTTGGCGTCAGCACAGCCGGAGCAGACAGGAAGTGTGAGGTCTCTTTTAATAAAACAATAAACAATAAATGTGTACCGTATTCTTCTTCATGGAAAAATAAGACATTCCCTGACAAAAGACCTAGCGCATCTTTTGGAGCAAAAATTAATATAAGACACTGTCTTATTTTCGAGGAGACAGGGTATGTATGTCAGGTTGAGTTACCTTATTGTAGAGTTTACTTCTATAGCCTCTTCGTTGCACTTCTTTCTTGCTGATCTATCCTTCTTGGAGAGTAGTGTATTGAAGTCTCCTATTATGATTGTGGATCTTGTGATTTCTTTTTTCATCTTTTGAAGTGCTTGATTGATGTACAGTGAACCCTCGCCACTTCGCTGCTTCGACTTCCGGGGCTTCACTCTATCGCGGTTTTTGCGTAACAGCAACCACTGCCTACACCGGCTCCTTCAAAGGAAAAAGACTGCGACCCACCTGTAGAGTACATCCCTTAAGTCATTTCATAGGCTATTGATTACAGTATTTGTTAGAACTATGTATAATAATACTGTATGTGAAATATGTAATACTGTAAACTAGATGCCATAAATAATATAATAAATAATAAATGATAATTGTAACATCCAAAATGTTTTACTGTATTTTCCCTTTTTCGTTTAATAAATTGGGTAATACGAGTGTAATGGTGACTAAAGGGTGTTTTTTCATGTCCTCTATGCTCTAACTACGAAAATATTTGATTTAAAAATAAGGAATCCTACTTAGCGGAATTTCATTTATCACAGTAGGGTCTAGAACCGATTAACTGCGATAAACGAGGGTTCACTGTACTTTGAGGATCTTATTGGGCATGTATATGTTTATTATGTTTACTGACTCTTGATCTACTGATCCCTTAAGTATTATATAATTCCCATAATTATTTATTATTATGTTCTGCACCTTGAAATAGTATTTTGTTAAAGATTAGAATTGTGACCCACTGCTTCATTTAGATTTCCATTAGCTTGATATACCTTCTTTTAGAATTCCATTAGCTTGATATACTTTCCACCAACCTTTGATCCTGACCCTGTTTTTGTCTGTGTGCTTCCTAACCCATCTGCTAGCCTTTCTCTTTTGTTGGGGGAATTCAGACCATTGATATTCAGAGTCTTTACATCCATTTGTTGATTCTTTGCTGTCATCTCTTACCTTTTGTTATAGACATTTTCCTCCTTCCCTTTTTAGCAGTGTTTATTGTATGTGTGTGGGGATTCATACTTGCCTCCATTTTCACCATTGGGTTAAAGACATCTTGAGCATTGCTTATAACGCTCTCACTTCTGGATTGTGTTACACTATGCAGTGGGCTCATGTTAGTGCTCTGGGTATGTTGGTCTTCTGGCCAAAGTGAGCTGTAAATATTTTTTGTAGTGCTGTTCTTTTTTTTTTTTTTTTTACGTATTCTCTAAAGTTTTCCTGATCTAGGAATTCCCTTGCCACTTTGTCTATTTGAATGGAAAGTTTGGCAAGAGAGTGGATTCTTGGGTTACTGTTATTCTCCTTCAACTTTTGGAAGATGGTATTCCATTCTCTGCTATTTTTCATGGTTTCTATTGATAAGCCTGAGCATATTCTTATCTGATTACCTTATTGGTAACTGCATTTTATTTTCTGGCTGCTCTTATTATTTTTTTCGTTGTCCTCAAAGTTGGATAATTTGACTACTGTATGCCTTGGTATGTTCCTTTTGGGTTTCAGTCTAAATGATATCTTCTCTGGTTCCTGGATGATTGTCTGATTCTCCTTCATTAAATTGGGGACGTTTTCTCCCAGAAATTCCCTCACTATGTTGGCTATTGACTTTTCCATTATGTTTTGCTCTGATAATCCAATTATTCAAGTATTGTTTCTATTCATAGCATCTCTCATTATTCTTGGGTTTTATTCAGCTTCTTTGATTATCTTGTTTGATTGGCTATCTTTCATGGTCACTGATATAACTCTTCACCTCTTCCTGCTTGTTGGCAAGGTCTTTTACTGTTTTCATTGCTTCTTCTGTGTTTTCCCTTTAGTAATCAGACTATATTCTATCTATTTTTTCACCCCTCTTCTGTATTGATTCCTTCATATCCTGTATGACTCTCATCAGCATACTGAAGATTCCTTTCTATGAAAGTTCAAAGTATGCTTCTTCCATATTTGTCACTAGTTTCAGGTCCTTCTCAGATATTGCGTTTTGTGTGTGTGTGTGGTTTTTTTCTTGCAGTCTTGTAGTGGCTGCTGATGTGGTTTGTTGTCTGCATGGCATTTTAGATGGAGCTCAGTGCCATTTTCCTGGTAGTCTAGGAGCACTGTTATTTCTTTCTTAGAGGCTAGTAGGTATGCTTCTACATTCTACTTGGAGCCAGCTCCTCTGCGGGTTTGAGCTGCAGCTCTATCTCCCTGGGGTAGACTCTCTCCCTAGACAGCCAGAGCTATCTATTTGGAGGGCAACATGAGTGGCTCTCTCATGCAAGGTGGGCAGGGTGATCACAGACTGCAAGGGTGGCATTGGGAAGGCTGATCATGCTCAGGTTGACTGAGGTTCACAGGGACTTGGGTGCAAACTGGTGCCAAGTGTTATGTGGATGCATATTTAGTTGGTTATTTGGTGGAGAATGGGTATCTTGGTTTAGGAAGCAGGTTCAAGATGTGTGGTGGTTGGGGTGCATGATGGGTATGTTAAATCAACCAGGGCCCCTTATAGACCCTGTAAATTATGAAAGGGAGAGTGCAGAACTTTAATTATGTGTGTTTATAACAGAAGGTACCTTCATAGTAGGTTGCTTCACTCTCTTCTCCTTACATACAATCCCTTATAGGCTATTATTTTAGGAGCCCCTGTGAGCTGGTGCTTCTGTTCAGAAGGTGGTCAGGGTCAGGTAAGTGGAACCCCATGCTCATTGGCTACCTTACCATGAGTCCCCAATTTCAGTGGCAGGAAAAGGAGCCCTGTGTTTCCTTTCTCAGAAACTAATGAAAATAGGTCTAGCAACTTTCTGAAGCTACCTATGCCATGAGTTTAAGTTGTATTTCTGTCTCCAATGGGCCAGCTCTTTCTCTATTAAGCTGCAATTTTACTTTTGTGAGTTTAAAGGAGTTTGTGTGTTGCTGATGTGAAGGGAACACAATCCAGAGGTTATTGTGGTTGGGGGAAAGGAGGAGTATAGTGAATCCATCAGGGAGTCTTGCCAACCCTGCCTATTATGTAGGGACAAGGGTGGTACAGTGTTTTACTGCCTTGTAGGGACAATGTAGGGACAATGGTGGTATGGTGTTTTACTGCCTTGTGATCTTGTAGGGTGCTAGATAGAGGGTGAGATTCAGGCTAGGGGGACGCTTTGGTGTTTGGTATGGCTGCAAGAGCTGTATTCTTGTGTTTGAGTTAGTGATCTTGAGAGAATGTACCTCTGGTGAATTAGGTCAGAGGGGATGGGGATGCTGGGAGTAGCCAAGTAGAAATGATGGGATGGGATCTATTCCTTTCACCTACCTAAGTGAAGGGTTGAGTTTAGTAATGTTTTACTCAGCAGACCAGTGTCATGTATGGAATGCTTATTTTGCTGATTTACTATTGTGTAATATTTGAACAGTCTTTTAAAGATGCTTTGTCAAGCCCCAACTTGGTTAAACCTGTTTTGGGCTGAGGCTGTGTTCGTTAGCTCCTGGTGGCTTTTCCTGTTTTGCTATGTTAAAGCTTTGCTAATGAACCAGGTTTATGATGTCTAGGTTCAGTTATAAAAAGGAACATAGTCTTGGAATGCACGTGTTTTTTATTTTATCTTTTAAAG
This sequence comes from Echinops telfairi, assembly GCF_000313985.2. Classification (NCBI taxonomy): domain Eukaryota; kingdom Metazoa; phylum Chordata; class Mammalia; order Afrosoricida; family Tenrecidae; genus Echinops; species Echinops telfairi. The sequence goes on from NW_022106084.1 coordinate 569,518, forward strand.
GGGCTTGTAGGACGTCTTCTTATAGGGATTGAGCCACACTGTGCCCAGGGAAAGGGGATTAGACTGGGTGAGTGGGTTATGGGCTGATTGGGTCTGAGTTCTTCTGGCTGCCCTCCTGGCTCACTCCGGCTCATACCTGCATGGCTCCATAGGCTTTGCTCCAGAGATCTGAGATCTTTTGCAAATAAATAGTCCAGGGGCACATTGCTTATGCTGTAAGCCCATGCTTGGAGTTGTGGAGAAGGGAAGTATAGTGGCCAATGTGGTTGCTCTGTTCCTGGGTGGGAATGGGAGGTGCAAATACCAGGGATGCAGGAACACAGAGGGGAGAGGGAGAGGAGAGCTCCAGAGTAAACTCTTGCAGCCAGTTTTTGGAGGTTCTCCATTGGTCTGGGATTATGACCACCCATAGACAGCAATCTGGGTAAATTACTATGCATTAGCAGTTCTCAGATCTCAGGTGCAGGAAGGGGTGGTGGACACATCCCACTGGACATAGTGAGGGACCAAGAGAGCCTGAGGGCAGACTCAGTGAATTCCATGCTGCCAGCCATCACAAATTGATCCGTCAGTGGAAATTGTAAGGGGAGGTCTGAACCACAGACCCTAGTACAGGGGGACTCTATTTATAGCACCCAGCCTCCCAATATTGGCCTCCTTTTCTCTTAATTTTCTAATGTAACAATGGGAGCACCAGGGGGTGTGATTCTTCCTGGATGCCATGTTGACTCCTCCTCCTGTAAATTATAAGTAAAAATAGAAGAGCCATTGTCAGTGATTTAACTGCACTAAGGTGTGCCTTATCCAAGCCATGATACGTTCAGTAACCTCATGTTTATGACATGTGGATGATGAATAAGGAAGAATGAAACAAACTGTGAAAAGAGTAAACAATCCCAATTTGGAAAAGCGGCCAGGGTTTTCCTTAAATTTAAAAAACTTATGAATAATCATCTAATATTACATTTTCTTGTTTGTAGTCATATGGAGCAACAAAAAAAAAATGAAGAAAATCAAAAGTTCAAAGAGGAAACTATTTGATAGCACTAAGTATCTATATGAGCCATATCTTCCAACCTAATACCAAAAAACTGTATGGGATCCAGCTACCACTTCCAACACTTCTGACCCTGGTCATAACAGAAGGTCTTGGCTTGAATGGGAGAAAATGTAGAACAAAACACAATTCTTAAAAGTTTTCACAACTATTGAACTAAGAGATTAGAGGAGACACTGAGATTATTGCAGTAAACTACTCTCTGAAATTGGAATTGAAGACATATACACGTTTCTTTTCACCCAAATAATGGAATCCCTTATGAACTAAATAATAACACTCATGAGTAATGTGATTTCTTCAAAATGACCTATCTCAATCAAAGGGTTAATAGTTACCCCCAAACTTAGAAGAGACAGCAAGGAGGGGAAGAGAAAAGAAGGAAGCAGAATAATCTGAATGTAAATGAGAAGATTGCTGACATATTGTGAAATAATAAGCAATTGGATGTAATGTTATTAAAAATTCGTAAAGTACTCTGTTGTTGAGCAATATCAACTTAAAGGATCCCTGTAAGATAGGGGTGTTTTACAGGGTTTCCAAGGCTATAAAAGTTTATAGAAGCAACATGTCACATGGTTATCCAGTGAAAGGGCTGGTAGGTTCAGATAGAAGCCCTCTGGTTAACAACATATTGATTAACTGAGCATATGACCAGGACACCTCAAATGCTTATAAAATCTTAAAGGTGATTTGCTTTTGAAACTGTTACCTGAAACACAATACTATCTTATATATTTTTTAAAATATCAAGTGGACATCAGCTAAAATTTTTAGAAATATTATTGTGCTACCATTTTTGAGGTGTAATCTCCAAAGAAAAATTACTATAGTATGATCAAATCATGTGAAACTATTTTTCTTTATAAATTTCCATTATGCAAGTAGAAAATTCATGAAAATATTTCTCCAATTTACCTATCTTTTAAAAATATTCTTTCATAAATAAGATATGTATGCCATGGATAGTTTAGAAAAAAACAACTCCTAAAAGTTAAGTTTGATCTCAAAGGTATTATGATATATTTTGTAATTCTGTAGATTCTGTAAAATATATTATTTTCTTTGCACTGAAATATTGTACTATTAAACAAATAAGCATTTATACAAAGTATCTGCTTTGTATACTTTGTATACCAAACTCCATAACTCTAACATTTTAAAAAGTTTTTAAGCTTAAGCAGTCTTTCTTGAGCTGATTGATTTTGCATTAAAAGATTAAAAAATCAATATCACGAATGTCTGGGTAACAAGTGACAGCATCATTTTCCCAGGACCAGCTCACTGAATATTAAAATCAGAGATAAAAATTATTTTAGTACATGAATATAAAAGAAGTAGAAATCAGAGGAAAATGAAAGTGTCAATTCAATGAATAATTTTATATACATCCTTGATCCTATTAATTCTGAAGTACATTTTTTAATCAGAAAGAAATGAAAAGGAAAAGTCTGTTAAGCACACTGCTGTGACAAACCTGTAATGAAAAAATAAGCATTCAGTTAGGTTGTACACAGAGGATGATTCCAGAAATGATGAAATGGACTTCCAACACATTCTGAAAATTAATTAGTAGCATACCTGAATAGAATTAGGTGATTATGGAAGACATCAAGATTATAAGGAAAACAGAAACAGTATAGATAGAAAGAGCTTTTATTTGTATTTATATACATTCTAATTCCATTTTTAGGTTTGCCTAGTTTGTCGTGATTTTTGTTTTCTTATATACAAAACAGAAACACTAGTGAATGTTTAAGTTAAAACAATTAAGATGACATATTATGACAATGGATACAACAGTAAAGTACATTGAAAATATGTATAGAATAGCAAATATTATACAAGAAATTAAGCTAATTTTATTATTAAGGGTACCATAATATAAAACCAGGCTCTAGAAATTGATTGAATGCCAATTAAAATGTTTCAATTAGCTGATGAAATTTTGAATTATGCCAGGAAATTTGGAAGAAAGCTACTTGGCCAACTGACTAGAAGAGATCCATATTTGTACCCATTCCAAAGAAGGAGACCTAACAGAATGCTCAAATTATAGAACAATATCATTGATATTACATGCAAGTGAGATTTTGTTGAAGATCACCCAACAACAGTATGTAGACATACAAGAGTACATAGACAGGGAATTTCAGGAGGTCCAGGCTGGATTCAGAAGAGGACTTGGAACACGGGATATCATTGCTGATGTCAGATGGATCTTGACTGGGTATAAAGAATAACAGAAATACACTTATTTCTGTTTTATTGATTATGCCAAGACACTCAACTACATGAATCATAACAAACCATGGGTAGCCTTGAGAAAAAGGGAATTCCAGAATATTTCCTTGAGCTCCTGTGGAACTTGTACATGGATCAAGGGAATACTGAACAGTTGAAACCGGGAAAAGAGTATGCCAGAATTGTATCTTTTCAATCTTTATTGATTTGGAAATAGTACAAATAATCAGAATCTGGATTTTATGAAGGAGAAGATGGCATTAAGATTGGAAGAAGGCTTATTATCAAACTGTGATGTGCGGATGATACAGTCATGTTGCGTAAAATGATGGTGACTTGAAGCACTTGCTAATGAAGATCAAGAATTTCAGCCTTCAGTATGGAGTACAGCTAAATGAAAGAAGACCAATATCTTTACAACTGGGCCATCATGATAAATGCAGCAAAATTTGAAGTAGCCAAGAATTTTATCTTCTTAGCTCTACAATCAATGCTCATGGAGGTATCAGTCAAGAGATCAAAAGACACTTTGCATTTGTGTAAATCTGCTGCACAGGTTCTCTTTAGAGTGCTGAAAAGCAAAGAAGCTACTTTAAAGACTAATATGTGCCTAACCCAAGCCATTGTATTTTCAATTTCCTTATATGCATGTGCATGTTGGATACTTAATAAGGAAAATCAAAGAAGAATTGATGTGCTTTAATTGTGGTGTTGCTGAAAAATATTGAAAGTGCTATAGACTGCCAAAAGGACAAACAAGGCTGTCTTGGAAGTACAGCCAAAATGTTCCTTAGAGGCAAGGATATCTTACCTACTTTGGATTGTCAGGAGGGACCAGGCCCTGAAAAAGGACATCATGCTTGGTAAAATAAAGGGGCAACCAAGAAGGGGAAGGCCCTTCATGGGATGGATTGACACAGTAGCAGCAATGACAGGAACAAGTCTAGGAACTATTGTGAGGGTAGCATAAGACCAAGCAGTGTTTGTTCTGTTGTGCATAGTGTATAGTGTCGCTATGGGTTAGAACCAATGAATGGCCCTTAATAACAACAACAAAGAAAATAATATGGACATCACTTGGTATAACTGAGATCATTTGTTTTTTAAAAGCAACAAATAAAATATGGGTCGATGGCACATTTGTAATATTCTGGGGTTAGCGTGTGGGCTTGGAGGGGATGTCACTATTGCTTGGCTCTAGAGAACAAGATGAATGAGCCATGACTGAACAGCAGAATTCACAGATACAATTAGAAGGATGCCCCGCAGGTCTTGTAGCTCTGGATAGAGTCAAGCACCGGGGACCTGAACTACATATTTTGACCCCATTTTTCTTTATCTCTTATGTTCTTCTGAGACACACTTTTATATACTTCTGATGATGTACATTGCCCAAATCCCTTTGGAGGCCTGAGGGAATGCAGCCTATAAAAGTTAGTTGAACCACGAGCTTATATGATATAGCTCAAAATCCCAGTCCATCTCGAAACTTCTAGGATGTAGACTCTACATACAGATTTAACTGGGCTGTGCACTCAAAGCTACACAGTGTTGAAAATTGAAAATCATTAGCATTAGTATTTATAGGAGATAAATAGTAAGCAACAGTAAATAGTTACTTATAAAAAGAAAACAGAAAAACATAGAAATCAATTTGATGTTAATTGGGTATCTCCAACTCATGAGTATTGCCAGATAGAATGCTAGAAAACAAACTTCTTTATGGTGAAAAGGAGACCTACTTCCAAATTATCCATGTATGTTTCTATGTGACTGGGTGGATACAACATAGACCAGTTCCCAGGTCAAGTTTATCATTATCTCCAGTCAGTTTTGGTGTATTTGTTGTTTCTTGCTTGCTCACTCACTTACTTGCTGGCTTTTCTTGCTTGGATCCCTGATGAGGCCTCCTGGTAAGTATGGCTTTTCTATGAGAGAGACACTGGGGACTCTTCTGCTTTCTCTGCCTCTTTGTCTTCTTGTTTGCTGGGACTCTGCCTGTCTCAATGTGGGTTGCCCAATCCAAAGAGCTGTCAACATCCTGGCATCTTTCCATCAATCACGGGGCCTGTTGTGATGTTCCTGTATGCAACTTCACCACTCTGTGTCATTGGCCTGCATTTTCATGAGTCTGAAAGGGCTTTTTATAAACCTGGCCCCATGGACAAAAGTTGGAGTGTCCTGGGCTGTCTTTTAATATGAAGTAACTGTTGATAGCATATCCTTCCTTATACATATATCAATGACACTGGCTTTACTTCACTAGACAACTCTGTATCTAACATTGCTGTGTTAGTCTGGGTACTGTAGAGAAACAAATCCACAGAAACACATGTATAAGACAGAGTTTTATATAAAATTTAAATGTACATCAAGAAAACATCCTAACCCAGTGCTACCCAAGCCCACAAGTCCAACATTAACCCGTATGTCTGACACAAAGTCCTCCACAAAGTCCTCCACCATCTCACAAAACACACACAATGATGCCGACTACAGGAGGAAAGCCAAATCACTGAACGTGTAAGCATCTCAGCGCTGGCAGGGGTCTCCACACGGCTGCTCCAGCACCCACAGCTGCATCAGGGTAAGTCCATGTGGCTTCTCCTCAGGGATGTCTTGCAGGAAGTGAGCCTTGACAGCTGGAAAAGGGAACTGGCTAAGGCAGCTGCACCCTGGACCCGAGAACTCAAACGGAGAGGCTCACCGAGCCATTTATTTCTCTACCCTTCAATTAAGCCCACATGTGTTTATTGGGCAGGTTGGCACAATAAACTTTAACCATATCAATCACAAATAAAATTAAATATCAGTCTTTATTAATGGATGTTATTTGGAGGCATATGGATATTACCCTATCATAGAATATGTTGTACTTTAGGATTGATCTTAAGATTTTTTTAGAAAATGAATACCAGGCCAAGACGCTTTAATTTCTCTTAAGCATAGTAAACCCTGTGAATGATTAATTTAAAAAGGCAACAGCAGTTCAGAGCACCATGCTAATGCCTAGGCTATGGATCTTAGGAGTCCCCTACGTATTCCAGATATTCCACATTCTGATTATTAATAGATGTTTGTAACTTTAAAAACTGTCTTTGAATCTTGCCTCATCAGTAATTAAGGTATTGGCAGTTTTGCTCCATCACTGTCAACTCTAATCTGAAGCAGCATTTCTTTCCCAGCCATGTTCTGAATGCCTTCCACATGAATGAAAGGTTCAATTTCGGAATTGTGGCTAGGCAGCAACTTGTAATTGTGTATGTGTGTGCGTGTATGTGTAGTTAAAAGTTGCTGCCTTAAAAATTATAACCATGTTATAAGTTTTAGGTGCAATCTAGTCAGGCCCGACCCAGAGTGATCCCATGTAAAAAGGTGCAAAACACTGACAGTCCTGTGCCATCTTCGCAATTTTTTGTGGTGTAGCCACTTTGTCAACCATCTCTTCTAGGAGCTTCCTTTTTTTCATTTCCCCTCCACTTTACCAAACACGAGGTCTTCTCCAGGGACTGGTCTCTCCTGACAATATGTCCAAAGTATGTGAGATGAAGTCTTGCCATCCTTGCCGGTAAAGAGCACTCTGGCCTTATTTCTTCCAAAACAGATTGGTTTAACCTCTTACCAGTCCATGGTACTTTCAATTTTCTCTTCTGGCACCACAATTCAAATCCACCTATTCTTCTACTGTCTTCCTTATTCAATGCACAATGTCCAACTTTCACATGTACATGAGACAATGGAGAATAACCTGGGTTCGGTCAGGAGCACCTTAGTCCTCAAAGTAATGGCCTTGGCTCTTAAATACTCCAAGGACGTTTTGTGCAACAGATTTTCCTGTTGTAATAAATCTTATGATCTTTTCACTGCTGTTTGCATGAATATTGATTCTGGATCCAAGTAAGACAAAATCCTTGACAACTTTAATGTTTTCCTTATTTATCATGATGTTACCTAATGGTCAAGTTATGAAGATTTTGAGCTTCCTTACATTGGAGTTGTAATCCATACTGAAGCCTACAATCCTTGATCTTCCTTAGCAAGTGCTTTAAGTCCTCCTCAATTTAAGCAAGCAAGGTTGTGTCATAAGCATAAATAGCAGATGATTAATAAGCCTTCCACCATTCCTGATGCCACACTCTTCTTCTTATAATCCAGCTTCTCTGATGTTTTTCTCAGCATTATAGATTGAACAGGTGTGGGGAGAGGATACAAACTTGATACACAATTTTAATGATATTAAATGATGTAATGTTCTCATGTTCTGTTCACACAACTGCCTTTTGATCCATGTACAAATTCCTCATGAGCACATTGAAGTGCTTTGGAGTGCCTATTCTACTCAAGGTCATCCAAAGTTTATTATGATTCATGCAGTAGAATGTTTTTGCATAGTCAATGAAATACAAGCAAACATCTTTCTGGTATTCTTTACTGTCAGCCAAGATCCATCTGGCATCTTCTGTGATATCCCTTATTCTAAATCCTCTTTTGAATCTGGCCTGAATTTCTGGCAGTTTCCTTTCAATGTACCACTGCACTCTTTTGGATGATCTTAAGAAAAATTTTACTTTTATGCAATATTAATAATATCATTCTATAATTAGAGCATTCAGTAGGGTTACCTTTCTTTGGAATGGGCACAAGTATGGATCTCTTCCAATTAGTTGGTCAAGTATCTCTCTTCTAAAGTTTTAGGCATAAAAAATGAGTTATTTGAGTGCTTCTTCAGCTTAATGGAACATTTCAGTGGGTATTCCCTCAATTTCTCGAGCCTTGTTTTTGGTTAATGCATTCAGTATAGCTTTAACTTCTTCCTTCAGTACCATTGGTTCTTGCTGACACACTACCTCCTGAAATGCTGGACTGTTCACTAGTCCTTTTTGGTACAGTGACTCTGTATTTTTTCAATCTTCTTCTGATGCTTCCTGAATCATTCAATATTTTTCTTATAGAAATTTTCAAAATTGAAATTTGAGGCTTGACTTTTTTCTTGGGTTCTCTCTGTTTCTGATAGGCTGAGCATGTTGTTCCTTTTTGATTTTCTTTTCCCTTTTTTCCCCCCTCAGTGAATCCTTTTTTATTTATTTATTTTTTCATCAGCTTCTTTCTCTGAAGTGGGGAGCCAAGTCCTTCCATGTTGTCTGTTATTCGTCTAGAAGGTTTTCTGAAACGGGTTCATTTTGGCGGACTCTGATGGCAACAGAAATAGCAGTGGCATACCTTCTAGCAACAGAGCCACACACAAGCCATGACAGTACAATAAACTGATAGACAAGTGGTGGACTTGTAATCACCTATATATAGTGTTACATGATGCTGTCTAATCACCACTTAGATTTTAATCAACCAAACCAATACATACTGTTATATATTATATATTAGCTATATATAGTTATAAACTGCCTAACCTCAACATATATATGGTTTTAATCAAGTAAAATTATAGTAACTTAAGAAAGCCTGACAAATATTGGTAATTTTATTTTTGCTTTATTTAGATAAGCCTTGGTAATATCAATAGTGATTATACCTTATTTTTAAAAAGGGCAATATGGTAATTTTTATGTTGAAATATAATAGTATAATTTATATAACTTAAAATCTCTCATTCCTTTTAGTGCATTATTCCATCACATAATTTTTCATCTGAACAAGTGAGCATTTCAGGTGTTTTAGTCTCAAAGGCCCTGCTATATATGTATATTTTCCTTTTCTCAATAGAATTTCATATTCTATATCATTGGCTATAATAAAGATATTATTATTAGAATTTCTAAATGTTTATGGTGGTTATTTATATCATTTCATAATAAGCTAATAATGCTCTCTTTAAAGTGGGCCAAGGTTGCTCAGTACTTGCTTTCATGAAGAGATCACTGAAGAGAAGGTGCTACAGCAAAGTGTGGTAGATAAAGCATATGGTGCCTGGCTAATAATTGGAATAGTGTCTGTGATATTAAGAATTTCTGTTCAAGCAATCAGCCATCTAAATGAGACATCAACTAAGTTCACCTCGAAGAAGCTCATCAACCTGTGTGTTCTAAAGATGTCAATAACAATTGGCGAATACAACGATGGGAAAAGTACAAGAGCTTAGAATTGTGGACAGCTAATTTGTAGAAGGCTATGGTGGACAGTGGCACCCCAAAATGTATCTGTAGAGTATGTAGTCAGATTAAGCCCCTGATAGATGCCCTCCAACCACAGGTGAGGGACTTGAACAGGTTTACTATCAGACAGAGATTATTGAAAACTTGCATCTGGTCGATGGAACCATGGTTACGATACTTGGTCAGTTGACCTCCCTCAGGATCCAACCTGACTTTGCTCTAGGTTCAAATATTTCTCACTTTTTCCATATTTCTCAAATTTCCATGACAGAAATTTCTTCTCTGGCTTTTAAAATATTGTTGTAGGTCTTTCTTTCTTATTCATTATTTTTATTTTATTATTTTCTTCTCTGTGTTTCATATTGTTTTTGCTTCTACCACTTTTCTCAATTGAAGCACAGAGGAGTGGATATATAGAGATAATAACTGACGCAATGGTTTATTGGGACAGGTGGGAGGATGTGGAGAACTGGGGAAGCAAGCAATAAGTTGGGGAGGGGTAAGGTACACTAAAACTGATGATGATGATGTATATACAACTCTTGTTCAAAGAGATTTGACTGCTAATGTGTATAATATGTGGATATTGTCTCAAGAAAACTACTAAAAATCAAACAAAAGCTGAAGCAACAATTACCATGGGTGAAGGAGGTCTAGAAAGTTTGTACTTAGGGGGCATTGAGTTTATGTTACTTGTGGTTGAATAATTTAGGAAAGGTTTTCAATCATGGTTGTGCAACACAAAGAGTGTAATCAATGGCACTGAATTATACATGTATAAGGTGTTGAATTGGAGTTGTGGATATTTTCCTACAATTAAAAATATTATAATTACATGAATATCAATGAGCACACAGAAGAAAATGCATTACAATTAATTTTGGTGATGATTGTACAACACTTTTTGTTATGATTGAACTATTGAATAGTTTGATATCTGGGATGAAGTGTATGAAGTGCCAATAAAACTGTTAAAAAATAAAATAAAATAATTGGAATAAATAAATAAATGGGGCTAGGATAAATGTAAACCATAGATAAATGAATGAGTTTTGAGCTCACATATAATTGTAAGCCCCAATCTAAACACAATTCATTCCTATGATATGGCTTTGCTTGGTACTTGTCCTCGTGAAGTGATCACGGAATACACAGGTGCTATAGTGAAGTGTGGTGAACTAATCACATAATCCTAGACTACCAGAAAAAATAGCCCTTCGGGCTTTACCTGGGTGTGTTCTTGATGGAGATCAATGTATGAGAGTTGCATATTGAGGAATCATACCCTGACTGCTTTGGGGAAGCTCCTAGATCAATATTGTAAGTTCCTCTCTCTACCATAATTTGTGTATCCCAACAATGGCCCTTGGTTCCACTTTGGGAGTTCCACTGATCCATATTATGCATTAATCTTCAACCAGCCTTTTTGTTGTTGTTTGACAGGTTGTTTGACCTCCCCTGTCCTTTTTAAAGCTCTGTATCTCTGCAAACCATTGTACATCAATATGAACTCAGGCTAATTGTCTCCCTCATTTGGGTGATATGTCTGTGTAGTTATCTTGTTCTTGCCCCATTACATGTTCCTTTTAAATACAAAATCAAAACAGAACAAATAACATTGAAGTGAAGTTGACTTACAACTCATAGTTACAAAAAGTACAGGAAACCCGAGATGATGAACAATGAAAATAGACTCTGGTAGATATGGTTGGTAAATTAATTGTTGATTCTTGAGTACTGATCACTTCTGTAATTTTTGTAATTTCATATCAGCATTCCTAAAGGCCTATATGTGTGTGTGTTTTAAATTTTTATTTTGAACTACTTGTAATAACCTACTGTTCCACAAATAAAACAAAAATTTTGACACTTATTTACTTAAGAAAAACATACAAGATAGAATCTATATCTATCTTTTATAAAATCTAGAAGACATTTTTAATTCAAGTCTGACACAAGTAAACTGATTTTATTTAACAAGTGAGTTAACATATGTGCTAATTTTTCATTGTATAAATCATATCTCTCTCAAACTGGCCCATGTTCTATAATAAAACCAATAGAGAGGTCTGAGGGCTGGCCCCAATCCCAAATACATGGACAGCCCCACCTCTTTCTCCCCAGAAGAATTCACTTCCAGAGAACAACACTGAAGCTACAGCTCAGGGAGAGGGACATGTCTGATCAAAGGAGCACACAGGAGCAAATGAAGGGGGAGGAAGAGAGAGTGGAGCACATTTTGACCCACCTAGTCTTGAGGATGATATCCCTGCTCAGAGCAGCCAATGCACACAGAGGACCATAAGGCTGACCCCACTATCAGACATGACATCCCTCACTGATCCATAGTGCCATGGGGGACAACATTGGAGAAACAATGCAGGAATTGTGCCTGATCTGACCCCACCACACTGAGGTGAAATACTAAAGGCATGCAACAGAACAGCAAGGGGAACAGAGCAACAAAGTCCCCAGGGAATACCAAATGTAGACTTTGGGGCCAGGGTGTGCCACCCCATTAGACTCGACTGGAAAACACCCCTAAAGGTCAACAAACAGATCTTGAACTATTTATAAGCTTTTGTTGTTGTTGTTTTGTTTTCTTTGTTGCTTTGTCTTGCTTTTGTGTATATTATTATCATTGTATTTCTATATAGATAAGATAGGCAGGATAAACAAACTGGAGGAGAATATAACGGGACCGATGGTTCGGGGTGGGGGGGACGTGGTAGAGGGGGAGGTGGGGGAAAGGAAGTGGGTGTTAACAAACCCAGGGACAAGGGAACAACAAGTGCTCTAAAACTGATGGTGAGGAGGGTGTAGGAGGCTGGGTAGGGCTTGATCAAAGAGAATGTAACCGAGAGGAATTACTGACACCAAAATGAAGGCTAAACATGATAGTGGGACAAAAGGAAAGTAAAAGGAAATAGAGGAAAGAACTAGAAGGCCATGGGTATTTATAGAGGTCTAAATACAGGCATGTATATATGTAAATATATTTATATATGTCGATGGAGAAATAGATCTATGTACAAATATTTATAGGTTTAGTATTAAGGTAGCAGATGGACATTGAGCCTCTACTCAAATACTCCATCAATGAAAGAACACTCTGTTCTATTAACCTGGCATTCCATGATGCTCACCTTCCCAATATGATTGCTGAAGACAAATCAGGTGCATAAGCAAATGTGGTGAAGAAAGCTGATGGTGCACAGCTATCAAAAGATATAGCATCTGGGGTCTTAAAAACTTGAAGATAAACAAGCAGCCATCTAGCTGAGAAGCAAAAAAGCCCACATGGGAGAAGCACACCAGCCTGTGTGATCACGAGATGTCACTAGAATCAGGTGTCAGGCAACAAAGACCCAGAACAAAAAGTCATATCATTGTGAATGAAGGAGATTGCGGAGTGGAGACCCAAAGCCCATCTGTAGGCAACTGGAAATCCCCTTACAGAAGGGTCACGGGGAGGAGATGAGCCAGTCAGGGTGCAGTATGGCACTGATGAAACATACAACTTTCCTCTAGTTCTTTAATGTTTCCTCTCACCCACTATCATGATACCAATTCTACCTTAAGTCTGGCTAGACCAGAGCATGTACAGAAATACAGATAAAAGCTGGAGACACAGGGAGTCCAGGACAGATAAACCCCTGGGAACCAATATTGAGGGTAGCCATACCTGCAGGATAAGGGGAAGGTTGGGGGAGATAGGGGTAACCAATCACAATGATCTACATATAACCCCCTCTTATGTGGCTGGGCAACAGAAAAGTAGGTGAAGGGAGGCATCAGTCAGTGTAAGACATTACAAAATAATAATTTATAAATTATCAAGGTTTTATGAGGGAGAGAGGGGAAAAATGAGAAGCTGATACCAAGGTGTCAAGTAGAAAGAAAATGTTTTGAAAATGATAATGGCAACCAATGTAAAAATGTGCTTGACACAATTAATGTACCATATATACACGAGTATAAGCCAACCCTAATATCAGTGGAGGCACCTAATTTTACCACAAAAACTGCATTAAAAATATGCTGGAAAAAAGTGAACTTATACTCGAGTATATACGGTATGTATGGATTGTGATGAGTTGTATGAGCCCCCAATAAAATGAGTTTTTAAAAAAAATATAAAAATAAATAAATAATGAACTGCATAGCAATTCCTCAAATAATTGGAATCAATAGTGTATTCTCCATCAAGTCGTTGTTATGCATGGTCCACCAATAATACAAAAACATTCCTACTGATAGTCAATGTAGAGATCACTGGTATTCTTCATATGTTATTAAATTTACCACTTACAAAAGCATACAATATTTATGACAGTGACTTGACAGATTATGAAGGGACATTTGGGGCTTAGCCATCAAGAGTAATAGAAGGTTAGTGAACATTGTTTTCTAGTGTGCCTATAGCCCCACTGCAAACTTCCTGCCATGGCATCAATTCTGACTCATGGCCATGCTATATGGCAAACTACTTTTCTAAGGCTGTCAATCTTTACAGGAGCAGAGAGCCTCACTTTTCTCCCTTAGCAGTTTTGAACGGCTGAACCTGCAGTTAACAGCATAATGTGTAATCCACTATCCCACCAGGGCTCATTATATATAGCCCACAGTTCACATAAAACATGAAAAGGAATGGAACTGAGATTTCTGGCCCATTGTCTGACATGTCTCCAAAGTTTCTTATTGCCCACCCGTTTTCACACTCTTTCCCCCACTTAATTTCAATTTGTAATCTGTCCATTAATACATCTTAAACCATCAAAGGTGCTGGAAACTGCATTTAACGTAATCATGTATTATTCATTCATCATCTACAGTTTTACCTGTCATCTTCACTTTTCTCTCCAGGCCTCAATGGAAAGGTCAGGGCTCGCAAAGGGGGCGATGACTCTTTCGCCTTGCTAACCTGTGTTTAACTCCAACCACCCCACTACTGTCCAGATTTAAGAAGTTGATAAGTGATTGTTTCTTTCATTTGTTTTTAATGCCAATCTGCAATTTAAAAGAACCAAGACAATCCCACCATAAACCAATATTTGTTAAAGCTAATAATTCATGGTGTTAGTGTTGGAGTTGGGGTGGACTTACTTTCTAATGAAAATAGCCACCCACATCAAAAGTATTCACAAAAATCACAAATTTAGAAGTAAATGCCTACCGCAGCTCCAAGTTATGTAGAACTCCATAGAAGCATACTGGGAGACTTTCATAATTTTCTTGTGCTCAAAAACTACATAGCCAGGCTTTAAAAATACAAGGGCAACTTCTAAGGGCTATATTTCAAAGTAATGCTGAATACCTAGCAGGGGAGGTGAATTGTGTGAAAGAGATGAACCCAAAGGGATCCCTGGTAACTAAAGGATTGTTCAACTGGCATGACTGCTAAAATACCCTCCTGCTTCTGAACCTCAGTCAAAAGAGCAGAAAATAAAGTTTCATTTTGTTTAAAGAAAAGTATTATATATAAAAATATAGATGGGGGTTAATATTATTCTAGTTTCCAGTCTTATGGTTTTCTTGCATTTCCTTTTAAAAGCATATTGCTTTAGAACATTTTACTCTACATAATAAAAAGATTGTGTAGGGGTTTGTTTTATAATCACCATAAACCATCCCATAGTGGGAAATATAGGGTAGTAATTCATATCTTGTGCATTGTGTGGAACTTAGAATAGTCTTACATTTAACAATGCAAAAGGTGTGAATTATTACATCATAATTCACATTCTGGTATGTTGTGCTTTTTAAACATCTCTTTTTGCAGGAATAAGAACCAAATAAAAACCACTTTATATTCATCTGTCATATTCTTGAATTTGAGCTTGGATATATGGGCTTGGCGCCCTGTATAACATTATAAGCAAAACTTACCTGATATTGTAGATTATTTTGTTTTACATTTGAGATGCTGTTTTTCCTAATTTAAATGAAGATATATGACTGAGTATGAAAGAATTCAGAATATATAAATAAGTATTATGCATTTGTTGCACAAAGCAACACATCTTGATTATTATTTTTACTATTGTCCTTCTTGCATTATTGAAGTATAGTTGTTTACAATGTTTTTTGATAATTGGCAAAAGCTATAAATTAATTACTTGAGTGTCATCCAAATGGTAATGTCTCATTCATATTTAGGGTTCTATTTTGCTAAAATTTCTTGTCAACTCTAGAAATAGATATATAAATGTTTTTATGATTTACTAATTAGTTAATGCTAAGTATTGACTTAAACAATAAACTGTAAAGTGAAGATTGATTTTGGTTTAAAGATTCTTATTTATACATATTCAGGTTTGATTTACATAAAATGTGTCATTTCAAAATAGAATTTTGTTAAATGATTCTTTTTCTTAGTTTCAGAATTTTACATAACGAAGCAATTCCAGAAATAATTGATGCCAACCAGGTTTTTAGTTCTTTTGCTTACTTGTTTATTTAAAAAAGCAACAATAAGTAAATTGTTACCTAAAGTGATTACACTAAACTATTTTGATAATAGAGGTTTTAAATATCTCAACTATTTTAAATTTACATGACACAAAACTCGTACCATTTTTTGGTTACTTATTTTTGTTTTAGTACTTTTACACAAAGTAAAATAGAAGAAATTATGTAGATTTAACTGTATATACATTCTGTAGAACATGTACATAAACCCTAACACAGGTACATACACACACACACACACACACACACACACACTGTATAGGAGGTAAGTCAATTTACAATAAGAAAATAAGTGTAAACTAAGGCAATATTCTATGGAAAAACTTTAAAAATACTACTCTTGTCTACAGTAATATAGAAGAGACAGATACCCCAAAAAGTGAAGTTTTACAATAGCAGTGCAATACCTTCACAAAACTCTACAATACCTAAATAATCAGAGTTTAAGAATTGTCCCCAAATATGCCTCAATATTTGTGGCCCAGAAAACAACTCTCCCCAATTTCAACTGCTCCATAATTGCTGTCTACTGCAAACAACTGAATGATTCCATGAAGCTCTCTCAGGAGTTACGAACTCTATCAGAGGTCAACAGTCATTATCATGAGCCAGCTCCTACTTTCAGCCTTTGCATTCTTCAAAAGAAAGATCGCTGGGGTGGGGTGGGGGTGGGGGCAGGTGCAAAAATAAAATCAGTTTCCTGCACAGTCCCACCTCTTATTTCAAACTTGCTAGGACTGAAATGATCCCTGGTAGAATTGCACAGTGGTTACGCATTGGGCTGTGATCAGAAAGTTCTGTAGTTCAAAACCATCAGCCCCGCTCCTCACTGAAAGACAGGGCTATCTACTCCTATTAACTGACACAGAGACAGTTCTACCCTGGCCTATAGAGTGGCATCAACACAGTGGCAGTGAGTTTAATTTTGGGGAGGGAATGAAAGAGCTGAAGCGGTACTACCATAAAATGAGTCTTGAGGCTTACTTTAAAAGACATACTCTAGCCACAAAATTTAGTTTGATTAGCTATTTCCTATAGAAGTGAATATTGACTAACCTAAGACTTGTGTCCTTCTTTCGATGATCTGCGGAGTGAAAGTCAAAATATGAGTCTGACATTTTTTTTTTTGTACTTTAGTTTTGGTTAGCTGAAAATTTAAACGGAAAACTACATAAAAATCAGAAATACAAATTTTGTAGTAGTAAATTAGTGACAAAATTCTCAGGAAACTGAGTCCATGCAGGAAGGAACAAGTGCTATCCATCTGTTTGAGCAAAGATCAATGTTTACAACAAATGCTAAGGGACAAACCGAACACATACTAGGGCACGGGCTTAATTTAATTTTATTATGTGGGGATTCTTCCTCCATGGTAAACAAACAGAATGAGGCATGACTCTTAATTGGTTTCTTTATCAGAAGTGGCAAAATTGGTCTCTAGATTCTTGAACCTAGCCTGTTATTGGAAGCAGACAGCAGAACCAGTTTCTGGTAGCCACAGACCACTAGATTGTATCCAACTCGGCAAAGATTGACTTGAATAGTTATCAAAAGTCACTGGTAACTGAAGAATGAAGTTGGTGCCTATATTATTTTTCTTTTTAAATCACTTTATTAGGGGCTCATACAACTCTTATCACAATCCATACACAGATAAATTGTGTAAAGCGCATTTGTACATTCATTGCCCTCATCATTCTCAAAACATTTTCTCTCCACTTAAATCCCCAGCATTAGGTCCTCATTTTCCCCCTCCCTCCCCGCTCCCCCCTCCCTCAT
>NW_022106084.1:588507-602510 GCF_000313985.2 Echinops telfairi
CTTCTTCTTCTTCTTCTTCTTCTTCTTCTTCTTCTTCTTCTTCTTCTTCTCCTTCTTCTTTTCACAAGTTTGTTTATCTCCTTCTTGGCTATTCCAATGTACTTTGAATGATTCCATGTTGATTATTGCAGGAAGCAACAGTGGGAAACTTACAACTAGGTAGTTGATAAAGTGGTTTTAGATTTGCTTTCTCACCCAAGCAACTGCAGTGAGAGCAATGATCATGGTCGTGAAGTGCATTTTCAGCTTTTCTTCTTTTAGCGTGAAGATGAAGGAGGCATACTCATAACCCACAGCTCTGTGCCGAGGTTGCTGCAAATATCATAGAAACATTGCTGGTGCTCTCTGAGTTAGTTTATTGGAGTCCAGTCCTGGTGGCATAGTGGGTAGCTCATTGGGCTGCTAACAACACAGTCAGCAGTTGGAATCCACCAGCTGGTTGTTTTCTCCCGGGGGACTGTGAAAAGTTTCTTGGAAACCCACAGGAGCAGTTTTACCCTGTCCCACGGGGTTGCTAGGAGTCAGAAATGACTCAATGATAGTGTTTTCTCTTCTTCTTTGAGAATGGGAGCAAGATAGTTATGCAAGTACAAAAGCAAGCAGAACAGAAAGCATCAGACAAACAAATGGATCTAGATAGCAGATTGTCAGAAATACCAGAGACCCATGAAAACTGCTGGAACCTAGGTTTGTTCCCATCAGAGGACGTAGTCTACCATCAGCGTCACTTCTCCCACTCTCTTCTGCTGGCAGGTTGGTACTGTGATTATCACCCTCCAAGATAACATACCCGCCCCAAGCTCTCCCAGAGACCTTATGCAAAATTCTTGCCAATCTATATTTAACGATAGTGAAAAAATCAGTACTGTACATTATAGGAAATCAAACAGACAATAGTTTCATGATCACTCTTCTTGGATGTACTACTTTATGCAATAATCTAAAAACACAGCCTTAGGTCACTAATGAATTTCCTTGGCTTTTCCAGGCAACACAAGCCCTGTACAAATGCCAGTATGCACCATGTATGGATAAAAGCCTCCCAAGTATGCCCCCAGGCAAGACATGTACAACAAAACAAAAGTCACTATCATTGTGTTAATTCTGACTGATATGGACCCCATTGAGCAGAGGAGAGCTCCCTTTATGTGTTTCCAGACTAACAGCCTCTTATTCAACCCACTGTGCCACCAGGGCTCCTTTAAGCCATGTAAGGGGTACACAACCCCAAACTAAAACAAAAACAGAATTTCTCTGGCGGAGTGAAACTTTCCTAGTACACAATTTTTCCCACTGGACAAGCAGCTTGCAACTCACTCTGAGTTAGTGCATCCAGTGGTGTCACCTGGGAAGGTTCTCTCTGGACAGTTAATTTTTTCACACAAGCAGTTTCGCTTGATCCTCTTTTTTTTCTTCGTGATGGCTGATTTAAGAGAACAGTGTGTAGGTATGAAATTTTGTTTCCTGTTAGGGAAAACTGCTGCAGAACTGTTGTGATGTTGAACACAGATTACAAGGACAGTGCTATAGGAAAAACACAAGTGTAGGAGTGGTTTTCTTGTTTCAAAAAAGGTGAAATATCAATTGAAGAGAAACCTTGTTCTGAACATCAGCTAATGATTGAAAAATGTCAACTCTGCATTTGGTCATTCCACCATGCCAGAGTGTTAGTCAGGCTCTCTCTTTAAATGTTCTGGAAAGATTGCATAACAGTGAATGACAAAAAAGACCTGATTTGTGGCAGATGGCAGACTGATTTTGTGGGAACTGATTTTGCAACCACAACAATGCACCTGCTCATATAGCCATCTCTGTGCACCAGTTTTTGGCAAAAAAACCCAACAACCCAGCATAACTCTCTTGGTCCGCATACCTTTCTCACCTGACCTTTCTCTCTGTGACTTCTTTTTCTTTCTGCAAATGAAGAGCGACATGAAATGAACGCAACTTGCTGATGTAGAAGAGATGAAGAAAAAACAAGTGAGGTGCTCCCTCCAAACATATGAGTTTGAAAAATGTTTCCAAGAATGGAACATCAGAGTTAACACAGGTACCAAGCGTATTGGAGAGCACTTTGAAAGGTTATAAGGTTGCTGTGTAAAAAAATGTAATATATAGCTCTAAAAAAAATTCCATTTTGGGGGGATACTCCCATATGCCATAGCTTATGAAATAAATAAGACACTGAAGTCAACTATATGTTGAGTAAAGTGTAAACGTGTGAAGATGATTCTTCTTCCTATGGTGGACCTTATATAGATAGTAAATTTTGTGATGCATGGTGAATTATATTTTTTATATCGTCTCTAAATTGTCGCAAGTATTTTCATGTTATATTCCTGTTTCTTGATTTATAAATACCTAGTGCAGATTTGATGTCATCATATTTTAAACTAGCCTATTATAGACCCCTGATGGTGTAGTGGTTAAGCGTTGGGCTGTGATCTGCATTATCAGCAGTTCAAAACCACCGGCTTTTCTGAGGGAGTAACCAGGTTTTCTACTCTTGTAAAAAGTTAGTCTCAGAAGTGCACAGCGGGTTGTTGTGAGCGAGCACTGACTTGGTGGCAGTGAGTTGAGCATTATGATGTGATTGAATTTGACTTCAGTTGTTTTAATAATTACTTCTCATGCTTATTTGCTGAATGTATTTATGTACACCTTTAAACAGTTCACCACATGCAATTAATTACAGAATATTTGACTGTATATGTGATTGTTTGCTTAATTAAAACTCCAACTCACTGCGATGATTAAGATTGGCACACTGAAAAGAGAAAATACGATAGGAAACAGTTCACATTTATTAGATTCAAGGAGGGTCAGACACTGTCAAAAGAAGTACAAAACATGACTATCAAGTATTTATTTTAGAAGCTCTGGCAGCACAAATGATGAAATACTAGGTTGCAAAAGAAAAGTTTGTGCTTTAAATGAGCTTTTGTGGTCTCCTTTCTATAAAATTACAGCCTTGGAAATCCCATGGGCCATTTCTACTCAGTCCCACAATGTGACTATGAATCAGAACCAATGGATTTCTAATGAGATTATGTATCTTATGCTCTAGTCTACCAAAATTACCAAGACATATTATTCATTCTATGACTCATCCTTTAACTGTTTACGTGGTACCTTCTGCATATAAAATACCATGCTAAAATATGAAAACCTGACTTATTGCCATCATGTTGATTCATAGTGAACTACGCCATATGAATGCTGAGATTGTAAATCTTTACACAATCAGAGTGCTTTATCTCTCTTTTAGGCATGGCTGATACATTTTCTCCCTCAATTTCAGTTAACAAATCAACTCAACCCAGTATACCACCTGGGATCCTTAAAGTAGTATGATAGATAAGTGTACATCAATAAAATCTTGGAATAATGAGAAATTCAGAGTATCAAAAATTCATTAAAATAATTTATATATTTCTCAGACATTTTTAAAGCAGATGAAGGTTTGCCTAACTAAAAGAATATTAATTAGTTATCGGTGACTATGCACTGTTCTCCACTGAGAGCATTGTAGTGTATGCCCTGGATGAAAGATAGTAGACTTAAAATTGTGAAGGCATCATTGTTGTAGAACTGAGAAGATCATGTCTATCTATTGAATATAAAATATGTGTTTCTATGCTAGACCGCACATCCTTTGATCCACTCTACTCTTATCTCCCCGGACCCACCTTTCATTGTGAATGAAAACACCATGAACCCATTCCTTTCATTTTGTGTTTCTTACATCTCAGACTTTAACTTATAACCACTTCTTCCCTGAAAATAATGTTTTTCCAGTGTCGTTCAAAGTAAAGACTGCTTTTGACATATGATCAAAGCCACTCTTCCATTCTCAGGCATATGTAGTCATATATAGGGAGATTGTTTATACTGACAATCTTCCCATCTATCACAGATCCTCTTTTCATGGGGACAAGATATTGAGTTATTTGTTTCTTAATTACTGAATTCTCTATCTCCAAAGATATCCTTTTCAACTACAAAGTTTCATGTTCTTTCCTCAACAAAATTTCTCTACTTACAATGTTAAAAATTCTGCTCCATAGCCTTCTAACCCCTACAACTCTGAGGAGTAGTCACTGAACACATTTAGGGTTAAATTGTCCCTCTGTCCTCATTAGTCACTGATATTAGGCTTTTAGAGCATGAACTTAAACTATAATAAGACATACTTATGATACCTTATAGAATATACTTTGAAACTATGTTATTTCATTTAAAAATCTAATTATTCCTATTCATCTGCCATAGGTATATCTGCCACGGGTACATCTGCCACGGGTACATCTGGAGAAGAACATATTCAGTATGAGAGAAAGTAGGATGCTGAAAGTTGACAATTTCTCTAAAGTGTCGTAACAGAATCTAACAATAGTCCTTCTAAGTCATTATAAACTGACCAAAAAGCAAACTCTATCAGTTGTTTACTGTTGTCTTGAGTCTGACCATGCTTAAGCATGCTAGTATAGCTCCTGCCAATTCAAAGTGACCGTATAAGATGGAGTGGAACCACCCAGTGGGTTTCTGAGAACGTCACTGTTTGAGTAGAAAGCCCCATCTTGCTCCCCCAGAGTTGGTGGTTTCAAACTGCTGACCTTGCAGATGACAACCCAGTGCCCAGGACTCCTTAACATACCACCAAGGAAATGGATTGACACACTGATGGGAACAATTGGCTCAACCACAGGAAAGATTGTGAGGATGGGGAGGAATATCTGTAGATGACCATGCATGTAAACACTGAAGTTGTTGTTAGGGGGTTTAGGGTCAGTTCTGAGTAACAGCTACCCAAAGAATGACAGAACAAACCACTGCCAGATGCTGTGCCATTTTCAAAATTATTCTTAGACTTGAGCCCATGATTGTAGCCACTACGTCAATCCATGTAGACGAGGGCCCTCCTCTTTTTCTCTGCCCTTCTATGTTAGCAAACATGATGCTCTTTTTCAGATACTGGTCTCTCCTGACAGCGTGTCCACAGTAGGTGAGACTAAGCCTCTATCCCTGCCCCTGAGGTGCATTCTTGCTGCACTTCTACCAAGACAGATTTGTTTATTCTTTGGGAAGTCCATGGTACTGTCAGTATTCTTCACCAGCACCATAATTCAAACACACCGATTCTACTCTGCTCTTTGTTTATTCACTATTGAGATTTCACATGCCTGTGACATAATTGAAAACACCTTGGCTTCGGTCAGTTCAGCTTAGTCCTCAAAGAAACCTCCCTGTTTTTCAACACTCTAAAGAGCTCTTATGCAGCAGATTTACCGCATGCAGCACATACTTTCATAGCCTGACTGCTGCTTCCATGAGCATTGATTGTGAATGTAAGAGAGGCAGATCAGCGACCACTTCAATCTTTTTTCCATTTATCATGATGCACATACTGGTCCAGTTGTCAGGGTTTGGGTCCTCTTTCTATTGAGCTGTAGTCCGTACTGGAGGCAGCAGTCCTTGATCTGCATCAGCAAGTACTTCAAGTCCTCCTCATTTTAGTAAGCAAAGTTGTTTTCACCTGCACATCTCAGTTTGTAAATAACCTGATGCTATATTCCTCTTCATATAATCCAGCTTCTCTGATGATTTGCTCAGCACACAGATTGAATAAGTATGGTGACAGTATACAACTCTGACACACACCTTTTCTGATTTTAAACCATGCAATATGCTTTTGTTCTGTTCACAACACTACCTTTGGATCCATGTACATGTTTTGCAGGAGTACAGTGAAATGTCCTGGAATTCCAATTTTGATCAAACAAATCCATAGTTTGTTATGATATGCCTTGGCACAGTCAATAAAACAAATAAATGTCTTTCTGATATTCTATCCTTTGAGCTGAGATACAGCTAACATTATCAATGATACATATTGTTCCATGTCCTCTTCTGAATCTGGCCTGAATATTTGGCAACGGCTTGTCAATATATTGCTTAAGCCATTGTGAGATGGTTTCAGCATGTGATATTAATGATCTGGTTTACATATTCTGTTAGGTCACTCTTCTCTGGAATGTGGATGTGTTAGTCTGGGTTGACTAAAGAAACAAATTCATAGCCACCCAAAGAATAATTATATATTAAGAAAATATCCCAGCCCAATCCAGTTCAAGTCCACAAATTTGTCTCCAATCATAACTCGAACAATATCTTTGGCCGCTGGCAACAGTAAATCTTCAGCAGTGGTGGGAGGTTTCATAGCTCGGGCGATTCTGAGTGCCACAAATATGAAGCTTCAACGGCTGCTATGTTTTGTTTGTGGTACTTGCCACCAGCGTCAAGTCTGGCTTTCTTGAGTCCATCAGCTTTGCTTCTACAATAGTTGATATCCTTACTGGCAAAGCCCGGATGCTTGCTATCAAAACGGTGCTTTAGTTTGTTTGGCTTCATAGATTCGGCTGATAGAACTTGACAACAAATAACATGTGGTTTCTCAATTCCTGCTATAATTATTGAGGTAAAACCATATTGTAAAAAATCCTCAAAATATTTTCCTTTCTTAACGTTCTTCTCTACACAATCCATTGTCATAGAACCAGAGAGCCTCATCTTTTTCCCACCTATTTTCTGTTGAGGGAATAGTTTTATTGGATTACTATGTTAACAAGATCATCTCAGTGTATGCTGTCTTTTAAATCCACCATATTTGAGGTAATACAAGAATAGACTCGTCATGGAGGGGACAATCAAGGAGTCAAGGAAGTCCTGGGGAACACGAAATGAAAGAGATCTTACCTCAGAGATGACAGGGAATTTCCCCCACTGGTACACTGAGTTCATACCTCTATCTAACATCAAAAACGGTGAGGGTTGTTGTTGTTGCTTATAATGACTCACTGTGGGATTTTTGTTACAGTAGGCACTAGTTACCAAAGAAACACCTTTGCGTTTACTTTTCTTCTCATAGACTTGGGTACAAATGCAATCACTCTTGTTTTATGGCTCCAGCATAAACCTTCATACTCTGATCGTGGAGGATGATGAGCAAGAAGACCCCATTTATTTCTTATTTGTGTCTTATAATTAAAATGAAAGAAAAATACTGGGAAATAAGGTATTTGCAAGAAGACTGTATCTTTCAGCAATTGATTTCCAAAATTATTCTGGAATAAAATTCTCAAAGGAAAAAATATTTAAAATAAAGAAAAAATATAAAGAATTCGATGAGTTGATTTGCTTTATTTGAGGGGGTTTCAAAAAGCTGATGGAAATGTTGTCCTAGAAAACTTTTTGAAGGCTTCCAGTTTAGTTAAAGTAAAAATAGGCATGTTACCCAAAGGCCACATCCTTCATACATACTTTCAAAATAACATTTTTCACATATTATTATTTACATTTAAGTTTATATAGTTCTTTAAAAATTTAAAGTTTAATTGACATATAATTCACTAATTATACAGTTTAATAATATTAAAAAAGAATAGCACAATTCTCCCATACTATTTTTAGAACAGTGTCTTCTTCCTCAGGAGCCCTTATACCAAAGTGGCTTCTTGCTGTGCTAACTGCAAGGTAAACAGTTAGAAACCACCAACCACTGCATGGGAGAAAACAGGGATTTCAACGCCTGAAAGGAGGCATATTCTCAGACATTCACAGCTGCAGTTCTAGCCTGTCTTGTAGGGTCGCTATGAATGAATTGGCATCAAAGGTTTTTTTTATGTTTGTTTGTTTTCTCCTTTCTTGTACTCATTCTTATCAGCACCCAATTTTCTCCATGCTATAACCCCAAGAAATGATTAATCCATTTATTATCTCTATAGAGTTATCTATTCTGGATTTCATATAGGGAAAGGAAAACATAGAAAAATCTCAGTTGAAGAGACAAAATAAAATAATAAAAAACATAAACGACTCTAAAATGGGTCAAAAAGGAGAAGAAACGATAAATTGTTAAACCTTTAACTCTACTACATCTGCATTAATCCATTTTCCAATGCACTCCAGCAGAGAACGTCACATCCCTGGGCAATGGGCAGAAGGTTAATCCAAGTGGAGATTCTGCAAAAGGATTCTGGTCTTTCTCTGTCACCCATAACCTTCTGCAAAGCAGGTGGTCAGAATTTAAGTCCTAAAACCATCCTAGGGTTTATAATTTACTATCCCTGGATCACACATGTGAGTTTAGCTGACACCTCACTTAGAGGGTTGCTAGTTTGAATATAAGTTGTTCAGATGTCAGACATAATTCTTTAGGACAGATGGGCAGCATCTGATTTCATCTCCACACTTTGCTGTAGCATCCATAGCTTCAGTGATCTCTTCGTTAGGGCAGGCATTGATTGAGGTATTAAGTAGGGTCATATCATAAGAACTAATTTTTTTTATTAGCTGCCACTATTAAGTTTGATTTAAAAATCCATTAATATATCTTTGCTTTCTATATGTCCTTTGTTCACTTTAGAGACATCATCCTTTCATTAGGGGGACATTATAAAACATCCCGATGGAGTAATTTTATTGATGCTATAATTAATGTAGCCAATGTAATAGAATTACAAATAATGCTTAGAAAAGTAAAGTATACATCCACAGGACAGCTTTTTAGACAAGATAAATGGGTAACTGACCTGGACAGATCAAAAACTCAAGTGAATAGATAATATTTACACAAACAATAAGAGTAGGAGATAGGGTAAACCTTTCAATAATAGTCATTCAAGGGGAAAAACCATGACTTATAGATTAAGTCAGGTAATAATTTTATACATTTCTTAATTACCTGACTCCCTAAATGTATTAAAGTTGGTTTATTAAACATAAACTAAAAACTAGAACACATTAGTGGTTGCTCGTGTTCCCTCAAAGACACTAACATTTCAGCAAAGAAAACATATTTAAAGTGAATTTAAGTCACATTAACCTAGTGATTTTGATAGTTCAGGGCAAACAGAATCTAAACATAAATATGCCAAAAGTCCATCTGAAACTGGAATAGTAGTAATAGCACAATATGTGTCAATGAGTTGGAACTGACTCGATGGCACCTAACAACTACAACATGTGCGAATGAATGAATTTTGTTTTTTTTTAAATTTTGGTATTTTTAACACTGAAATTCAAAAAAATGTAAACCTTTCAACAAGGCCACAGGCTAGATCAAGACAGGCGAAGTCTAATTGCAATAGATCCTGTAATGGAATCAGAGTCTGTGAAGGAGCTGATTAAGGTTAATTTGAATCACATCAATTTGAATTAACATGGCCTTTGCAGAATGAACAACACTTTAGTGCCAACATGATCAATTAGTACCTCTAATTCCATACATCCTCCTGGAAAGGTTAGATTTATTACTTATCCAGACAGCATTTGAGAATGCAAATACATGTTGCTTCCGTTCCTCTAAGCAATTGCACCTGACTGCATACACACACAGAAGGGTTACTGTAAAGACATTTTAAAGTGATTCCATAAATTATCGTGTTATCAGTAATGTCACCTGACTAAGTAAACAAGGTAAACACAGGTTCGCTTGGGTTTATTTACTAACCTGAAGTAAAAATTTTCATTTTTTTCTCCCTACATCAAGATTTTGCTTCTATATATGACTGATATTTGTCTTCCTCCCAGAAGAGACTTTCTGCACACACAAAGTAATGTCATGCCTCTGTGCATTAATCCTTTTTTTTTTGCCTCTTCCAGAATGTCTTTGTTACCTATTCTATTTCCAAGTGCATAACTATCTTCCATTACTCATGTTATGAAATATTATGCAGATGATTTGATCATTTGCATAAAAATTCCCAAAGAGTTGATAAGAACATTGTTGAAACTAACAGAATGGTTACAGCGAAGTGCCAGGTTATAAAATCATAATATAAAAATCAGTTGGATCCTTTGATACTAGCAAAGAGATCTCTGTAAAGCAAATCAAGAAACAATAATACTATTTATAATAGCCAGCAAGACATAAAATGCTTAGAATTAACTCTAGCCTGACAAACAAAAGACCCATACAAAGTAAACTACAAAACACTGCTACAAGAGACCACAAGAGAACTATGCTACTAAAGAGCATACCATACTCATGGACATGAAACCTTAATACTGTGAAAACATAAATATCACCTAAAGTGATCTACAGACATAATCCAATTTTGATCAAGTTTCAACATCATTATTTAAAGAGATTGCAAAACTTATTCTAACTTTGTATCAAAAGGAAGAAAAGGCCCTGGATATGTTAGCACTATGAAAAAATGACAAAGCCTTCTCATTCCCCAGTCTCAAAATCTACCACTCAACCATTGGAGTCAAAACAGCCAGGAACTAGGTTCCCAGACTTTGGAAAGTAGGAGGAATGGGCACAAGAAAGAAAGGAAAGAAGTGGGATAAGTGATTAAATCTACATGAATTTTTGAATGTATATTGGATCTGCTTTTAAAATTTCACGTAAAATAATGTTTTGGTAGCCTCGGAATCATGGGGTGTTGTCGGGGACCATTGCCTGAAGCTAGAAGACCCAAGCAGGCTTCACCTGTCATGTCTATTTCCTCATTTAGTATGATTTGAATAATGAGGCCTGACTTGATCTTTTCCTCCCCGATTTCAGTCTCTTAAGATGCAAAGCCTCTGCTTTCAAGAATACTCTCCCCCAAAAGCAGACATATGTGTGATGGCTGGTGACATAATGGTATGCATGTGAGATGGGGGCAGAACCTGACCTCCTCTTAATGCAAAAAGGGGAAGAATGATGAAATTCCACATAAGCCCAAGGCTGATTCTTGTGAGGCATAAGTCAGAAAACCAACCTTTTACCAACTCTGACTTCTTTTCTGTTGAGTTTCCAAATCCATTGCAATGACCACTCAGAACTCACATATAATATTTATAATCAAGGAGTTTATTAGGGAAGCTAACAGGTTAGAATTCAGGTTCAGAAATGCTCACAATATAGTGGTTGGGTCAAGATAGCCTCTTTTCTGCCATGCTCACAGATAGAGCTTTCTCTGGTGGTTGGACCCATGAAAGGACTCTGTCTTGCTCAGGCAATGTTACAAAAGGGCCTCCCACTTTGCTGTAATACTTAGCCCAAAGGTTCTTCACTCTAGCTCTGTGTGCAGCAAACTAGCTGCCCCTATTAAGTGCTTGGATGCACCACACATCCTAAGTGAACCTCCTGCCTAAAGGCATTCAGGTGTACTTGCTTTTGTTGGCCAAGAAGCCCACCACTCTGCCCAGTGCTCTGATTCCGCTGCTGCGGCTCTCCTACTGCTCCTCCAGCATTACAGCTTTCTGTCTCTTCGCACCGGTAGGTTTGATGTTCAGAAATCTCAGGGCCCAAAGGGAACACTCTCCTACTTCTTTTAGTCCCTTCATGGTCGTAATATTCCCCTTCCTGTTTTTCAGATTTCTCATATTATGCTCACAGTAGGATAAAAAAAAAGGCCACTCTCACATTACATTTCCTCAGTTTTAGAATCACCATTAGCCTGTTTAAATAATTGCAACTAAGTCATGTTATCATAACTTCACCTTCTCCCAAGCTTTCTTACTTATACCTATAAGGAAAAAAGGCAATTACTCAATTTCCAAGAGCACGTCGTGTTGTTTGGTGAGAGTTACAAAGGCTATCGATAGAAGAGTGATAGAAGGCCTAAAAATGATCAGTTTTTAAAGTGACACATTATCACACTGAGCAATTTCTAATGGTGAAATCAGCCCATGTTATAGGCAATAAAGACCACACCCTTTGTATGATTAGAATGAGGGGAATATATCGACAGGGATGAGGGGATTTTTGACATCCATCTTTGTAGCTAGCTGATATCACATACCTAATGCTTTTCTAGAAATCTCCTTTTTTTGTATCTTTGGAACGACTCATCTAGATTGTGTCCAAAAACCAAAACCAAACTCACCACTATCGAGTCAATGCGGACTCGCCGTGACCCTTCTGTGAAATTCTGAGACTGTAACTGTTTACAAGACTAGAAAGCCTGTCTGTTCCCTGGGGAGCTGCTGGTGGCTTTGAACTGCCAAACCTGAGGATGAAAGCCCACCTTGTAACCACTTCCCCACCGGGGCTCCTTATGTATATAAGAGAAGGCTTTTAGAAAAGCACTAAAGCTTGGTGTGATGTCAATTTATTACATCAAGATTAATACTAACACCCCCCAGACAGAAAAAAACAACAACAACAACCAAACACCAAAAACTTAAAAATAACCCAAATTCATTTACTCACTCCGTTCTGACTCACAGCAACCCCAGAGGCTAGGGTAGAACTGCTCTTGTGGGTTTCCTAGACTGTAACTCTTTATGGGAGTAGAAAGCCTCATCTTTCTTCTGCGGAAAAGCCAGTGGTTTCAAACTGCTGACTGTGGTTAGCAGCCCCACTATGCCATCAACAGTCCAAGGGTTCTCTTTATGGTCTCTCTATCCCTTATCACAAGGAGATTTGGTGACACAACAATTAAGCCCTTGATTGTTAACCCAAAAGTTGATGGTCAAATCCATCAGCTGTTCCATAAGCAGAATGATGTGGTGATCTACTTTTGTAAAGATTACTGTCTTGGAAACTTTATAAAGCAGTTGTAGTGTATCCCTGTAGATCACTGCGAATTGGAATCAACTTGATGGCAATTGGTAATGGATTCTCTTATTATACTTATTATAATGTACTGAAATGATTTGTGATTGCCATCTTACAAGAGTGTAAGCAGTAGAAGCATGATCAGTGTGGCAGTTACATAATCTCTGTCAGCTTGTAAAGGGTAGAGTCACTGCTTGATGACCTATTGGGAGGCATGATGGAGATAAATAGCTCCCTGGGGGCTGGACAGACTCACTCC
This sequence comes from Echinops telfairi, assembly GCF_000313985.2. Taxonomy (NCBI): domain Eukaryota; kingdom Metazoa; phylum Chordata; class Mammalia; order Afrosoricida; family Tenrecidae; genus Echinops; species Echinops telfairi. The sequence goes on from NW_022106084.1 coordinate 601,323, forward strand.
CTGCGAGATATTCCCATTGACAAGCTACATGGAACTACGCTGCAGATGGAGCCAGAGCCCTGGAGCTAGAGGAGCCATGTGGAGACACATGCCAGCACTGAGAGTAGCTTCCACAGCTACTGAATCCACAAGGCTTTCCACCCACTCACTTGTAATCTCTCTTTCTGCATTTGGCACTGTATGTGCTGGATGACTCTGAAGAAGGATTTATAGAGTGGTAATGGACATATAGGCTAATATCAGATTTATGGACTTGACCTGGACTAGGCTGGGATGTCTTCTCAATACTCAATTGCTCTTGTATATAAAGCTCTTTCTTATGCACATACGAGTCTCCCAGGACGTGTTTGTCTAGTCAACCCAGGTTAGCACAATCAGGTTTAATCATCCTTGTGTTATCAGTGGTAAGAACATATCTGGAAAACACAAATGCTCAATAAGGGAATGACATGCTAACTCAAAATTTTAAAATATTGAAACAAAAGAAAAATGATTTTCTAAGATATTCACAAGTCAAATTGAAGAAAGCTAAATTTAGGAATATGGACATGCAAACAAAATTTATGGTAACAATGCTATCACAAGTATTATATGAAAAAAAATAAGAAAAGAAAAGAACAAAATGAGAGAATGAGGTAAAAGATGCCCAGTCATTTGTATTGAATTGCTGTAACTTGGCATATATGAGAAATTTAATTCCATTTCATTTTATTATTGCTTTAAGTATGATAAGGGACACTGGTGCCACTGTATTGTGCTATGAACTGCAAGGTCATTGATTCAAACACCATAACCACTTGCAGAAGAAGTTAAGGCTATCCCCTCCCATAAATACATAATTTTAAAAACTCTACTTAGGGTATCTATGAATCAGAATCCACTAATGTCAGTGGTTTTTAATTAGAATAACTCATTTTTGTTCATTTGATGTATGGATGTGCCCAAAAGCAGAGGGGTGTATACATCTGATATTTTTTAACCATTTAAGAATCAAGCTTCTCATAATTAGGCAATTTCACAAATAAGGTTACTTGTAACACAAGAAAATATAACAGGAGTGAAAAATTCCTGAAGACAACATTTGAATATTAAAATTGTTAGGCAGGGAGGGAGGGCCAGGGAGGGAGGAGAAAAATGAGGAACTGATGCCAGAGACTTAGGTGGAGAGAAATGTTTTGAGAATGATGA
>NW_022106084.1:603659-608811 GCF_000313985.2 Echinops telfairi
TTTTTTCTTTGCTATTAGGAATAACTTGCAAACTTGCTAAAACACTTAAACCAAATGAACAGTTTGGAAGCAACAAGCAAACTCTATAAAACCATTTTTTGAAAATGTTTATAAATATCATTTCTTGAACATGACAGTGGGTTTAAAATGTTAGAACTTGGAGCTGGCTTTGGGTTGGGGACCACATAAAGGTATGTGGTCCCCAACCCAAACCAAACATAGGCCACTGTGCTGATTCTATCTCACAGTACCCTGATAGAACAGAGAGAACAGTCTCTTTCCTTTCCAGACCTCGAATCTTTCTAGAAACAAATAGCTTCAGCTTGCTTCTTCACAGCAACAGAGGGATTCAAATTGATGTTTGGGGTTAGCAGCATAGCACTATGTGACCAGGGCTCCTTTCAGGTTGTGAGAAAGAGAAGTAATGAATTGAAAAGGACAGTTTTCTAGTATTGGAATACACCTTTTGTCAATGAACAGGCAACACATATAGCATATCTGACTGCTTTAAAAAGAAGGAAAGAAACAAACTCCTCCCCTGCCAAATTAACAATTACAATTATAGGTAGTTCAAACCTACCTAGTGGCTATGTGAGAGAAATGTTCTGAGGATCTGTTTGTGTAAAGATTACAGCCCATAAGCCCTAGTTTATAGGCTATTCTGTCCCATGGGGTCACTATGAGCTAGAATCCACTCGAAGATGCCTACCAATAACAACCGGCACACCTGAATATTTTATGTGTCAAAGAGTGCTGAACTGCAATAGAACGTTATTTTCAACAAAAATCACAATAAGGAATAGATTATCTGTAACTTTACTGTGTTGGTGGTAGCTTTGTTTAGACTCATCAAGATTTAAGTTGTTAGTTTGTCAATTATATTTATTAGCTTTCTATTTCTGTTCATTATGTTGAAGGCTAGGAGAAAGGCTTATCTGAAATGTGTCCCCAGAGATATCCTTTTTCCTAGAAAATCACTTTAATGTGAAATTTATCTGCTTGACACAGAAATGTAGACACAATAAATAACCTTATAATGTCTTCCAATTTTCCATGTGCCTCATCACAAGTTTAGAAATCGTGTAGCAGAGGTAGGAAAAAGTGCTTAGCAAGGGACACTTTGCCTGCAGGCTGTATTAGAGGAGCAAGAATGGGTAAATAGACTGCAAGCAGAGATGAGATGGGAAGGCTAGGTCATTCCCCCACAAATGGTGCAAAGACTGAAGTGAATGGAATAACCAAAAGTTCATACTCCCCCTAAAGGGAAATCCAAAATGAAGAGAATATCTTTTGAAGAGGAAGTACCTGTGTGATGAAAATGGTTAAAGAACTTGACAAAGGTTGCTAGTTGGAGTCCATTCTGAGGCTGCTGGGAAGAAATCTTGGGGATCTGATTATGAAGAATGAGCTATCGAACATCCTAAAGAAAACAGCATTACACAGATAGACATGGAATCATCATCAGTTGAAACTAAACAATAGCAATTGGCTTGGTCTTGACCCCAAAAGGGAGTTATTTCTGAAGGCGAGTTCCTGTTGTTGAGGCATGGGAAAGCTTAGGACTAGACAGTGATGTAGATAATGTTGCTACTTCACAAAAGCCAGTACTCCGGCATTCATCATTACAGTCAGTCTCATGGTCAAGTTCTCATTTTGAAAGCATTCCAAACTTGCTGTTGTTAGATGCCATCGCATCAGTTCTGACTCATAGTAACCCTATGTACAACAGTACAAAGCACTGCCCAGTCCTATCCCATCCTAATAATTGTTCATATTGCTGAGACTGTTCACGCACCCCTGGCATCAATCCTTCCTCCTTTTCATTGCCCTTCTACTTTACCAAGCATGATGCCTTTCTCTAGAGACTGCCTTCCCTAAGGACTGGTAAAGTACATGAGACAAAATCTCCCCAGCCTTGCCTTTAAGGAGCATTCTGGCCAAATTCACTCCCAGACAGACCTGCTTGTTCTATTGCAAGTTCGTGGCACCTTCAATATTCTTCGCCAACACCATAGTTCAAACACATTGCATTGTCTCTGGTTGTCCTTATTAAATGTCCAATTTTCATATTTCAAACAGAATTACTTAATATGAAACAGAATAGGCACCATTTTTAGAACTATCTTTCACTAACACTACATGTTTTATATTTTCTAGAGAGAGATGTTGGTGTTATAAAAAATCATGAAAATATCTTTTAGCAAACAGTGGTCTGTGAATTTAAAATATTGACATGTAGTGTTGAAATATGTTGACATAAACTTGCTAAAATTAAAAAAAGTAACAGATACTCATCTGCATTTTGTTTTGCTTAATATGTCTGTTTTGATTTTTTCCCCCTTAAAGAACATTTTGAAACTTTTGTATATTTCCTGTCACACCCATTTAATGATTTTGACTGGTGTTTCATATATTTTTTCACATTTCATATTAATTAATGTAAATAGTCTATCTTTATTTTGAGAAAATTAATCAATGTTATAGTATACTATTTGGATGCTATATTTTATGAAGCAGGTGATTATTGTTCACAACTCTATAACTAAGATTCTATTGAAACATACATTTACATACATATGTATGTGTATTTGTTGAACTCACTCAAAGGTACTATTTGTACACCTAAAGATAAGCATATATATGTGCATGTGTCTAATTGCATATTTTGTGTACACTAGTACCTTATTATCATAACATTCTTATGTAGTACTATATATAGTCATTGATTTATATATAAAAAACTTCAAGATCAAATGAAAGTTAGAGAGAAAAACAAGACTCCAGCAGTTTATGGAACACCAGTTGAAATATTCGGACAAGCTGATGAAGCACTGAAAGTCCTCACTCATTTATGCCAGGAGATTTGGAAGACAGCTACTTGACCAACTGATTGGAAGAGATCCATATTTGTACCCATTCCAAAGAAAGGTGATGCAGCAGAAAGGTCAAGTTGAAGAACAGTATCACTCATATAACGTGTACATAAAGTTTCACTGAAATTCATCCAATGATGGTTGCAGCAATACACTGACAGGGAGCTGCCAAGGGTTTAGGTGAGATTCAGACAAGGAATATCATTGCTTATGTTAGATGAACCTTGACTCAAAGTGGAGAATACCAGAAAGTTGTTTACTTGTGTTTCATTGACTATACCAAGGCATAACTGTGTGGATCATAAACAATGGATAACCTTGAGAATTCCAAAATATTTCATTGTGCTCATTCAGGACTTGTACGTGGATCAAGAGGCAGTTGGGTGGACAGATCAAGGAATGCTGTACAGTTTCAAATCAGCAAAGGTGTGTCACAGGGTTGCATTCTTTCATGCTAATTATTCAATGTGTATGAAAAGCAAATAACCAGAGAAGCTGGCTTCTATTAAGAAGAAAGAGGCATCAGGATTGGAAGAAGACTTATTAATCTCTTGCTATAAACAGATGACATAACCTTTCTTGCTGAATGTGAGGAAGACTTGAAGCATTTGCAGATGAAGATCAAGGATTTCAGCCTTCAATGTGGATAAAAGCTCAATACAAAGAGCACCCAAATTCCCACAACCGGACCAATAGGTAAAATCATGATAAATGGAGAAAAGGTTGAAGTTGTAAAGGATTTCATCTTGCTATGATCCACATTCAATGCTCATGAAAATAGCACTCAGAGATCAAAAGATGCTTTACGTTGGGTAGATCTGCTGCATAAGATCTCTTTAGAATGTTGGAAACCAATGATGTTTCTTTGAGGACTAAGGTGCACCTGACTCAAGCCATGGTATTTTCAATTGCCTCATGTCTATGTGAAAGTTGGACGTTGAGTAAGGCAGACAGAAGAATGGATGCATTTGAATTGCAGTACTGGAGAAGGATTTTGAAAGTACCATGGACTCCAAGAATGACAAAGCAATCTGCAACCAGAATGCTCCTTGAAAACTAGAATAGCAAGACTCCATTTTATATACTTGGGGGTACATATTGACCCTATAGAACAGAGCAGAATGTCTCATAGTTTCCAAGGATGTAATCTCTATAGTAACCGATCTTTGTCTCTAGAGTGGCTAGTGACTTCCAACCACCAACTACTGGGTATACAATCCAGTACTTCAACACTGTGCCACCAGGGATACTTATACGAACTGTAACTAGTATTATTTCTAAAAATGTTTAGCCTTGATTTCCTCTGTCTTTTAATTTAGGATTACTCTTTACCTTGTATGCTGTCCATAATACTCATTCCTGAGCATATCATCCCTAATCAAGATGTTTAAACATAGCTTTATTTCAGGACATGTCTTGACTTTTCAACTTGACATACTCTCTTTAATAGCATATTATTTATAACATTTTAATCATAACTAGCTCAAGTAAATAAATTTTGCTTATTTAGGAATGCGTAAATCCTCTTTTTGCTGCCTTTGATTTTATATTTTTCTAAACATTATTGTTTTTATTTTTTTTTATTTTAAAACTTTATTGTTTTGAGTATGCTCCATATCAATAAATTAATACTATGCCACAGTTAGCTTGACCTTAATTTAGGAGTAGATTTTTAATCTATTAAAATACATAAAGATATAAAATGGAAAACACGATAATATTAAATCAAACTAAAAGTTCATAATATCTTTGCGCAAGAAATAAGAAAAAAACTTTGATGGTATGGTTATTCAAAATGTTCTCAGATGAGGACCATAGGCATACTTTTGATGTTAAATTATAATATCTTGGCCATTTCAATAGACTTTATCATAATTACCTTACAAAAATTTCATGTCACTCATAGATGGAGACAAGGAGAAGGAGAAAAAGTAAGGCTAACATCAAGTGCTCATATAACCTCCCCAAATCTCACAATTGAAAGTTACAAATGAACACAATAGCACACTTCCAACAATTAATATGATTATATACAGTGTCAGCACTACTTTAAAATATCTACAACATTTATAAAATAAAGAATACAAAAAATCCAATGGGATTTTTGTAATAGTAAATTATCTGATTTGAGCAAGGTAGTAAAGTATTAATTGAAATAATGTTTTCACCAGTTAAATTGGATACTAAAAATTGGGGGGATAAAGGCATGAAGTGGTTGGCTTACAAACTTTCATAGGTGGGGGAACATATTCACAGGATTATAGGATTAAGGTGTAGGT
>NW_022106084.1:609300-633258 GCF_000313985.2 Echinops telfairi
ACTCTCTCTTATACATGAGTTTCCGTGGATTTGTTTCTCTAAAGTAGCCAGAATAACACACCAGTTAAAAAAAATTAGAAACAGGGGTAAAGTACATTTAGAAAGCATATTTCTGTATAAGTTTATTGATATGTTAATTTTGAGGAAAGTGAAAAATAACATGAATCTAATTCATTGTAATATAAAACATTATATCATTGAAAGAGGTAATTACAAAAAAACCGAAAAAGATAATTATCTGTAGTATCAGCTCCTTTTATAAACAAAATATGGGAAGTTTATAATGGTTAGGTGTTTTAATTATGAATCTTCATGTTCAATGATTATACATATTCATGCTGAGTTAAAATGCATACTTGTTGAATAATAAAATATCACGTTTTTGGTAAAAGCAGAAATTAATTGTCTTAAAGAAGCTATACATTTTCTGAGAACAACAAAAAACGAAACAAAAAGAACAAGAGCAAAAACAAGGGCAGGGGACAAGGTGGGCTATTGTACACCATTAACACAGAGAAGCAGAACTTATTCAGTTCCTGGAGGAGTAACAATCCTCCAACCAACTTAACAAATCTGGACAATTCCCTCAGAGCCTGCTAAATAGGTTTTTCCCTCAAAGCAACAATAGCTATAGAAACCAGGGCTGAGAAGAGGAGAAAATCTTAACCGAAATGAATAGAAAGCAAGAAACATGGAAAAATGGATTACAAAATAGCAACATTAGCAACCCGCATAATGGTAAAATAATAAGCTGAAATGTAAGAATATATAAAAAGTGATTACAATTATGAAAGGGAATAGGATATAACAGCAAATAGATGTATCTTAACTATTAATGCAAACTACATTCCCATTTGGTGCTTTATGAAAACATTATTCTTGGTGATTTTGGTTGAGTACTTTAGGTTGAGATCAGAGAACTCACCAAATTATGGCCCATGCCCCAAATTCGGTTGTCATAAACCACAAATTTTTTGGGGGGGGACTCTTTTTCATTGCTGTTGAGTCAATGTCAACTCATAGCGCCCCTGTGGTTTTATTCTGCACAGTCGGTGGCTTGAAATTCCAACATTGCAGTTAGAAGCCCAGCTTGTAACTGCTACATCACCTGGTCTCCTGTTTTACTGGAGCACGCCTACTTGTCCATATATTATCTACATATATTTTAATTACTGTAAAAGATATATAACACATTATGTTCCACTCTAACATTTTCACACGTCCAATTCAGTGACATCAACTACATTAATCATGCTGGTCTGTTTTCATGCTACAACAGCAGAGCTGAGTAGCTGAGATTGACACAACATGGTCTATGAAACTAAAAATACTTTTTATCTGCTCCTTTTACAGGAAAAAAGAGTCATGCTCTGTCAGAGACCATATAAACCAACACTCATTGCTGGTAATTCCAACTCACAGAATGATTTTTCAGGTCCGTAGTGTTTCTTAACGTATCTCCGTTTTATCAGACAACGAAAGAAAGACCACCCGAGGAACAGTTCACAAAGTGCTCTCTACTCAAGTTGGTAGAGTTCTGTGGTCGATACAAATATACACATGGTTTACTTCAGGGGCTTAGAGCAACATCTGTTTTAAATCATATCCCCTTGAAGCAGAGCCTGATAGAAGAGTTTAAGTGATATGGATGTCTTGAGAGAATGCTTTTGAAGAAGAAAAAATCTGAAGTGGTTGTGGGGGGATTTGTTGAAAGATGAACATCTTCTCTCATATAATCCAAGCCTGGCTTGATCTACATGTGAAGGAAGAGATTCTGGAGGTGAGATTTTTTACTGAAATTTTGTTCCTGGAGGCAAAGCACCTCTGTACTAGCTTTCTGTTATGACTGTACTGCTGGAGAGGGGGTGTTGTTGTTAGGTGCCATCTAGTCGGTTCTGACCCAGCGTGACCTCATCCACAACGGAATGAAACATTGCCCTACCAACCTCACAATTGTTCCCATGCCTGAGCCCTTCTTTGCAGCCATGGTGTCCATCCATCTCCTCGAAGGTCTTGCTCTTTTTTGCTGCCCCTACACTTTACCAAACATGAGAAACATCCTTTTCCAGGGTTTGGTCTCTCCTGGCAACATATCCAAAGTACAGAAGACAAAGGCTTGCAAAGGCTTGCCATCCTTGTCTCTAAGGATACTCTGTCATACTTCTTCCAAGACAGACCGTGTTATGCTTTTAGCAATTGGGATTTTAAATAATAGTTTCCAGCACCACACTTCAAATGTTTCTAGTCTTCTTTTGCCTTCTTTACTCCATCTGTATGCTGGTCCAAAAATTAAAGAAGCTGATTTACATGAAGAAGAACGTGACATCAAAATTTGAGGAAGTCTTATGAACAACATATGAGGCAATTGAAAATACTATGGCTTGGATGAGGAGCACCTTCATTTTCAAGGTGACGTCCTTGCTTTTCAATAATCTAAAGAGGTCTTGTATAATTTTTCTTTTGATCTCATCAGTGCTGCTTCCATTAGCTTTGATTGTGGCTCCAAGCAAGACAAAATTCTTGAAAACATCATACTTTTTCTATTTATCGCAATGAACATCTGCCACTGTTTCTTTTATTTTTTAATATTTACTCATCAGCATATAAAAGTTCAAAAGCCTTACTGCATCCAAGTCATTAAGGTTAACTTTCCATTGAGGAGGAAGAGCTACTGAGGTCACATTTTGTTTGTCTTCCAACTTGAGGGGTTCATCTTCCCTCACTCTATCAGAAAATAAGCCTAGTGCTATTCGTAAGCTGTTAACTGGCCATTTTTAAATACGTTGATTTCCTGTTCCTTCCTGAGACTTGTCTTAGTCTAGGACCACCTCTCAAACCTGTCTATCACCGATAATCCTCTTAGTATGTGAAATACCAGTGACATAACTTCCAGCATCATAGCAATGCAAAAGTCACCACAGCATAACAAAGTGACAAATAAGCCCTGGTGTTTTAAGGTAAAAAGACAAAAAATTGTCACAAAATGCAGCACTTTATCTTCCCCTGGAACTTAACAAAAATCATCAGAATATATTTTATTCACATTGTACGTGAAAGTTTAAAAACTCTCTTTTAAAATATTTATTTTCTGATGATCTCTTTTCTTCTGTTGCTTTCCTCAAGTCTCAGGAACAACCTAAGAATACATCCAATCAAGCATTTCTTCCTCCCACCCTCTACACCATGCAATCTGTCCTCGATGTTCTTGCACAAGTACTCTGTGTTAGACTGTGAACAAGATGACAGCCTGAAAAAATAAGAAAGAACGAAAAGGCTCAAATATTTTTAAAGAATTTTTCTTTTCTTTTCAAAAACTGCTTCAAATGACAATTATTAAGTGTTATTCAGTCCCTAGTGCATGGATTTTGAGATAATATACAAAAAATTGCCACATCTTACTTTTACTATGTATGTGTTTGCATTACTTGAGTCAGTAACTGAATATGTATGAATTCTGTATTTTACTGAATACAGAAAATATTCCAGGATGTGACAACTGTGAGTAAGGTAATTTAGCACACTGATTATTAGTATAATCTCCATACCTATTTTTCTTATTTAGTATATTTGGAATTATCAGAATATTTAATTAAATTTTATCACATTTTAGACATTAAGGTCCATAGGAACTCGATACTTTAGTTGACTGACACATCTCTACCAATACGTTTCCTGACATATAATGAAAACCAAAAGTAATCTCGCTGCTATCGACTTGATGCCAACTTGTACCTACCCTACAAGACAGGGGGGTGCTTTCCATGTGAGTTTCTTTGACTGTAACTCTTAATGGAAGTAGAATGCCTGATTTTTCTCCTGGGGAGCTGCTGTTGGTTTCGAAGTGCTCACCTTGAATATCACAGCCCAACTTGCAACCACTACCCGACCAGGGCTGAAGCATATAACGGATGCTATTAAATATTTGTTTAATGAATATTTGAATGAATCAATGAATACGCGAATAAATGAACTATGAAGTTTCATGTTTTTCAGTAGCCCTTTCAGTAGTACTTTCAAGTACTAGAGATTCACTTTTCGTTTTGCTTTCAGCTTTTAAAATTAAGTACTATTTAGATTTTTTTTTAAAGTTTCTGTCTCAAACTCAGCAGTGGTTAGTTTAAATATCGATTAAAGGTGTAGTTTGTAGGCATTAAAGGGGAAGAAGGCGTATGAAGGGCCTTGAAAAAGTTTGTGTAAAAATTCCATTCTCTTGTAATTTAACTTTTGCATGAACTTTTTAAAGTCCTCCTTTTTAGGCATTCTTTTCACCATGATAATCACAATTTAAAATATAAACCACCATTATTTTGTTAAAAGGTTTATTGCATTATTTACAACTCAATATTTAAGATAAAATCACCTTTTAACATGCGAAATACAATTACATAAAATTGTACTCAGACAATTCATTCTGAATGAATAAAATTACAATGAACAAATTAGCTTATTCTAGTATTAAAGACTAGATTATCATGTTGGGGAACTTTGAACTGAAGTTTGAACAAGATATTGAATTTGATCAAGAATTTGAATGCAGATTATCTGTATGTGAAGAATTTCTTTGTTAAAAAGCTGAATCAATTTTGTCTTATTGTATCAATTTGGCCCTCTATCATATATATTTTTGCATGATCTATTACAACAAACTGAGAACATTATGATTCCTGTAGGGTAATACTGAGACAGCAGTAACAAATAATAGAAGTAAAAGCATACTTTATACTATTGAATAAAATATCTTTCTTCTGAATCAGAAAAAAGCATCAAAGCCTAGCTTTAAGAAATTCTATCTTTGAACTACTTAGTATAGAGTAGAGCCTGGCTTTATCTGGGTTCACTTCTTAAAGGAAAGTTAACATAGAAATAGAATGATCCACCTATATCTAAAACAAATCTTGTTGCATAATCCTCTTACCTTCCTTCCAACAGTGTATGAAGAAATAAAAAATTCATGGTCACAAAACCATTATGTGGTTTTATATGAAATACAAAATAATAAGGGAACTATTTAATGCTGGATAAAACTTATTTTGGAAACACAATACAGAAAAATAAAATTCAAAGCATACATTTGAAATTTCTTAGCTAAAAAGAACTGATATGTTAAAACATTTTACTTCCTTTTCATGCTAATTTATAAGTATATATCAGTATATATATATATAAGTATATATCAGTAAAAAATGTAGAGAGATCTACAGTTTTAAAATCTTTAATGATGCAAGGAGCATCAAAAGATATGGAAAGAATACATAGCATCACTGTACCAAAAATAACTGGTCAACCTTCCACCATTCCAGAGATTACATATGGCAAAGAACCAAGGGTATTGAAGGTAAAAATTCAAGCTACACCGAAAGCATTACCAAAAATACGGCTTCAGGAATTGATGGAATACAAATTGAGATGTTTCAACAAGCTGTTGAAGTACTGGAAACACTCCTCTTTGCCAGGAAATTTGAAAGACAACTATTTGGTCAACTGTCAAGAAGAGATCCATATTTTTATCCATTCCAAAACACAGTGATCCAACAGAATTCCAAGATCATAGAACAATATCATACTAACACATGCCAGTAAAATTTTGCTGAAGGTCATCCTACAGTCCTTTCAGAAATACATTAACAAGAAACTGCTAGAGGTTAGGCCAGATTCAAAAGAATACATGGAAAAAGGGATATCATTGCTGATGGCAGATGGATCTTGACTCAAACCAGAGAGTATTGGAAAGAACTTTAGTTGTATTTTGTTGGCTATGCAAAGGCATTTGACTGTGTATTATAATAAAATATGAATAACCTTGAGAAGGAGGGGAATTCAAGAACACTCCATTGTATCCGTGCAACACCTGTATGAGAATCAAGAGGCTGTTGTGAGATCAGAACAAGGGAATACTGCATGATTAAAAATCAGAATTAGAGGGAGGCTTATTAGCATCCTGTGATATACAGATGCCACACCTTGCTGGCTGAAAGTGAGAACACATTGAAGCACTTGCTGATAAAGATCACGGATGGCAGCTTCATTATGGATGAAACTTAATGTGAATATTCCCCCACATGGCTCGATCGGTAACATCGTGATAAATGGAGACACGTTTATAGCTGCCCAGGATTTCATTTTGCTCGGATCCACAATCAGTGCTCATTGAAACAAAAGTCAAGAGACAAAAAGATACCTCACATTAAGTAAATAGTCTGCATAAAACCTCTTTCAAGTGTTGAAAAATAAGGATGTTACTTTGAGGCCTAAGGTGCACCTAACCCAAGAGAATGGTGTTTTCAATTGCTTCATAATGAATGTGAAAGTTGCACATTGAATAGGAAGACTAAAGAAGAATCCGTGCATTTGAATTGAGTTGCCGGCATAGACTACGGAAAGTTCCTTGGACTTCCAAATGAGCAAACCAATCGGTCTTGGAGGTAGTGCAGCCAGAGTGCTCCTTGGAGGCAAGGATAGCACGACTTTTTACACACACTTTGAACATGTCAGGAGAGACCAGTCCCTGGAGAAGTACATAATACTTTGTAAAGCAGAGGGGCAGCAAAAGAGAGGAAGATCGAGATGGATCGACACAGGGGTTGCAAAAATCAGCTTAAGCATGGAATGAATCTGAGGACGGCACAGAACCAGGCAGTGTTTCATTCTTGTGGACAGAGTGGTTATGAGTTGGATCGAACTTGATGACCCTTTACTACAACAAACAGTACCAAGAAATTTGTATGTGACAGCTAATTTTCCATTAGGGAATTATCACAAAGAGATCGTATATCCCACTATAATCCTGCATTGAGGAGATTATTCATGCATTGATTATTATCCATAGGATGTGGGGTTGTCTCAACATTCTCCATACTGGGGGTTGTCTTATTATTCCCCCATACCAACCACATAAATATAGAGACTATTGAGGGAAAGTTTGGTTCATTGCAATAAAGTATTTACTTTCACCACAAGGCAATGGAGGAATTTTTTTAGTAACTGGGTATCAAGTAAATAATTATTTAACTAGAACAAAGTGAGATTAAAAGCTGTTTCCTAGAGGTAGTTGGATTATTAATGGAGTTGCCCATAATTTACCCTTAATTACACCAGTTAACACCTTGTTAAAATTTTAAATGGAATGTGGAATTAAATGACCTTTTTCTAAATGGGTAACACTAAAGGGTCAGAATTTTAACAAACAGAAAGGGCCTCTTGTGACACATCCAATATTGTTTTAGATTACCAGTGGTTTGTGACAGTGTAACAAAAACATTCCTAGGGATAGGATCTTGAGATAGGTAAGGATTATTGTGCCAACCTGGTCGATAAACACATGTGGGATTAATTGAAGGGTGGAGAGATAAATGGCTCAGTGAGCCTCACCTTTCTAGTTCTTGAGTCCCTTGCTTTCTGATTGTCAGACCAGAGTGCAGCTGCCTGAGCCAGTTCCTGGCTTCCCTTGGCAAGGCTCACTTCCTGTGAGACATCTCTGAGGAGAAGCCACATGGACCTACCCCAATGCAGCCCTGGGTGCTGGAGCAGCTGTGTGGAGACACCTGCCAGTGCTGAGATACTTACATGTTCACTGATTCAGCTTTCCTCCTGCAGTTGGCATCATTGTGTGTGCTTTGTGAGATTGAGGAGGACTTTGTAGAATGGTCTGGGACATATGGGCTAATGTTGGATGTATGGGCTTGGACAGCACTGGTTTGGGATGCTTTCTTAATGTACACTCCCCATTATATAAAAGTCTCTCTTATGCATATGAGTTTCTGTGAATTTGTTTCTCTAGTCTATGTAGACTAACACAGATCTATTCCCCACAAAAGGCACAAGGTAACTGAATAGGCAGTCAACAATGTTCATATTACATTCTATGGATGCAGATTGACTGAAAGATACACAAACAAGCACATGTGGGATAATTAATACATATTTACAAGTGAATCATTCATCAGAGAAAAGGTTGTTCAGTGGATGATTGAAAGGGTGACTTACTTACCAGTTGACTCATCTAGCCTGTTTGGGTACCCCATCAAAAACAGATTTTCATTGACTGAAAGATATACCCAGGGCTTGATGTCCTGCAACTTTGCAACATATTTACATTTTTGCACTCATTGGGCAAGAGAAACATGATTTTCAGGTCTAAGAGAGTGAACAAAGATTATGACAATAGATGACAAATGAATGATAGGCCTAAATTTTCAACTATTAGGCATGCTTGGAAATAATAGAGATACAAACAAAATCCAATGATTTCAACACCTCTGCTATTGGAAAAACCTCCTGGCCCCTACCTGCAGTAGGTATTTCACTCTAAATATAAACTAGTATTTAATCTCATTTAATCCATGAGGAGACTGTTTTAATACTTAACACCCAAAATTCTACTAAAATTCCTTCCCGTAGGCAAAGCACACTACTTTTTTTTCTCAAAATTTATTAGTGAGATCTATAAGGTAAATGGACCCACTACTTATTTTTACAGTTTCTTTTTGATGTCTGGTGTAGATTGTGTGATAAACTTCTATTTTAATACTCTAATTTGACATACTTTAATTAATTTCGTGGTCATATGCGAAATCAACCATTTCAAATAGTTGTTATTTCAAATGCCGGCAGGTTCGCCCAATGCGAATAAGTTTCAGAGGAGCAGCCAGACTAAGAACAGACAGCAAAGAAGGACTTGGCTGCCCACTTTAGAGAAAGGACCTGCTGAAAACTTTATGCACAGCTCATAATATTGTCAGATACTGAGACCCTAATGAACTGAAATCCAAAATTGTCGGAGGTCGTGCTGGAGGATAGGCCCAAAGGGTCAGAGGGCACTCGGAATATTACTAAAGAGGAGCTGACTTTTCTGAGTGGAGCTGACCATGGAGAAGTAAGTCAGGGAAAGCCTGTGGGAGTGGAGCTTTCTAGATCTTCACTTGCTGATGGAACACAGCTCAAGATATGGAGAAACAGCTGCATAAATTATCTGAACTTGACCTGTGAGGCATATATATCTAAGAAAATTGGAAGAAGTAAAAACTTAACTGGAAAGCATACATATCAATATCCAGGGCATTAGTATGCTAAAATGGACTGTTATTGATTATTTTGAATCAGAAAATCATACGATTGATTATACTAGGAATAAAACAATCAAGGGGAATGACTTGGCATTTACTGGTCAAAGAAGGACATTGCAAAATCAATCATGAAGTACAATACTGCCTGATTTAGGAATATACCTATCTGCCTTCAAGCCAATCCAACTAATCCAACAATTATTCAAATTGCTCTACCAACCACAAGAGGTAATAATGAAGAAATAGAAGAATTCTACCAAAAGTGATCAAACATTAAATCAAGATGCATTGATAACTATTGTTGATTGGCATGCAAAATTTGGATACAAAGAAGGAGGCAAAATTGTTGGAAAAATATGGCCCTGGTGACAGAAATGAAGCTAAAGATTGCATGATAGATTTTGCAAGACCAATGACTTATTTATAGTAAATATCTTTTTACAACATAAAAGATGACTGTGTACATGGGCTTCTCCATATAGAAGCAACAAAAATCAGATTGACTACATCTTTGGGAAGATACAATGGAGAAGCTCAACATCAGCAGCTAAAACCAGGCGGGGGGATGAGTGGGGGACAGACTATCAGTTGCTCATACATAAGTTCAGGGTAAAGCTAATGAAAATTAAAAGTTCACAAGAGTCAAATACAACCTTAGGTAGAACCTGAATTTGAGAACATTTCAAGAAGAGATTTGTTGCATTGACACTCATGACAGAAGACTGGTGAGCTGCTCAGGACATCGATGCCATGATTCAGGGAGACAACAAAAGTTCATGAAAAAGACAGGAAAGAAGCTATCAAAATGGGTGTCAGACAAGACTGGAACCTGGTCTTACTTGTAGAGTCACTACGGCAAATGACATAAATGATTAAGTCAAAGAACTGAACATACAATTTCACAGGGGAGCTTGAAAAGACAAAGCCAAATTTTATAATGAAATGTGCAAAGGTGTAGAATTAGGAAACTAAAAGGAAAGACACACTCTGCATATTTAAACTGAAAGAACTGAAGGAAAAAAAAACAAGCCTCAAGTAGCAATATTGAAAGATGCTATGGGCAAAATACTGAATGATGCAAGAAGCATCAAAAGAAGATTAAAAAAATGCAGAGTCTATGTCTAAAAGAACTAGTCAACATTCCACCATTTCAGGAGGTAGCACATGAGCGAGAGCAAATGGTGCCACAACTAGACAAAAAAAGTACATGACTAACAATGAATACAAGGAAGAAGAAAATGTTCTAGAATTTAATATGATGACATTGTACAACTTTTCTTTATATGACTGAATTATTGAATTGTATGACATGTGGACGAAGTGTTAACAAAACTGTTTTTTTAAATGGTGTTGAAGGAAACAGTTCAAGCAACCCTGAAGGCATTGTCAAAGAACAAATCTTCAGGAATTGATGGAATAGAAATTGAAATATTTTGAAAAACGGATGAAGCATTGGAAGCACTCAATTGTCTATGCTAGGAAATTTGGAAGACAGCTAGTTGGCCAACTGACTGGAAAAGATCCACATTTGTACCCATTCCAAAGAAAGTCGACCCAATGAAATGTTCAAACTACAGAACAATATCACAAACATCACGTCAGTAAAATTTTGTTATAGAGTATCCAACAAAGGTTGCAGCATTGACAGAGGATTGCTATAGGTTCACGTTGGATTCAGAAGAGAATGTAGAATAAGGGGTAGCTGCTGATGCCAGACAAATCTTGGCTCAAATCAGAGAATGCAAGGACTAAACATCCTTCTGTTTTATTACTATGTCAAAGCATTCCACTCCATGCAGCACAACAAACTATGGAAAACGTTGAGAAGACAGGGAATTTCAGAACACTTCATTGTACTCATGTAGAAGATGTCCATTGTTCAACAGACAATTGTATGAACAGACCAATTTTATGAACATGGTTTAAAATCAGGAAAGGTGTGCATCAGGGTTATATCAGCTCATCATATTTATTCAATCCATATGCAGAGCAAGCATTTAAAGAACCTGGCTTATAAAAAGAAGGATTGTACAAGGATTGGGGAGAGGCTTATTAACCACCTGTGATATGCTGATGACACATTCTTGTTTGCTGAAAGTGAGGAGAACTTGAAACATTTGTAGATTGTCATAGTTACATAATCTGTTATAGATTTGTGAGGATTAAGAGTGAAGGGGTGGGGTCTAGCCTGTCAATCAAGTCCTAGCTTGATGCCTTCATTTGGAGGCGCAATAGAGATAAATAGCTCATTGGAGGCGGGACACATGTTCAGTCCCTGTGAGGCATTCTTGTTGACAAACCACATGGTGACAGGCTGAAGGAAGCCAGAGCTTTGGAGCTGGAGAAGCCACGTGGACACACCTGCCAGTGCTGAGATGCTTGCAACACCACTGGATCCACAAGACCTTCCACCCACTGGCCTGTAATTGTTCTGAATTTGCCATCTTTGCATGTGTTTCTTGAGTCTGAAGAGGAATTTGTCGATTAGCATCAGCCATATGGGCTAAAACCGGACTTATGGACCTGATCTGAACTGGGCTGGGAGGTTTTCTCAATATTCAATTGCTCTTGTATATAACGCTCTTTCTTTTACACATATGAGTGTCCATAAATTTGTTTATCTAGTCTACATGGACGAACACACAGATAAAGTTTAATAATTGTAGCCTTCGGTATCTTTTGACTCAATCTAAACGGAGACCAAAATCTTTGCAAGTGGACCAATAGGTGACATCACAATAAATGCAGAAAAGGAAGATGTTGTCAATGGTTTTGCCTTGCTTGGCTCTATAGTCAATGCTCATGGAGGCAAGACTCAAGAGATCAAAAGATGAGTAGCAGTAGGTAAATCTGTATTCCAAGACCTCTTTAGAGTACTGAGAAGCAAGGATGCTGTCTTGAAACCTAAGGTGAGCCATGGCATTTTAAATTGTATTATATATATGTGAAAATTGGTCATAGAATAAGGAAAAACAAATAAGAATCAGTGCATTTGAATTGCGGTGCTGGAGAAGTAAATTGAAAATGCCATGGACTGCTAAAAGGACAAACAGACCTGTCTGTGAAGGAAAAAGGCCAGATTGCTCCTTAGAGACAAGGATAGGGAGGTTTTTTTAAAAAATCATTTTATTAGGGGCTCATACAACTCATCACAATCCATACATACATCAATTGTGTAAAGTGCATTTGTACATTCACTGCCCTCATCATTCTCAAAACATTTCCTCTCCACTTAAGTCCCCAGCATTAGGTCCTCATTTTTCCTCTCCCTCCCCGCTCCCCCTGGATGGGGAGGTTTTGTCTTATATCCTTTGAACGTGTTGTCAGGAGAGACCAGTTCCTGGAGAAGGACATCATGTTTGGTAAATGAGAGGAGCAGCTAGGGAGAGGAAGTCCCTCAAGGCAATGGGCTGACACTCTGGTTGCAACAAGGGACTGAAGCACAGGTACCATTAGGAGGATGGTGCAGGACCCGTAGTGTTTGGGTCTTTTGTGCAGTAGCTCACTTTGAGTTTGAAATGTCTGAATAGCACCTAACAACAACAATGTAATACTACCTCATTTATCTTTATTGTTCATTAAGTCATTCATGGTGAATTGGTCTTGAACCCTGACTATTTAGCCTGGATCTGAAAAATCTTGTAAAGGAAAATATTTCAGATATCTCGGTTTACGCTCTAGTCTACCTTTATTCTGTCTCACCAGATTTCTCGCTGTGGGACATCTAGTTTGTGATTGGTGATATGCAGCTTTGAAGCTAAAGGAGCCATGGGTTCCTGGTGTCCCACATGTGAGGAACGCGCCTGGCTCCTATAATCTCAGGTTCTGGGTTATTCTTTCCTAAATCAGCAAGAAGGCAAGGATGGTCTTCCAATTCCTATACAATTTGGGAGCATTTTGCAGTGGGTGATGGCTTACGGATACATTCCAGAGGTGTGTCCCAAGGTGCTGAATTTTTTATTCATATAAAGAGAGTGGAGGAGAGCATGTATCCTGTTTCTCCGAAAGTAAGACATCCCCCCAAAATAAGACCTGTTTACAATTTTGCCTCTTGCTGAAATATAAGGCATCCCCCCAAAAATAAGACCTCCCTGAAAATAAGCCCCCAGAAGCTACTATAACTCTGCAATCTGGACCGTAGCGGTGGGTGCCACCATGCAGCTCACTGTTGGCCACAGTGCAGCCAGAGCAGACAGAAAGTGCGAGGTCTCTTTTAATAAAACAATGAACAATAAATATGTACCATATTCTTCTTCATGGAAAAATAAACATCGCCTGAAAATAAGACCTAATGCATCTTTGGCAGGAAAAATTAATATAAGACACTGTCTTATTTTTAGGAAAACAGGGTAGAGGTTGGGTGTCCTTTGCTCCTCTACCCAGGTTACATCCTGTTCAGAGAGGGCCATCCTCCCAAACTTGTTTCCACAATCAACTGTTCTTTACTTTGTTACCTATACCCACCTCAACCCTCCTCAGATAAGGTAGAATATGTCAGCTCCTAGGAAAAACTTTACTTCTGTGCCTCTGGTACTTTGTAAACCCTCTGGGAGGGCTTCAGCATCTCACCAGTGACAAACACTGGTGGTTAGCTCTCACTGACTGCCTCATTTTAGTAAGAGTAGAGGAATCAGAATGTCAGCCATCTGTTGGAGTGAATAAACTAGTTATGCATCTTGCATGACTTCTAGGATTTATAAAAAATTATCATCATATTAAAAATGATAATTTGAGGTCAGAAAATTTTCATTAGACCCACAGAATAATTGCCCTATTTGAAACTGTCCCAAAGTTGGTGTCGGAGATTTGTCCATATGAAAGAGAGAGACGTATGATGCCCTAAGTAGCCTGAGCTATAGTCTCAAATATTTTTTTCAAGGACTTCTGGCCAGTGACATTGCCAATGCTAAAAGGGAATCTTCCTAGAAGAGTTGTCTCTGTGACATTCTGTGGATAATATCCATCATCAGACCTGAATGTAGATCAAATTATAACGGACTTATGGTTCAAAGAAGGCGCTGATGTAGGATTGCTTGCGGGCATAGCTTGCTATGGGATCGCCAGATTTGCAGGTAAATTGGCCTTGTCAGGGACTGAGGCATGAGACTGGGTCTCACAGCATCCTAGAGTTCTTTGGTTGGTTCTCCTGCAGAGACCTCAGTGGTGCTTGACACACTCACGGTCCCTTTTCATAACATCTGCCCATGATTTTCAACCCTTGTTGGTTCAGCAATAGGTGCCAGCTTCTTCCTCTTCACCCCCACCCCCAGGCCCCTATTCAGCGGTTCACCAGCTTGGGATTATCACATGGGATATATCTTATATCTCAAGGGCATCCCACAGATGTCCGTGTGGACTCCTGGAGGCCCTGCACAATGGAAGCCATGGCAGACTTCGGAGTAGAGCTTCCACATGTGACAAGCCCTAGCCAAGGCCCAGCTCCCTCCCTGAGTGATTCTGCAGAAAAATAACTCCAGCTAATTGGAGAGTGATCGAGCATCATGGAAACATAGGGCTGCTGGAATCTGCAGCACAGCAACTTCTAGCACGTTGGTAGAGGTGTTCCTATTTTGATTTGAAAAAAGAAACACAAAACTCCTCACCCCACCAGAGGAGATGGACCCGGCACTTCCAAGTTTCTCTGTGTTTCCCCATCCCAAGGTAGATCACCCTCTGATCAGAAAACCCTCTTTCCTGGGACATTCACTATAATAGCCCATTTACACCCTAGGACCATGCATAAGGAGCAGATAGTTTTGCGTTGTGCAGGAATCCACTGTTATAAGCACAGTAATGGAAAGCCTGTACTCCACATACATAATACACATGTTTTATGATGGTCTCTGCTGCATTCATTATGCCCCTCCCTTACCTCCACCACAAAAACCTCTGTCCCCTACACCTCAGCAACACACAACCTCTTTTAACTTACCAAGTAAAATAACGTCTCCCATAATCCTCTTCTCCAACACATTAAAAATTACTATACCTAAAGGAAGGCTTTCTATGTTTAATACCACAACTTAAAACCTACTCCCCAGCAAACACTCCCTCCTCATCTATGCACAGTACATTTTCCAGCACCTATCTGATCTTCCTCTAACCAAAAGGACCACCCACCCACCCTGCCCCTACACATCCCAGAAGACTATGTCTGTTAGGTGACCCAAGATTTGACACAAGCAACAGTCAACACCTGAAGTTACTGTAAAAAAAATCCAGAGAAACAAAAGTCAATTACTGAAGATGACACAATCCCAATGGTTGACACAGAAGAAGCAGCCCTTGAACTGTCAGTGCAAAATGCTGGAGAATATTGCTCAGTGCCATATGGGAAATTAGGGTATCCATCCTAAAAATAAATGAAAAAATTAGAAATACAAGAATCCTTACTAAGAAAGGAAATCCAAGAGTTAAAGAATAACATAGGTAAAAAGGGTCATGATGTCAACAATAAAATGGAAGAAATGGAGAACTGAATCAGCTATCTTGAATAAAACCAGGCAGAATTCAGCAAATGAGAGGAAGGGTAAAAAAAAAAAAAAGTATCTGAAGAAAACCTGAGGAGGATACTGGGATTCCATGAAGCTAAACAATATTTGAATTATTGGGATCCCAGAGCAAGAAGAAATAAATAATCCTACAGTTTAAATAGTAAGGGAATTCTTGGAAGAAAATTACCCAAATGTCACAAAGGAGAAGATAATAAATATCCAGGAAGCAGAGAGAACACCAATTAGATTAACATCCCTCCCAAAACACATCAAGACATATAGTATTCAAATTACTCAATTTCAAAGAAAAATAAACATGAGAGCAGTAAGAGGGGAAAAAAAACCCCAAACAGTCACATATAAAGGTAGGCAGATAAAAATAGGCTCAGACCTCTCCATAGAGACCATGCAGGAAAGAACTGGAGAAACATGTTCTGAAACTTGAAAGACAACAACTGCAATCCAAGAATCCTTTATCCAACAAAGCATTCCATCAAATCTGAAGGAGAAATAAAAGTTTTCTCCAACAGGGAAATGTTTAGAAAATTCATAAAAACAAATCCAGCATTACAAAAAATACTTTTCAGTTATTTATAAGTAGTAAATCAACAACAGCAAACAAACATGGGACAACTACAGGGAGTAACACCACCCAAAAAACCAACATACTAAACCAGCACCAAAAGCATTATATGCACAATGGAGATACAAGGGCATGAATAAACTCCTCTCACACACGCAACACACCATCCTATGAAGGAGAGAGGGGAAAATACCAAACACAAATAGTGTGGTAGTTAAATAATCTGTTGTCAATTTGAGGCTATTAAGTGTGAAGGGAGGAGTTTAGCCTGTCAATGAAGCATAGCTTGATGACCTTATTTGGAGATGCTAAGAAGATAAATAGCTCACTGGAGGCAGGACATTTGCACACTCCCTGCGAGTCATTCCTGATGACAAGACACATGGAACGAAACTAGAGCTCTGGAGCTGGAGGAGCCACATGGAGACCCTTGCCAGTGTTGAAATGTTTCCACTGTCACTGGATCCGCAAGACTTTCCACCCTGTGATCTTCCTGCATTCGGCATCATTGCATGTATTGTGTGAGTCAGAAGAGGAATTCATAGATTGGTATCGCACATATGGGCTAACAATGGACTTATGGACTTGATACGGACTGGGCTGGAATTTTTTCTCAATATACAATTGCTCTTCTACAGAAAACTCTTTCTTGTACACATATGAGTGTCTCTGCATTTGTTTATTTTATCAACCCAGACTAACACAACTAGTATGAGATGAAAACAACTAATCTAGATTTAGATATTATTACACTAAATTCTAATATTTTAAATGCAAATATGGAGAGACAAAGAGTAGCACACTGGACTAGACAACAAATTCCATCAATGTGCCTTCTTCAGGAGACTCATCTCAAACTCTTAGACAAAAATTGACTGAAAGTCAAAGGATGGCCAAAAATTTACCAAGCAAATTTCACTTAAAAAAAAAAAAAGCAAGAGTGTCAATAGTAATCTCTGACAAAATAGACCTCAAAGTACATGATATAAAGAGAGATAAGATTGTGCATTACATAATGCTCAATGGATCAGTAGAACAAACGCCCACAAAGAAAATAACCATATATGTATACAGAAAAAATCTCTTGAAATTCATCAACCAAATTCTCAAAGAGATGAGAAGAGAAATCACTGGGTCAACAGTTACAGTAGGCGATCTCAATACATTGCTCTCAAAGAAAGATAGATCAACAGGTAAGAAACTCAATAAAGAAACTGAAGAGCTGAACAACACAATCAAACAACTTGACCCAATAGACATTTTCAGAGCTCTCCAAGAAACATGAAAAAAATATATGTATATACACATTCTTCCCCAATGGACATAGCTCACACTAGAAAATAGACAAGTCAAGCTTGAGAAAATTCAAAAACATAGAAGTCATTCAGACCACCTTTCTCTGATCATGGTGCCATAAGTTGGAAAGATTAAAAAACAAAACAAACTAAAAACAAAGACAACCAACATGATTCTCAAAAAACAATGGGTATTAGCCCAAATTAGAAGTTTTGAGAAACCAATGAAAATGACAACATACCTACCTATGGGGCACAGCAAAGGCAGTATCACAGGTCACATTTTTTACAACAAACATTATAAACATTATAAAATAGGAGAGAAGTGTGGTCTACACCCTAACTCAGCACCTCCAGCAGATCATACAGAGCCAACAGCATAACTGTTCTAACAGCAAAAGAAAATAAATCATAAAAATTAAAGCAGGGATAAATGAACTGGAAAGCAGAAGAACAATTAAAAGTATCAACAGAGAAAAAGTTGGTTCATTGAAAGGATCAACAAAATCAACAACCCACTAGCAAACTTAACAAAAGACCAGAAGGATGAGACACAAATATCCAGAATGGGGGATGAAATTGGGAAGTCACAACAGACTCAATGAAATAAAAAGTTTAATTGTGCAGTATTACGAAAGACTGTATTCCAACAAATTCAATCATTTGGAAGACATGGACGGACACCTGCAAAATCAATCTCTCTCCAAATTAACACATATGGACATTGAGACTGTGAACTGACCCACAGCAAAATAAGAATAGAAAAGGTCTTAAGAAACTCACCACTCAAAGGTGCCCTGGTCCAGATGGCTTCACAGGTGAATTCTACCAAGCATTCAGAGACAAGCTGAGATAAATCCTACACAAACTCTTCCAGAACATAGAAAGGGAAATCAAACTCCCAAATTCATTCTATAAATCCAACCTAGTCCTGATACCATAACCAGGCAATGACCCTATAAGGATAAGGAATTTCAGACAAATATTTCTCATGAACATAGATGCAGGAATTTTCAACAAAATCTTGGCCAAATAGAATCCAACAAGATATTAAAAAATAATACATCTTGATCAAGTGGGATTCATACATAGGATGCAGGGATGGTTCAACATTAGAAAAATAATTAATCTAATTCACCACATCAACAAGGAAAAGGACAAGAAATAAAAGATTGTATTAATTTATGCAGAAAAAGGATTTGAGAGTATTCAACTCCCTTTCCTAATAAAGACTCCCAAGAAGATAGGATTAGAATGGAAAATCCTCATTACAATATAAGCCATATACAAAAAAAAACTATAGCTAATATTACACTCAGTGGAGAAAAGCTGACAAAATTTCCACTGAACAAGGGTACCCACTTTTACTCCCACTTCTATTCAAGTTTGTGCTGGAAGTCCTAGCCAATCCCATGAGACAAAGGCAAGATGTAAAGCATGTACAGTTGGGTAAAGAAGTAAAATTTCACTATTTCCAGATGATATGAGGTTATACTGAGCATGCTAAAGGGTCCACATTAGGATTGCTGGAAACAATAGAAGAGTTTAGTAGAGTAGCAGGATAAAAGGTTACTAAGCAGATATCAATTGGATACCCACATAAAAGTGATGGGAATACAGAAAATAATATCAAGAAATCAGTACCATTCACAATAGCCATGCAAATGCTGAAATACCTGAGAATAATGCTAATCAAAAGAACAAAGCAGCTGTATAAATAACCAAAATAAAACAAACTATGGAACATTACTATAAGAAGAATATTCCATATTCATGGACCAGAAGACTCAGCATTGTGAAAAAGTCAACACTCCCTAAAGCGATCTACAAATTCAATGCAATCCCCATCCAGATTCCAGCATCATTCTTCAAAGAAATGTAAAAAAAAACGATTACCAACTTCATCCAGAAAGGGAAGAAGCCAGGATAGGCAAAGGACTCCTTAAGAAGAAAAATAAAGTAGGTGGTTTTACGTTACCAGACCTCAATACCTACTATACAGCCACAATTGTCAAAACAGCCTGGTACTGGTAAAAATAATAGATACTTGGACCAAAGGATCAGGATAGATAAACCAGAAAGGAAAGCATCTGCATACAGATAATTGATGTTTGACAAAGGCCCAAAAAACATTAAACGGGAAGCAGATGCCCTCTTTAATAAATGTTGTTGGAAAAACTGGATATCCATATGCAGAAGTATGGCACAAAATCCCTATCTCACTCCATGTACAAAAACAAACTCAAGGTTGTTCAAAACCTAGATGTAAAACCCAAGGCCATCAGGATCATGAATGAGAAAATTCAGGGAATACATGGACTATCAGAATTAACAAAGGAAACACACGCTGTGGAAGACAAAATAGATGGATTGGACCTATTAAAAATAAAAGAGTTGTGCACATCAAAAACTTTATTAAAAGAGTGAAAAGAGAGCCCACAGACTGGGAAAATATATTTACCATAATATTGATATAACAGACAAAGAAGAAATTACTATGATCAACAAAATTGTACAAGCTTACAACGAGAGAACAATTAATAGTCTGTTGAACAGGTAGGCAAGAGATCTGAACAGACCATTTACAAAGGACGACGCTCAAATGGCTGATGAACCCATTAGGAAATGCTCCAAGTCATTAGCTATCAGGAAAATGCAAATCAAAACAGCAATGAGATACTACCTAAAGCCCAGCACTGCAGCCCAATTTTTTTACAAAAATTGAGAAGGACAAATGTTGGCGATGGTGTGGTTAAATAGGAACCCTTGTCCACTGGTGGCAGACTCACAAATACAGATAGCCACCATGGAAGGTGATGTGGAAACACCTAAAACAGATGGCAATTGCACTACCAAGTGATCCAGCAATACCACAATGCGAATATCCTCAAAAGAAATAAGAAGCAGATTACAAACAGATTTTTGCTTCCCCATGTTTATCGTAGCACGGTTCACAATAGCAAGAAGCTGAAAGCGCCTAAATTCCCATCAAAAGAAGAGTAGATTAAAAAAATAAACAACTCTGGTACATACACACAATGGACTACTACACATACCTAAAAAACAATGATGAAATAATGAAACACCTCAGCTCATGGAGGAATCTGGAGGCCATTTTTCTGAGTGATGTTCAACAACCACAAAAGGACAAGTACTGTTTGAGTCCTTTTCGGTAGGAACAAGTAGCCGAACGGAGACAAGCTCAGACTTGCAGGCCGTCCAGTCTTCTGGCTGGGGAGCAGACAGCCAGGGAAAAAGCTGTGTCAATGAACCACACATCATTGGATCCAGGTAAGTACAGTGCAGGTCACATGGCCAGAGGGCACCACACAACATCTAGGACCAAATTGTGTGTGGGGGGTTGGGGGTGGGGGTGGTACAGGAATGCTGTCTGCTGAGGGGAAGCCATGTGCATCTGAGGCGAGTTCCTCTGGAGAGGGAGGAGGCCCTGTCAGAGGGATGAGGTTTACTGATGTGAGGGGCAGCACAGGAGAGGGGATAGGAAATGGACAAGCTTGGGGAACATAGATATATGTATGTTGGGGGTGGGGGGAGAATTGACTACCAGGTGGAGGGGAAAGACTGAAGATTCTCTTAGTATCATTAGGTGGGGAGGTTTTTTAAAGGTGTGCAGTGGGAGGGCAGAACTGACCAAGAGCAGTGGTTCTCAACCTTCCGAATGCCACAACCCTTTCATACAGTTCCTCATGTGGTAGTGACCGCCAATCATAAAATTATCTTCATTGCTACTTCATAACTGTAATTTTGCTACTGTTATGAATCATAATGTAAATATCTGATATGCAGGATGTATTTTCGTTGTTACAAATTGAGCATAATTAAAGGATAGTGACTAATCACAAAAACAATATGTGATTATATATTGTGAAATCTTTATGACTAATCACAAATATATGAAATTTTGTCTTGAATATGGTGTAGCATGGGTAACAGTCTTGCATGTGGGGGGACCCTCCTGGAGACCAATAGAGGAGTAGTGTCCTGGTTCCTAAGGCCATCAGAAATATGTGTTTTCCGATGGTCTTAGGTGACCCTAGTGAAAGGGTCATTTGGCCCCCAAAGGGGTCGTGACCACAGGTTGAGGACCGCTGACCTCTCCCCAGAGGCATACTGGGAATCCAGGCCAGTTGCTGTGGAAAGCTGAGACACTGAATCCTGGATCTTCAGGGTTAATGCCATGGTCCAGAGGCTGTATGGGGAGGCTACGTATGGGAACTTCACTAGCTGAACTGGATTCTAACATGAACACACTTGTAACCTGAGGACTGAAGCCAGAAAAACACGTGGTGTCTGAGGAAGCAGGAGACAGCTGTACCAAGAGTGGAGTACTATTGTTTGCTGGACAAACAAGACCTTGTGACATCAACACCCTATATGCCTGCATTAAAATACGTACTATTCTGGCAATCCTGTGACAGCCATCCTGTTATATTTTGCTTGTGCTTTTGCATATTAGGGTGTATCTGAGAGGTGCGCAGCCATTGGTGGCGAGTCTCTTGAAGCTGTGCTATTTGATTCTCTGTTTTTTGGTAAATGAAACCCAGAGATATTGAGTCTATAAAGAAAGAAAATATAACAAGGGTTTGGGGGGAAGGGAGCTAGAGAAGGGTAAGGGAAGATAGACGGAGATGATGTCAAGACATCTAGGAAGGAAAGGTATGTTTGGAGACTGGTTATGGAATCATATGACATATAGTAACTCTCAAGTGATAGCAAATTATAAATACATAAATAATAAAGCATAGATTGAGGAATGGGTTTTAGACTTATACTAAATCCTAGCTCCAACTTAAGAATAATCAATTCTTACATCACCTTCATAAAATGATTATTGAAGATAAGGATGCTACAGCAAAGTGTGGTGAAGAAATCCGATGGTGCTCAGATATCAATCCGAATAGTGTCTGGGGTCTTAAGGGCTTATATTCAAACAAGCAGCCATCTAAGTGAGGAGTCAACTAAATCCACATGGAAGAAGCACACCAACTTGTGTGACCCAATAATGACATTTATAAAATATGAATATGGTGAGGAGAAAACCACCAGAGCAAAAATTATAAACACCCAATTCGTGCAGGGCTATGGGGGACAGTGGGAGCCCCAAACCCACCTGAAGTGTATCTAGTCATAAGCAAGAGTTTCAAATAGACCTACTATCAGGCAGAGACCATTGTAATCTTGATTATGCTGGATCGAATTTGACACTTGGCCAGTTGACCACCCTATAGATATGAGCTGAATTTGTTCTGTGTGCAAGTGTCTTTTACAGTTTCCATGATAGAAATTTCTTCCTTGGCATCTTGAAATGTTGATGGTGATCTTTTCCTTCTTACACATTATTTGTATTTTTGTCATTGTACTATTATGAGTGTGTTAGTCTGGGTAGACTAGAGAAATAAATCCATGGACACACATATGTGTATAAGAAAGAGATTTGTATACAAGAGGAATTGAACATTGAGAAAACATCCCATATGTCTGATACTAATCTATAAAGTCCTCCTCAGACTCAGGAAACACATGCAATGAAGTCAAGTGCAGGATGATCACAAGCCAGTAGGTAGAAAGTTCTTGGGTTCATCAGCATTGTAAGCATCTCAGTATTGGCAGGGGTCTCTCTGTGGCTTCTCTGACTCCCCAGGTCTGGTTGTGTCCATGTGGCTTGTCTTCTGAAAATGTCCCCCAGGGAGTAGCAGAGAGCATGAGATGTCTTCTTCCTCCAAGGAGGAAGTGCCAGATTTCCCAGAATTCTCAGGAGAAGGCCATGCCCACACAGAAGTCTCATTGGCTATCTCCCGATTGATAGCCTAGACTCCACCCCTATATTCTTAATCCTTAAATTGACACCAGATTAGGTGACTACCACAATGAGTTTATCCTCACCACCTTAGGGCGATTTTGTTTTTTATTGTTTTCTGTTGTGTCTTCAAGTTGTTAAGCACAAGAAAAATGGATGCAAAATGCTAATAAGTGATAAAAGGGGATATAAAGAACCCAGGGTCTGGGAATGGGGGGGTAGGGTTGGGAAGGGATTTTCAGTAGTAAATCTTGAAGGCGTGAGGGAGTGGGAAGCATCTAAACAGATGGCGATTGCACAGCTCATTTTAAAGGCGATGTAAGCATGGGAGGGGTGGTGGCATGAAATGTTCTAAAATTTATGTTGTAATGATTGTACAATTCCTCTTGATGTGAACGAATGATTTAACTCTTGAACTATATGATGTGTAAACAACATGACAATAAAACTGTTGGGGAAAATATAACCAATGTTTTCTAACTCAAATAACCTTAGCAAATTACTTTAAAATCTTGATTCTAAAGTTTTCATATATATGACACACATACATATGTCAGAATATAAAATTTCACCGTTCCATATAGTGTTTATAAAATTTAATTCATAAACATCCACATGTTATAAAGTCAAGGTTGAGTTTCTGAAGAAATAAAATATATACATATACATATCATCTAATTAATAACATCTAGAGGTCAAAATTACA
>NW_022106084.1:633358-635616 GCF_000313985.2 Echinops telfairi
ATACTGCCCTATTATAATAATACTGTCCTATTATAATAATTATTATTATATAATAATTTGTTGCTAACACAGGAATAATGAACAAAACCTGTGGGAGAAAAAAAAAGAATAAATCCGAATGGAATTATCCTAAGGTCAGAGGAGATCTCTAACATGGAGACCCATCTACCTAATGGCAGACCCATGTGCAGCTTCCCGCAGGCATAATTTTTTTCCAACAAGCTTAGACTCATGTGTAGCTTCCAGGTGGGTGCCATTATGGATAAATGACAGACTGAGTTTCCGAAATTCAAACCATACTCACTGACTGATTTTCCCTTTGCACGTGGATTCTGGCAGTTAAATCCATTTTTAAATGCTCACGCTCAGTGATCTCTTCTTCCCTTCACACTCACAACATTCTCAATACAGGGTAAAAGAAGAAGAAGTTTCAGTATTATGTACAACACGTGCATGGAAATGGAAATGAGATTTTTTAAGGGCCAGAGAGAGAAGCTGATCTTACAGAGGTTGGTTGGGATGATCCCAAATCCCAGAAAAACTGAAGGCCTCCATAACCTCTTCTAATTATCTTCTAGCTGAAAAAATAGCCTGGCCCACCATGGGGTCTTACAGAAGCTTCACCATGGTCTCCAGAAGTCTTAATCCCCCAAATTCCCCCACCATCATTTTTCACACAGGGGAGCACCTTTGCCTCAACCCAGGCCACACAGAGGTTTTAGATTCCTATCACATGAAACAATAGGAATGGATAAACCAACTCTCTTAGTCTGAGTTGTCTAGAAAAATAAAACCAGAGACATTCGTATCTGTATAATAAAGAACTTTAGATTAAGAAATGATCTTATATCAAGAAGACATCCCAGCCAAGTTCAACTCAAGTCCCTAAGTCTAATGCAAGCTGGGACCCCCTTATGACTCATATCGCTGAAGGCCAATGGTGCTGAAAGTTGAAGTAGGCTTCAGGAAGATCAGAAGCCAGTGGGCACAAAGTCTAGTGGAAACATGGCATGCATCAACAGCTTTAGGATGGGTGGGTCAAAGGGGCCACCCTTGGAGGAAGGCAGAGTCCCAGCAAGCATGAAGGCAAGGAGCAAAAAGAGAGAAAAGGGGTCCCAGTCTCTCCCTTCTAAAAAGGCCCCACCTCACAGGAGGAAACATTAGGCTGTGGCCTCATTAACATGTTCGATTTAACCCCTACACGTTAATACAAATTCAAACTGACATGAAATCAAATAGCCACACAGGCCAACAGTGAAAGGAGAGGAAGAGAAAAAAAAATATCCTGTGAAATTGTATTCACTTCTGGGATACAGCTGGATGCTGACTAAAGATAGTTGAACACAGAATTAAGACAATTCTGGTGGTCACTCACCGTCTTGCCTAGGTAAGATTCCTATACAATTTATTTGTAGCATCCCATCTTTCTCTTGGCTGGGTTTGCCAAAATGTTACCAGAATAAGGTTCTCTCTTCTTCTTTTTTTTGAATCAAAAGAAAGAATTACTATGGTTAGACATAGACATAAAGGTGGAGAATTTTATTTAAGTTTCTAGGAGGGAGGGCCCTAGTGAGGTCAATAGAACAAGATTCTTCCCTGTACATGTACCTGTTAGAGGCTTTTAAGGGTTGTTCTTGTAGGGTGTGCAGGGTTCTGGAGACATCAGTCAAAGAATGCGCTGTTCTCGCTAGCTGACATCAGGTGCAAAGGATTCTGGTGAATATAGTCTGTGGGACCAGCCTCCCTACAACGGAATGGGTCCAAGACATGGTGTGTAACTGATGGGAAAATTAAAGAGACATCAGACAAGATAAAACATGCAAAGGACGACCTCTTCCAATAGAGACCGGAAACAGAAGAGAATGTCCTTTAGTCCCTTGCAGATTTATATAATCTCGGGCAAGCAAGCCATGATAAACTCATCCATAAAAGGAAAGAGTTGGATTAACGGCATACATGTAGCAGCAGAGGGTTGAGCTAGGGGAATCCACACACTAGGAAGGGGAGGCACTAGAGGCATACATGTGACAGGAAGGCACATACATAACAAGATGGGCAGGCTCTTGAGTCAAGATCGCAGCCTAACCATGGTCATTCTGAGCTGGCTTGATCTTAGATGTATTTGAAATTTTCTCTAGGGAAACCATCTATGATCCTTATCAGAAGGGAGTGGGTTCTATGTAGGGTGGGACAGACCAATAGGGTCTGATTGCTTTTGATGGCAGCTAACCTTCAGGTAGATAGCCTTCAAGCAGTTG
>NW_022106084.1:636246-637646 GCF_000313985.2 Echinops telfairi
CCTCCTCCCTGGGGGATGGACAGCAGAGAAGTGGGCGAGGTCGGACAGTGTAAATTATGACAAAACTATAATAATTTGTGAATTATGAAGGGTTCATGAGGGAGAGGGGAGTGGGGAGGGAGGGGGAAAATGAGCAAGTGATATTAAGGGCTAAAGTAGAAGGCAAATGTTTTGAGAATGATGAGGGCAACAAATATACATATGTGCTTGACACAATGGATGTATGTACGGACTGTGATAAGAATTGTATGAGTCCCCAATAAAATAATTTTTAAAAATTGGCATTATTTTGGGGGGACATCTTGGGGAATAACTTTTACTTAGGAGAATGTGAGTACGATGCATGTTCAGCTTCCAAACGAGAAAGTTCCCTCCATGGGAGCCCTGGCCTCCCAGACTCCTTAACATATGAGTATTGCGAGTTTGTCTGCATACACACTCTTCCTGCTTCTGTTTCCCACAGTAGTCCCATGGATGAACTACAGTGCAAAGATGACACCAGTTCTTGGTCTCTTAAATGATACCTGTGAAAAACAATTAAAAATGTCCTTATGAGAGAGAAGGCCTAATTCTAGTTGTCTAAGCTCTCATCCCACTCAGTTAAACAAAGAAACCACTCTCACCCATGTCTTTATTTTAGATGACTTTAATTTTGCATTCTTTCCCAGTTTCACTGGGGCATATATATATATAAACATGCTTATTATGCTCCGCATGATCTGATAACCAAAATTCCAGTTCTTTCCTATGTGATATTATAATTCTGTGCTGTTGCGGTTTTCGTTTGGGGTTGCTGACTTGGTTCCTTCTCATAGTTTCCCTGTGAACAGCAGAATAAAACATTGTGCAGCCCTGTGCCACAATTACAAAAGTTGTTAAGTTTGAAGTAAGTATTTCAGTTATTGTGTTAATCCATCTATTGTGGATCTCCTTGCTTTTTGTTGACTCTCTACTTTACCAGCCATGATATCTGTCTTCAGGGACTATATTTTTTTTGTCAATAAACTCTAAGAAGATGCAGTCATTGTACCTGTGTGGTTATTTGTCTCATATTTGCCCTACATAAAATGTGGGGCAAGAGTGCTTACATATTCAACAAAACCTGTTCCTCCAGCAGCTAACTTCATTGCCTCTGAATGAATGAGATACACAAATACAGATGGAAAAATTACCAGCTTATTCAGAAAAACAAACAAACAGAATGACTGTATTGGAAAGTCACTAGAGCATGGGTTTGGTTGTACATGGGGTCCCTGTGATGCAAAATGAATCAGTGGTATCGAACAACCAAACCAACAGCAGAGAGCGGGTAAAGTACTTGGGTACTAAGCAAAGGGTTGGATATCTGAATCCACTCGAAAGTGTCTTGGGAGAAAGGCCTTGTGATATTCTCCCCAAAA
>NW_022106084.1:638966-640228 GCF_000313985.2 Echinops telfairi
GCACAGTCTAAACTGAATTAACGTATGTCTTGGTAGCCATAATTGGATGGGTTAACACTTATAGAATGACTAATATATACTTGTTAAAATCAAGTCAGATGTTACTACATCTAGTTCCTACCGAAAAAATAGAAATAATACTGAATTGAATGTTAATAGAATAGTACTTTCCATTTTATAAACAAGTCAGATGGTGACATCATGGTAAACAGAGAAAAGATTGAAGTTTTAAAGGATTTCATCTTCCTTGCATTAACAATCAATGCTCATGGAAGCAGCAATTAAGAGATCAACTGACACATTGAGTTGAATAAATTTCCAGCACAAGACATCTTTAAAGCATTGAAAAGTAAGGAACTTAACTTGGAGAACTAAGGCATACCTGTCCCAACCCTTGGTATTGCCGATTGACTTTGTTCATAGGTGTGTGAAAGTTGGATGTTGAATGAGGAAGACCAGAGGAGAATCCCCACATTTGAGTTATGGTGCTGGCACATAATACAGAAAGTCCCGTGTCCTGCCAAAAGAACAGACACATCTGTATTGGAAGAGTTCCAGACAGAATGCTCCTAAGCAGCAAGAATGTTCAGACTTTAACTTGCTTACTTTGGACATATTTTTGGGAGAAACCAGCCCCTGGAGAAGGTCATCATGCTTGGTAAAATGAAAGAGCCCCCTCCCCCCCCCAAAAAAGAAGACTTTTAACACAGTGGCTGGCTCAATGAGCTGAAACATGAGAATAATGTAATGGCGGGAATGCAGGAGGACTGGGCAGTGCTGACTTATGTTGGGCAGCGCTGCTAGGGGTGATCTAACCCCTAAAACCATCGCAGAGGCACGCCGCACAAGGACAGTTTGTGTGTGTACGACTGGTGTAACCTTCACGATGTAGGTGAAGGTGAGAAACATCCTGTGATAGGTGAGAGGGGTATAATAAATTCATGGAAACATTCCATCATCTTTCCACTCTATTTTTCAACAAATATTTGAAACCGCCTCATAATTGTACTGATAAATGAAAAATTTTCAAAATGTGTGTGTGACCAGAATGTGTTAACCATAACACATTTTACCTTATTACAAAATAAAGTAATGATAATTAAAATATTTGCAATAAAAACAAGCCACTCTAACATCGATCTGTCATAAACATGTTTCATAGTAAACCTAAGAAAGTCATGTTATAAAACATATTATTTAATTATATTGGAAGATAATGTGTCTAGGAATGAGAATGTGAATGGGGATAGTATAAATACAAA
>NW_022106084.1:641191-645602 GCF_000313985.2 Echinops telfairi
GCAAAGGCATACTCCGGAATTGATCAAGAGATGGTCTCCTGGTGACGAAAAGTAGCAACACCGAAAGGTAGCAAACATTTAAAAATTAATAAAATGCTGAAGCCTATCTTGTTTAATTATCCCATACAATGATGATGACTACCATTAGCATAACTGGTTCACAGCATTTAATTTCAATTTTATTGAGCTTTAAAGAAAACAATACCATCTAATGTGTACAATGTAAAGTTTCTTCTTAGAACATTTCAGATCCTAGGGGAAAATTCAATATCCCAAATAATCTACCTTACATAAATTTACAGAACAAGATAGTGTCTTGTAAAACAAAAAGATTAGTGAGGGCATGGGTGCTTCAGCAGTAGAATTCTTGACTTCCATTTGGGATTTCTGGGTTTCAGTCACCACTCACCTATCAGTGGAAGCTTGGGTGTTACTATGACAAAGAACAGGTTTAAGCAGAACTTCAGGCTAAGAATAGGAAGAAAGTTCAGGCAATCTACTTCTGAAAATCCTAGTGCTTGCAATGAGTCTGATCCCACAGTGATTACAATAGGTTTGATCCTCTAGTGATGACAGTAGGGCTGAACCAATGGTGGGATGATTAAAGATTGCTGATCTGTTTTCTTATGGTGTACATAAATTTCCATGGGTGGGAGCTAACAATAATGATACAGGACAAGTACTTTGCTTTTTGATATATTCATATTTATCAATATTTTGTTAGAAATATGAGCAGCAATAGAGAAAAGTTAAATTAGAATGATTCTCATATATTTCTCAAGGAATAAAAGTTTTAAAAATGAAAACAAAAAGTCATTTGACTATCTATTCATTATAGCACTCGTTTAAAAAATGGCCAATGTGTGTGTTGTAAAAATGGCTGAACCCAGAGTTCTGGTTACAAAGAGATGGACATCTTTTATGTAATGAGTTTGATTTTACAAGTTAGAACAATATAGTAATATTTCCTACTTCTCCACTTAAAAAAAGCTCAACTAAGAATACATTATATTGCCCAATATGTGAATATTTTGTACTTGAAAGTACTCTGCATTAGATCAAACTTGTTACATATTTGACTTGCTAGCATTATATAAATTAGAAAATTAGATAAATGGAAAAAAAGCTATTTGTTTTTATTTATATGCAGAATTGTCAAGGAGTGGGGAAATTTGCTATAAATAACAACACTTAGAAACCAATCTAATAAACAAATTATAATCCTATATTTCCAAAGCAATTGAACCTAAAAATCATTTTTAAATGCTTAAAATAAATTGACAACTTGAGAAAATTAGCAAAATATTTTGCAATGAATGATCAAAGCAGCAGGCATTTTTAGTTTTTCTTATTAAATGAGTCAAATGACAATGATGTAAAATTATTGAGCACTAACTGCAATGTAGTATATGTTAATTGCAACATGTTATTTTTGGCTCCGACTTTCCAATCAAAGAGACAATATGTACTTGTAGAGTAATTTAAAAAGGCAGTCGTATTCTTTTGCTTCCATCAGTGCTTTGACATTCATATGTAGTTTTACATCAATTCCGCCCATTAAGTTCAATTTACAAATATTTTCTGAGTTGTTATTTTGTGCAAGACATAATGCTCAGAGCATTAACTACCAAAATATATCTTGAGTTTCTTATTTCTGTCACAGAATGAAGTAGCAGTTTCAATTAATGTTAAATATATTTGGCAGTCTACTTTGTGTGTGCGTGCATGCAAAATTAAACTAACGTCTTTCTTATGCAGCCTAACAGTTATACAATACCATAATTTTGTAAATAAAATTTCATTTCATGATCCTACAAAACCCATAATTGTAGCCTTCCTTACAGTAAATGTAAACCTAAGTCTTGACATCTGTGTAAATATCTTAGGATATTATCTTATTTGGAGTATTCATAGAAAAAATTAGCCAGGTTTTTGTTTTTACTTCCTAGGACTAAAAACATTTTGAAATCACTGAAACTAAGTGGGTCCAACTCAGGAACTGAGGAATTTATTTTTAAGATGTTCATTTTAACATTGTTTGCAGAAATTATTTAATAATACTAAGTAAGATATACTTGTTACTTTATCACTATCATATTGTTTTCTCTTTTTTTGAAGTCTTTAAAAAAATCATTTTATTGGGGCCTCGTACAACTCTTATCACAATCCATATACACACCCATGTGTCAAGCACACTTGTACGCTTGTTCCCATCATCATTCTCAAAACATTTTCTTTCTACTTGAGCCTGTGGTATTAGCTCCTCATTTTCCCCCTCCCTCTTCTCTCCAGCCTTCCTCCCTCAGGAACCCTTGAAAATTTATAAATTATCATTATTTTTTCATGTCTTACACTGTCCAATGTCTCCGTGCACCCGCTTTTCTGTTGTCCATCCCCCAGGAAAGAGGTTATACGTAGGTCATTGTGATCGGTTCCTCCTTTCTCCCCCACCTTCCCCGAACCCTCCTGGTATCTCTACTCTCATTATTGGTTCTGAGAGGTTTATCTGTCCTGGATTCTCTGTGTTTCCAACTATGATCTGCACCAGTGTACACCCTCTGGTCTAGCCGGATTTGTAAGGTAGAATTGGGATCGTGATAAGGTTGGGGATGGGGAGAAGCATTAAAGAACTAGAGGGCAGTTGTAAGTTTCATCAGTGTTATATTGCACTCTGACCGGCTCATCTCTTCTCTGTGACCCTTCTTTAAGGAGAGGTCCAGTTGTCTACAGATGGGCTTTGGCTCTCCACTCCACACTCCTCCTCATTCACAATGATATGATTTTTTGTTCTTGGATGCCTGATACCTGATCCTATTGACACCTCGTGATCACACAGTCTGGTGTGCTTCTTCCATGTGGGCTTTGCTCCTCAGCTAGATGGCCACTTGTTTATCTTTAAGCCTTTAAGACCCCAGGTGCTATATCTTTTATAGATGGGCACCATCAGCTTTCTTCACCCCATTTGCTTAGGCATCTGCTTTGTCTTCAGTGATCATGTTGGGAAGGTGAGCATCATGGAATGCCAATTTAATAGAGAAAAGTGTTCTTGCATCGAGGGAGTACTTGAGTGGAGGCCCAATGTCCATCTGCTCCCTTAATACTAAACCTATAAATATATGCACATGGAACTATTTACCCATCATCATATATAAATACATTTGCATATGCACATGCCCTTTGCCTCCTAGTTCTTTCCTCTATTTCCTTTTATTTTCCTTTTGTCCCACTATCATGTTAAGCCTTCATTTGGGTTTCAGTAATTCCTCTCGGTTCATATTGTTTTCTATGTACAAGTTCTATAGGAGCAAAATTAAGTAAAATTTAAAATTCTGGAGTTCTGATTTCTTAGTAATATGATTCTCACAGTCAAATGCCTTTGTAGTCAATAAAACATAGGCAAACATCTTTTGAGTAAGCTCTGCTTTCAGCTCAGAGTTATCTGACATCATTAATGAAACCCTTCATTCCAAATCATCTTCTGAATCTGGCCTGAGATCCAGGGGTGGTCAAGTTAGCTCCCCCTTATCGTGGCTCTATGTGCAACAGTACATGTCAGCATCCCATCTTGAGCCATCCTCACAATTGTTATATTTGAGTCCACTATTGCAATCACTGCGTCACTCCATCTCATCAAAGGATTTCCTCTTTTCTGTTGTCCTGCCATACTTGCTTCTAAGGAGCGTTCTGTCTTTGCTTTTTCTAAGATGATAGCTTTCTTCTTCTGACAGCCCATGGCACTTTGAATATTCTTCACTGGCACCACCATTCCAATGCATTCATAGTTGATCTTCCTTATTCAAAATTCAACTTTTACATGCCAGTAGGGCAACTGAAAACATGGCGTGTTTTGGGCACCATTGCTCTTCAACACCGTAAAGAAATTTTGTGCAGTAGATTTATCTAATGCCATGTGTCCTTTGATAACTTGACTGCCACTTCCATGAGCATTAATTGTGAATCCAAGCAAGATTAAATCTTTGACAACTTCAATCTTTCCTCTGCTTTTTATAATATTATTGTGGTAGTTACATAATTTCATTTAAACTTTTAAAATTGTTTTTCAGGTCAAAGCTAATCATGCCTCTGTATGGGCATGGCCTTCTCCAGAGAATTCTGGGCACTCCTGTCTTCTGCCCTGGAGGTGCGACGACGCACACTCTTGTCTGCTTCCTTTTCTTTCTGACAGGCCACATGGACCTATGCTGGTGGATCCAGACCCCTGGAGCTGGAAGAGCCACATGGAGACCCTGCATTCAGCGTTATTGCATATGCTGTGTGAGTCTGAAGAGGAATTTATAGATTGTTATCAGACATATGGGCTGATATCAGACTTATGAACTTGGTCTGGACTGGTCTTGGATGTTTTTACACTATACAATTGCTTTTTTATATAAAGCTCTTTCTTATACAC
>NW_022106084.1:647111-651827 GCF_000313985.2 Echinops telfairi
TTCCATTTTTCATTTTTTAAATGGATCAAGTAAAGAATAATATTCAACATTTACTAATATGTAGTAGTACATTTTGCTATCCCAGGTTACTTTTGGCTCTGAATTTCTCTCAGGGATAGATTTTGTTGATATCATCAAGCGTTATTTATATGTAAGGGTAATTCAATTTCTTCTATTAAACTTAATTTACACTTAAAAATTATTATATTATACTTGCTCATATTTACTTTTAATTAATTTTAACCCCCAAAGCAAATTTATCTGTTCTAATATAATTTTACAAATGTATTATTTATGGAATGCTTCAAAAATTATGTGACATCATATGGAATTAAAATATTTTCCCATTTTTACTTTTAAAAATTATTGGCTAAGTTCTTATAGTGGTACCTTTTATGTAGTTAAATTTCTTATCAGTAGTTATTACTTATCAGATTCAAAATAAGTAATTTTTGAGAGGAAGAATAATTGGAGTGTCATTTGAACTTTTCTAATATTCTTTCATTTGTTAGAAGCTTCTCTGACTTTGTGGTAACTAAGTTTATATTATATAATATGTTGTTGACCATATTAATAAAATCTGGTTTCCTTAATTATCTATAGGTCTATCCTCAGCGTTCAATTTCAATTTAAATGCTAAAATTTCATAGGTTATAAATATTATTTTAAGGAATTCACTTACATTGAACAGTTTAAGTATGAAATCCTATTTTATTTACACGAGAAAAACCTTCACATTGCACGATACTTACTATATTATCTCAACATAATGCAAATTAAATTTTATCTCTTTTTATAGGACAAAGATTTCACTAGTTCTGTAGGATTTTTCACTTCATAAAAAAATATTTATGCACTCCAATTCCTAATTGTTTCAGGAAAATTAGACTAAATGTTTTTAGATATCTGCATGATTGAAATATAAATTTTTCCCCTAAAATATTGGGTTGAGGGTTCCTCCTAATTTTGAAAAAGAATGTCTTAAAAATTCTGGCTTTCATTCACACTTGAGAGTATTTAAAGAGTGCTGCTGCATGATTTACCAAGAGGAAATAAAGTTTGAAACATCTTCCATTAACACTAGAAGTTGAAAGCTGGATTGCACTTCAATTTGCGCTATGCTTTCGTAACTTGCCCAAATTCAACCGGAAACAGATTGTGAGTCTTTCAGTTATGTTGTCTTTTGCCTAACACGACAAGTGCTGAATAAAATCTTTGCCTCAAGAAAACTATACCCTGTCAACCATTGACTTAGTAATTTTACTGATCATACAACATTGATCAAACACACACACCACACACATACACACACACACTTGCTCATACATGATTTCTAAAAACCTGCACGACTTTATATCTGCTCATAATCTCTAAATCTTTAAACTCTGTTTCTCTACGTTTGAAGGCTTGCACGCCAATGAGGACTTTGGTTCGAGGTCTCATGCTGACACTAATGTGTCCCTTGTTTTGTATGCAACTCAAGCGCCAGCAATGAGAGAGAAATCCCTTTTTTGTGAGCTTTCGTTTCCAACATTTTTTTGGCAAGAATTGTTTAGCAAGTTTTTGCTCTACAGAAATAGTAAGCATAATAAATATATTTTAAAAGCCTAGAAAATTAGAAACAACAGAGTTAAAAGTACTTTTTATTAAAATTACATTAATTACATATGCCATTCCTCTGCTTTCATAATGTCTTTCATATGATTGAAAATAAAAACTTATACTGCCTTTTAGACGTTTCTTATAAAAATGCTTTGTTTTACAAAATGAACGTCTTATAAAATAGTAAAAGTTCAATGTGAAAATATAGCATAGATTGGTAAATGTATTTTTGGTTTGTTTGTTTGTTTTTTTCCAGGGCTCCCTTTTTGGTAAATGTTTTTTCAGAAGCACCTCTCTTTCCACTATCTTGAGAGTGCCTTAAAGGGTGCCCTTCCCATTTAGGTTCTCTGTCTTCCTCGTTGGATGGTGTTAGAATATTGAATCTTAAAACAGAGAGTTGAAATTCAAATTTAGAGTCACTATTTAATTAACCATGATGAAGGTCAGTATATCCATATGTACTGATGTAAACTAATATATAAACATTCATACAATAAATACCAGTTATTATAACTAAACGATTAGACCAAGTTATTCAAGGGTGTGTAATTAATCAACATGAATGTAACTCTCGAATTATGAGAATATTTAAAAAGAGGGAGCATTTTTCAAAGAAACAAGGAACTCAAATTATTAGGCATCTTGCAATTGGGATTTCTTCATAAACTAACATTTTGATTATAGTTGTAGGCCTAAACATTTTCTACTTAATTATTACACATGGAGTACTGTTATTTATATACTCTTCTACTAATGATAAGCAGATTGAATTGATAGGATACAAAAGCTATAGCCCGTCATCCCATCAAACCCCACTGTTTCACTCTCCATTGTACTATAAAAATCTAAACTGATGCCTCACTTGGAAAATCAACTAAGAACAATCCTAATAACTCATATGTAGGAAAACAAATAACCACTGGTGATCCATATTGAGGTTTTTTAAAAATGATTTTCTTACAATTATATGCTTGTCACCACCCATAGTGGCTCAGGATTCAAGCACAAAAGCGGCAAGAGGAATAAATGAGATTAGGGAGCAAGTTTATGGGAACTTAAAATAATATGGCATAACCATTATCTTGCTCATAAATATACTGTAGCCCGTATGCTATATTGCTGTTCAGTCATAATAAATTAAATCTCGGGAAAACATTTTAAGTTGAGTTCCATTAGTCTTTTCAGGTCTAGTTACTAAGTGTAATATATATGTGTGTGAGTCTGCGTGAGTGTGTATAGATATAACATATCTGAGTGTGTGTAGATATACATATATAATACATATACATATGCATATATACACATATATAAACATCCATACAGTAAATATTAGGTATCATATTAGAAAAGTTTCTCATCCATATTATATATATGGTTTAGTATATCATTGACAAATATTCCATTGCCTAATGAAGCATTGATATTGGTCTTCTATGACAAGGTGTAGCATTTTATAACCTAATGGAAAAAAAATAAAGAGTGTAATTATTGACTCATGCATACCTATGCAGTTATGAATATTAACAAGCAAAAGAAAGGTACAGATACATAAGTAGTATTTCAAAAAAATAGAGCACAAATCAGTAATAACGTTTCTAACAATAAGAATTCATCTGGAACACAAAGTGTGATGTGAAAGGAAAGTGAAAGAGACAATACTTATAACTCTCGTACTGTATCCCTTACTTTGTACATTAACATAGACATCATGGAAAAACTTTTCACCTATAGCTTACATATTAAAAGTATATTTCTTAATTGATAATGAGTTATTACTTCAATTCTCACTGTGAATTGAACAAATAAGTAATATTTATATTTTATATTAATAGCCAGTTTACCATGAGAGAAATATTAGAATTTGTACCAACTCATTTTTTCAAATAAGCTTGTATCTTGCTTAGAAAGAATGTATTAGTAGAGGAATTTTTAAATAAAAATATCAAAGAAAAAGTAAAGTCATTTTAAGCACTGTGTGTAATAGCTAGTGAATTACAAAAATGGGATATAATACATAGATAATATAATTATTTACTCCTATAAATAACTCTGCAATAGGTGGAATGGAGTATATTCTGAACAAATATTTGTTTAGTGAATAAACTATATAATGTTTAATTTAAACTAAGTCTATAATTTACAAACTACCTTTTCTTGATTTTGATAGTCACAGAGTGAAAAAATCATTGAAATCAATTTGAATTTAGTAAAGTTGGGTTGTATTTTATAACATGCTAATCAATAATTGAATTCTAGAT
Source organism: Echinops telfairi (assembly GCF_000313985.2). Taxonomy (NCBI): domain Eukaryota; kingdom Metazoa; phylum Chordata; class Mammalia; order Afrosoricida; family Tenrecidae; genus Echinops; species Echinops telfairi. Next base: position 650,972 of record NW_022106084.1, read on the forward strand.
TATTGCTTTTTCCATTATGTGCAATATTTTTAAAAAATACATTTAAAGACTGAGTAATTCATGATGACATGACCTAACGCAGTGTAATCACCTCATCATGACATCTGCTATGAGCAGCCAGTCAATTGAAAGGAAGTTTCCATGGGGTTGTGACCTGATTCTAATCAAAGTGCACAGTGTAGAAAGCTAGGTTTCTTTATACTACGTCTGGATCCTGCATCGACCCGATGGATCTCTTATTGACGTCTGATTCTTTGCTATATTGGTGGCCAATCTTGAGCATAATGAGGCCTGTATTTAACTAGCTGACCTTGGGTTCATCCCCTTCTGCAGCCACAAGCCTTCTATTTTCTTGCCAGTCTTGAGGGCATCAAATTCTATAGCTATGAGAATGAAAGGAAGCAAGCTCTCTAACATCTGGCCCACACTTTAACTTTCTAGGATTTGGAACTTCTTGCTTCTACAACAATATGGCAATCTCTTAATATAAATGTGTGTGTGTGTATATATATATATATATATATCCTCCTCTGAATCCAGGCTAAACCCCTGGCAGCTCTGTGTCAATGTACCACTGCAATCATTGTAGGATGATATTCAGCAAAATTTTACTTGCAAGTGATATCCAAGACAGTGCTCTTTAATTTGTGAATTCTCTTGGATTACTTTTCTTTGGAAAGTGTACAAATACGTAAAGTGTACAAAGACCTCCTAGGTCTTCCAAATTGCTTAACATAGAAAACTTAGTGCTCCCTGTGCTTCATTAGCATGCTGAATCATTTCAATTGCTATTCCATTAATTCCTGGATCCTTGCTTTTGACTAATGCTTTCAAGGCAGCTTAGACTTCTGTCTTC
>NW_022106084.1:655583-668566 GCF_000313985.2 Echinops telfairi
ATTTTGAGAATGATGAGGGCAATGAATGTACAGATGTGCTTTACACAATTGATGTATGTATGGATTGTGATAAGAGTTGTATGAGCCTCTAATAAAATGATTAAGAAAAAAAAGAGTTTTATTCTCAGAAACGCACAAGAGTAGATCTACCCTGTCCTTTAGGGCCACTATTAGTCAGCATCAACTTGAGGTCAGTTAGTTATACCTCTTATGGTGTCCACTGATCCAAAATATATTTGAACACTGTAAATTAAGTGGTCTTAGAAATTTCCCCAAGTATCACTTCACCTTTATTAGGAACAGAATAGCAGGCACTTCCAATTTATTATCTTAAAAAGGGGCCAGAAATTGAGTGATTGTACAATCAATAAGGAGTCCTGATGGCATAGTGGGCTATGCGTTTGACTGGTACTTCCAAGGTCAACTATTTGGGTCCACAAGCTGCTCTGAAAGAAAGACGAGACTCTCTGCTCCCATCAGGAGTAACAGCTTCAGAAACTCATAGGAGAAGTCTCATTCTGTCCTGTAGTTCTGCTTCGACTTGTAATCGACTGACTGGTAATATTTTTGGTACAATACACAGGGATTCAAATGTTTCGAAAGCCACATTGTGTCTGTCAGAGTTCAAACTCCATTATGAAAATTCAAAAGTTCCAGTATTGTTATAAGATCACACAGCTCCACTTGTGTACAGAAACTCCTAAAATCTAGAATTTTTCTTTAAAAGAAGCTTGGAATCAACTTCACCTCTGAAGCATTTATTAAAATGTGTTCTGAAATGTTTACTGCATAATTTGAAGATGAAACATTTAGATCTTCAAGATATTTTTAATTGCTTTGAAATCATTTATTTCCAACAGTCTCGGCTGCCCTCACGCCTTCCATATCTGTGCTTTTTCGTTTTCCTTCCTTTGTTTTCAACCCTTCTCAGGCTGTGTTCTGACTGTTCAGCAGCCACTGCACCACTTCCCACACCAAAAAGGAAACCCAACGTCATCTAATAGATCTAATTCCTAATAGCTGTAGAGGGCAGAGAAGAAGAGCCTGTAGATTTCCAAGCCACACCGCCCCCTATTTTTTTTATAAAGACTACAGGGTGACTGGTAAATGTGAATCCCTAACTTTATTGTTGGTCACTTAATGCATAACCAACTGACTCCCATATGTCCATATATAGCTTCCCTTGAAAGCCGCTTAATATTTAATTGTTTTTTAAATATTTCTTCCATTATATCTGATCCTGTAATTTGTGGATCAAAATTCTTCTCACATTTAAAACTAGGATAATAAATTTGTATAACTTAGTAGCTGAAAATATAGTGGAACTCTATATCTAAGAAACTGGATTTAATTATAGTCCTTCCAATGAATTGTTCTGAATCAATGCCCCAAATAACCCCAGTAACAGCCCTAAAAATCAACATAGCTAGAAGAATATTTTTTTTTATGTTGGCTATTATCAAGTTCATCAAAAAAGTAGAGTATTGTGGGCGGAATGTTGGATGTTAGGATAAGGTAAAGGAAGGATGGAGGGAGGGGCATCTCTGACCTGTGTTTGTGGCAATCAGCCTTAGGCTGTTGTGGAGTTGGGTTCTCCTTTTCCCTACTGACCTTGAGAAGCTTCACATGCCTTTCCCATCGTTTATTCAAGAATCTACCACTATGTGCAAAACATTGCATATTCTGCACTACATTGAAATGGCTACAGGACACACGAAGAGAATACTAACAATATGATGATCTATTAGGAGGATTGCCGTAACTTATTTTTAAAAATTAAGGATATAAACTATTGCCTAGAGTAGTCTCAGTGATCCACTGCATGTATCTCTGCTCCTCGGTTCTGCCCTGTTCTGGAAGGTCACTGTGAGTTAGAATGGACTCAGTGGCAGTGAGAGTAACATAAATGATTTTATTTAATAAGTTAAAATATCTGACTACATCAAGACTACACCAATCATTTGTAAATATTAAAAACAGAATGAAAACAATTAAATTAATAGATATGATTCTAAAGGTCTATCCACTGAACATTGAAGACAGAATATTGTATGTGTTCAATATCAGGGTACATTTGCTCTAGTCTAACTTATGTTAAGATAAAGTCCTATATTATTTATTAATTATTTTAATGAAAATGCTTACTTTTTATTGAAAATATAAATAAATTTGCAAATATAACAATGTGTTTGTTTCCCCCAATTCTTTTGTTATACTTTTCTTGGAGTGTAATAGATAAAGGTTTGGAGGATTTAGGTGACAGCTGATAGATAGAGGGATAGTTAGATAATTACCAAGATAGTAATTTTTGCAGTATTGAAATATATTTTTCTAAGGTATCTTTAACTTTTAAAACTGCATTTAGAAAAATTATTTGACTAGTATGTTTAAGTCAGCAATTTTTTTGCGCTCCATTATTTAATTTCACTATGGAAACAAAATTTACAATTTTTGTAGTTCAATGACATATTTAATTTGACTTATGCATCGACACTGATGGAGACACTGAAAGCCGCATAAACAAATGATTTATTCCTCTGGTCGGTCACAGTGACTTGAACCCAATGGTGTTATTCCTGTGTTCTTTTTGGTAAGCTGTACATTTTGTCAAGATGAATTATTACAACTTTATCAAGAGGCAACATGTTGACTTGATATCAATCCATTAGCACTCATTTTCCCCTGATAGGTCAGAAAATAGTAGAAGTGAACAGCAGGTAGCTATCTGGATCATCGAGTTATGTCAGAAGCAGTGTGAAAAATCACTACACAGGGATCACTGAAGAAATCTCTCACATTTTTCCCCCATTACCCAGGGCAAGCTGAATTTTTATTTATAACCAGCTTTGGTGTGCTAGTAAATGTATTAATGACTAGTTATCTGAAAGTAAAGCCCTGATTTGAAGTCTTTGCTAATTTCTATGGTAAAAACATCCCTATTTTTACTCCCCTAAGTGAATATTCTAAAAGACAAACAATCAGAGAAACAAAAACTCACTTAGTTCATAAGTTGTTGCTCTAGAGAGTTATTGTTTAATTTCTCTAGTACATACTAATATATATAAACGATAAACTCAAATGTAGCCTAGTTATATAATAATAAAAGATGAAACAATTTTACTGTTAGAAAAGTAGAGTTTTAACGAATTATCACACACATATATTCCTTCAGTGTCATGGAACCTTGACAGTGTAACTTTAAGGATGTTATGATTTCTGGAGAGAAAAAAATACACAAAGCACTAAAAGTCGTGCAAAGTCAGTAGTGCCGGCACGATAAGCTAATGAAGAAGGGCAGAAAGGACCACACTCTAACATTTTGTACATATTCGATATAATGAATGTTTTCACTCTGGGAAACTATGAGAAAGAGAAAAATAAAATCATTATTAAACTGAGAACTTGTAGGCCAGATTTTAGCTTGGAGCAACCTTGTACTACAGAGATATAAATCTCTGCAAAAGTGTGTAATGATGGAAAGCCTTGGAGGAAAAGCGTACCAATGACAATCTACTACTCCAGGTGAAGCATTGCGTTGTTCATTATTTACCATAAATAATGTCTAAAGATTAGGGTAGTGTGTGTGTGTGTGTGTGTGTGTGTGTGTGAGAAGGACACAGAGAAAGAAGAAATAAAAGCAGGTTGTTTTTTCTTAGAGTTCAAATCAGCCCAATATCTTCACTTGAAAAGGCAGTGTTTTACCATTTATTATGTCTATTTTCAAAAATGATAAAGAATATTCTGGAGAGAAAAGAGAGAGACTGTGAGAAGAATGTTGACTTCGATGTTGTTGCTGTGGCTGTTTCATCTTTAGCAATCAACCCAACACCCCTGGGCCTCAGTTTCCTTAAATATAAAATATGTATAGCACTAATAATACTATCTGGTGGGCTCTTTCTGTTATTTATTGTCTGTGTAATGTTAATCATATTATATATTTTTAATTTTCATAGTTACATAACAATAAGGACCTGCATTTCAGCTCTCTTATGTAAAGCATGGCAAATCTAGGGTACAGAGCAGCTGTATTCTTTGCATAGGATATCATGAAGCCAGCCATCAAATTACTAAATGTTATTAGTAACATTTAGTTACTCAAATCTTAGTGTGTGCTAGAGAATTAAAGGAATGTGGAACATTAGTATTGTGCACAGTACCTTGTAGAAAAACAAGTATTGTTTCTAAATGTTCTATGCTGAAAGGAAGCAAAATATTTGTTACAATTTGAATAATTAACATTAACAGTATATTATTTGTTTATCTGGTCTGCTTATAAGTTTAATAAATGAAGAGGGGGAAAATGGGTCAAAGGAGGGAAGAAACTTTCAAATTGAACTTTTATAAATAGCAGAATTTGTCCTTCAGTACCAAGCCTGCTATTAAACTAAAAAAAAAAAAGCACACTGGATGAACATCGATCTTTACTGTCACCTTTTACAAACTATGATTGAGTAATAGAGGAGTATTTGCATAGAGCACTATATTCCATCATGGGCATGTCAGTCCTCAGTGCTGAGTAAGTGAATTGCGTTGCTCACTGATTAACTTGAAATAAAGAGGGCGATCATTTCCATCAACATTTATCAAAGCTTTGTGGTTCACGCTAAACAGTTTGTGCCCCACTGTTCTTGTCGTTAATTCTAGAACTTCCAATTTATCAGCAGAATTAGATTCACAGTTTGTCAGAGTTGAATTCTGAGGATATTTTCTGATAACTACTGAAGACAATTTTCAAGCACATTTGCTGAAAAATTCATCTTGATGCATTAAATTACCTGGGTGAAAGACAACAGTATTATGACTTTTTTTTCCATAAGATTAATTTTTAGTTTAAAAAGTTATCAAAACTGTTTCTGGAACATTTTGATGTTATGCTGTTTTGGAAGGAAGAGGAAGAAATATAAACCACCCAAACTGATCTGTACATTGGATAACCGCAGTTAGCAATACGAAAACACACACACATTATTCCGGCTGTATAACCATGACTTTGTTATTGTTAGGTGCCATCAAGCAGTTCCCACTCCTCAGGACCCTGAGGATGACAGAGTGAAATCTTTCCCAACCTGTCCCGTCTTCATTGTCTGGAGGTGTTCTGTGTGAATCCGTTGTTGGTGACCTCTATGCCAATGACCTCTATGCCTATACCTTCAATGGCATTGAAGGTGTTCCTCTTTTCACTAGCCCTCTGTTTTGTGGCCGTTATACAGGGATTGGTAACACGTTCAAAATATGTGAGACTAAATCTCACACTCCTTTCTTAGGAGCATTCCAGTTGTACTTTCCCAAGAAATCATTGCTTGTTTTCCTGACAGTCATGATATATTCAATATTCTTCAGCAATATCATTATTTAAGGACATCAATTTTTCTTTTCTTTTTTATGCATTCTCAAAGTTTCACATGTAGATGAGGCACTTGAAAATATCATATATTGGATCTGGAGTGTCTTAATCTTCAAAGTGATATCTTTGCACTTTAACACCCCACAGAGAACTTTGGCAGCAGATTTGAGCAATGCCTTATGTCATTTGATTTTCTGACTGCAGCTACCTTGGGGGTTCATTGTGGGTTAAAGTAGAATGAAATCCATGATATTTTCCATATTTTCTCTGCTTATTCTGCTGTTATCTATTGGTCCAGTTGAAAGGATTCCTGTTTTCTTTACATTGAGTTATTACCTAAACTGAAAGTTATATATTCAATAGAAAGTTCTAAAAACACTCTTTTCGTTCAGCAAGTAATGGTACATCATCTGCATATCTCATATTGTTAAAAAGTCTTCCTCCAATCTTAATGCCTGTTTTTTTTTCACATTATGCAGTTTCTTGATTTATTGGAATAAAAATAGTGAAAGGATACAACCCAAATGGACCCTCTTTCTGAAATTAACCCACAGAATATTCCTTAATTTTTTTCAAGTGACACTCTTGGTTTAGACACAGGTTCTGAATAAGAACAATTCATTGTTTTGGAAATCCCATTGTCTACAATGCTATTTACAATTTGTTATGATACACATAGTCAATACCTTGGTGGAGTCAAGATATATGGACATAGAGAAATTAGTTTCCTTTAGAATTTCCTTAAACCTCAAAATATACCCAGTCCCTTACCTCTTTTTACAGTGAAAATAAAATTCATAGTATGAGATATTTTAGGAATAGAAAATAAGACTAATGAATAGTCTATATTTTTGAATAGTCTATATTTTTGAAAAATATGTATACAATTTGTAAATATATTTGCAGTCGATTCAACAAGTTCAGGATTTGTTCCAAATAGAAAGTACTGTTTTTGCCTCGTAAAAAGTGTGGCCAGAGTGCTCCTTAGAGACATGGCTGACAAGACTTTATCTTACATGCTTTGGACACGTGGTCAGCAGAGACCAGTCCCTGAAGAAGGACATTATATTTGGAAAAGTAGAGGCACAATGAAAAAAAGGAAGGCCCTCCAGGAGATGGATTCACACAGTGGCTGCACAACCAGGCTCAAGCATAGAAACAATTCTGACGAGGGTCTGGACCCAGCTCTGTTTCCTTCTGTTGTGTCCAAAGTTGATATGAGTTGGAACAGACTTAATGACAAACATTTTTTTAACATTTATTGCAATCCCTACTATGTAACAATACTCTTCAGACAACATTCTGGCGTTTACTGTTTCTTTCTCTTTGCCCCTTTTCCCTATCCTTTCCTGCTTCATGGACTTCACTTCCTGGCAAAGTTGCTCTTTTGATTGTTTTAAGGAATCGGACCACTCAGATGTTTGTTCATTTAACAGGATTGCCCCATCAGAGGGAATTCATTTTTTTTTAAACCTCAAGATAGATAAGGGTCAACGTCTTGGGGTTTCACCTATATCAAGCACATGTATTGGTAAATATGTATAGATAGGTATAGATATATATAGATAGATATAGTTTTGAATTTTGTTCTAAATTTTGTTACCGTTGTATCCAGTACCTCCTATTGGGTCCACTTTCAGAGCATTCATTGTTATTTAGCTAGGTACCATCTAATTCTTGTGGTCTTGGTATCTTTAAATCTGAAGTGCATGTCTTTTATTACTTTTGAATTGCAGGTTATGCAGAAGTTTTTAAATTTTTATTTGGAATGATGTCAGCATAATGGATCATAGAAACCATCTAATGAGTATAGAATTGCTCATTATTCACACACTTCATATTCTACAACATATTAGTCACTAAATGAAGAGGCCAAGTTTACAACGATCAATGAAAGCTGATTATTAAAATTAGTGACAGAGATTAAACAGAGATGGATGAGAATCCGGCAAAACTAGAGAGCTCATATCTGATCTGAAGGTGGCGACCATTCTCAATGCTATCTGACTGTTGGAAAGGATGATGATAGGCTGAGGGTATCCATTGTGGGAAAAGCATTAATAGTTCCCCAATACATTTCTAGATCAGACATATCTTTACACAGGCTTAAATAGACTATTAGGTCTAACTTTGTGTTTTAAAATGTCAGCTTTGACTACAACAATTCTCCAAGTCCAAGGGGGACAGACATGTATGATGTAAACTTTAACTTTGTAAGTTTCCTCTGAATATCTGCAAAATCAAATCATGCCATGAAAGTATGCCAGTGTAAATTGAAGTCGTGGTATACATGGGTAAGTATAGCAGTATTTCTACAAATCAAATTGTTTTGGTGACATGCCCTTGAGTGGGTCCTGACCCATTGGAACCTTACTTATGAGAGGACCACTTTCCAGTCTTTGCCCTCCTCACAATTGTGCCTACGTTTGAGTCTACTCCTGCCGCCGTGGCCCCTGTGTCGATGCATCTGGTTGAGGCCCTGCATCTCTTTTGCTACTCTCTCCTTTCCAAGCATGACGTCCTTTTCTAAGGACTCATTTCTCCCGATCACATGTCCAAAATACCTGAGACAAAAGCTAGCCATCCTTTCTTGTAAGGGACTTCTGATGGCACTGCTAAGATTGTTTGTTCTCTTGGAAGTCTGTGGTACTTTCAATATTCTTTGCCTGCACAACACTGTTTCAATTCACCAATTTATTTTTTAGTCATGGACACCTTTATAAACCAAAAGTACAGAAATGTGTAGCGCTTGTTTCTCAACATACATTCCATCAAGGTGTACACGTTTCTGAAGGCAGGGTTGATAGCTCTAATCTTTCCAAGAGGAATTCTGCACTATTCTCTTTTCATCCTGTCAGATTGGTCATTTGAACATTCTTGATATGTCCATTTTAAAAGTGTTTTTTTTTTTTTTAGGGGTTGGGAGAATAAGAAAGCTGAAAGACTAAGATTAGGCCTGTGTGGTGGATGATGTGATGTTTCCCAGTAAAATTCTCATAGGACAGCCCTCACTGCCTCGGAAGAATGTTCAGGTGCATTTTTGTGATGAAAAGTATGGATTTTCTGGGCATAACTTTTCTGGACCTTTTCTCACCAAGGCAGTTTTCAGTTTCACTAGAACTCAAAAATGAGATCCCCTTAAGTTCATAATGTGTCCTTTGAAAAAATGTACCAAGATTATCCCCTTGAAATTCCACCCAAAAAAGCAAAACAAAATTCCGAACCGAACTCCTTAACCTGAAAAATTTTAAGAAATGAATTTTTTATATTAAAAAAGTAGAACAAATTGAAAATGGGTTAAACAGAATGTTGTGGTTGTTAGACAATCCCGTGTTAACTTGAGCATAGTAACAGTGAAGGAGTGGAGTCTAGCCTGATATTCAGGTCACAGTCTGATGAAGCTTTTTGTGGGCATGGCCTTCTCATGATGATTCCGGGAACTTCCTCTCTCTTGCTGCCTCACCTTCCTGTTGGCAAGCCATGTGGAGCCATGCTGCCATGCCTCTGATACTTCCACTGCCATTGGATCCACAAGAGTTTGCACCCATTGGCCTGTGATTGTCCTGCATTTGCATCATTGTACGTGACTGTGTGAGTTTGAAAAAAGATTTTTGGACAAGTTTTGGATTTGTGGGCTAATATCAGGCTTAGGGACTTGACTGGGCTGGGGTATTCTCTTGATATTCAATTACTCCTTGAAATAAAGCTCTTTCTTACATATATATTCATGTCTCTGGATTGGATCTCTAGTCAACCTGGCCTACCACAAATATCAAATAATAAGTCATTACATTTTAACCTAACTGCATCTGTAGTAATGCACTTTTCAAAGCATTTCACATTATAGCAAGTCTTTTCACATCCTTGGTCTATGGTCAAAGGGGATTTCCTGGAGGATTCATTTATGTGTAGACCCTGCAAATGGATCTTGGGCTTCCACTCTCATTACAACTTTCTGAAATCAAGTATAAGTAATGTAATTGTAACCATTTCAAGAGGCAGCATATGATCAAGATCTGACAGTGTTGAAAGAAGTTTAAGCTACCCTGAAGACAGTAGAGAAAAACAAAGTGGTATCACTTGACATAATACAGTTGAAATTGTCAACATATTGCTGTAGCATTAGTCTATGCCAAGAAATTTGGAACACTGCAATACCTGTCCATTCAACTGATTACTGCAATTACAAGGTGCTCCCAAATCTTACCGACACTATGTACAATATAGGGGAACACTAAATAGTCCTATGTTATCTTCATAATAGTTGTTATGTTTGAGCTCATAGTTACAGCCACTGTTCAAATTCACCTCACGGAATGTCTTCCGCTCTTTCATTTACCATCTTCTTTACCAAGCGTGATATCCTTTTCCAGGTACAGATTCCTCTTGCTATGATGTCTGAGATGTAGTCAATTAATACGTAGTCCATCAATTCTAGCCATACCCTCTTATGTGATGTATTATAAATTAGAGCCTCCATGCAGATGGTTATAAACCAAATTTTGGAGGGATTTTCCTGCTATGCTAATAGACTAGATTAAAATGGAATCTATTGTGAGTCTCTGCCTTAGTAGTCAATGTGACTCATGTCAACTTTTCTCATTTATTTTTGGTATGGTCTGCTGAAAGACAAAAATAACCCCTCTGTATAAGACTGAGCTATACAGAGAAAGAATTCTCAGAACATTAAAGTGAGCACGTTGAGATCTTTGTCCAAAGTAGTGGAGATCAAGATCAGAGACACCCAACAAGGCAGCACAGGGACCACAGGCCACATCAAATCAGAGGAGAGGCAAGGAAGCCACAGGTTAGAACAGACGAGCAGCACCTAGACCGTGGGACAGTGAGGTGAGTGACAGATGACTTCCTGTCCATGAAGGCAGAGGCCAAGGAATCAGATGGCTGAGCGGCTGACCACTGGGAAGAGACTTGGCTGCTGGCTGAGGAGAGGTATTGTGGGGTTCGGCGCCATCCTCACAATTCCAATGTCACGTGAATGATGCCAATTGGTGGGGTGAAAAATAAGTGAATATCCATATAAGCAAGCAGATATTGTGATTGTTCTTCAAGTTACACTCAGTAAGTATGATCATTCTCCTCTGTATACTTCTAGTACAATGGTCAGACATGCTTCCCCCCTCGGTCCTTCTTTATCCACTTTGAAAACAGCAGGCCCTCCAAAAGCAATCCACTTTCTCTGCTGAGTTACAGAATTTGTTGCAATGGCTAAATACAACTCACAGACAATTGCTACGATTAAGGAGGTTTAATAGAGGAGTTAATAGGTTACCACTTGTCAGGATCAGTAAACATTAAAGATACAATCATTTATCCAGAGCATCCTAATATAAACAAAACAGAGAAAACAGAAAGGTGCTTATTTGTATTTTATTGACTATGTGAAAGCAATTCATTGCGTGGATCACAGGAAATTATGAATACCATTACAAAGACAGGACTTCAGAACATTTAATTTGATATATCTGCTGAACCAGGATATAGACAAAGGGCAATCTTTTGAAGTGAATAAAGGGACACTATTGGGAAAACTGAACTTCAGGATTGTGTCTTTGTACCATGCTTATTCAATATGAATGCTAGCAAATAATGTGAGAATATCAGCTACATACAGAAAAATTCGGCACTAAGATGAGAGGAAGGTCCACAGAGAAGCTGAGATTACAGATGGCACAACTTAGCTTGCCGAAAGCGTAGATGAGTTGAAGCATTTAACAAGATTCCCAGGTGGCTCTTATAGTTCAGCAGGTGATTTTGATGTGTACTTTATGTGTTATGTATTTACATAAAAGTTATCTGGAGAATCTTCTTGAACTCTGTATTCTAGTTCTGTACATGTAAGGAATAAATGAATTTGCCAGAAGGGGGTGAAAACATAATTAAACAGAAATTGTAATTGTTTTAATTAAAAGATTGTTAGTAGCAGAAACTTGGAGAAAGACTACATAACTTAAGACATTCTTAGTTATAAAGTTGATTGCCTTATCAAATAGTAGAGGAGAGTTTACAAAGGCAGACAAAGACCCTGAAGGTAACCTTACAAAAGTAATATTAAATTTCTTTAGGATTTTGTAGCTATTTTAGGATTTTATTTCTAACTGAACTGAATGTATTTGCTCTACCAAAATTTCTTTCAATCTTTTCAATAAACTCTCACACTAAAAATTACCATCTGATCTATATCTGACATCTGCTGGGACATTCTTGAATAGATCAGCATTTCATTATGACTTGTATCCTTTTATAAATGCTTACCATGTGTAGCATCAAAATGAAGTGTGTAGTAAATGTCTTGGGGCATACTTGCCTTTGTACAAATCCAAGGTATGAGTTTGCTCTTGATGAGAAGATATACCTCAGTGAACTGAACTGAATAAGACATTATAAATTGAAACACATGTTTAAAATGAAACTAGATACCTTATGTTTTAAAGGTGGAAAGGATACCCTGTGATCTCTTCAGAGTAAAAGCATGTCAATGTAATAAACTAAGTTTTACTGTCAATATTTTCTAGTAAAATATTAAAAGTTAAGTCCATTCTTTATTTCTCTTACTTTATCTTCTTTTTATATGCGATTTCTCTCTCTTTTAACTTGGAAATAAAATGCTCCATGATTCATCAAGTGTTCTGAAAAGAGAATCACTAGGTGTTCAAAATTACCCAAATAACAGACACCAGGCCAGTCTGACACAACAGACAGACCCCTTATTGAGTTTGGAACTTCTCCAGACTATTCCGGCATCGTGCTTCTAACTGCTAACTTTACACAAAAAGCAGCTCCACAAAAGAAACACAATTTATACATGGATTTTTATGGTTTTATGTTTTATTAAGTTAAACTTCAAGAATTATAGTAAAAGAAACTTAAAATATCGACTTCTTAGATATAAACTAGCACAAAGAAATAAAAGGCATCTAAGTAATAAGTAAAATAAACTATTATATAATATTTGGTATAATTGTTAAAATTATATTTCAATGTATTGCTATAAAAAGAAAAAGTCCTTAAGTTAAAACAGGAATAATAAAGCAAACCACATGTTAATGATTACTTATATAGAACTTTTTAAACAATTGAAATGAGTCACAGAAAAAGAAAGCATATTTTTTGAAATAAAATTAGTGAGAATCTAGGGCATGTTTGAATGCAAATTATGGCTTAATATCAGCATATGTATGTCTAATTGTACATTTTAAAAATATATGATATGCATGCAAGAACACAGAAAATTATAAATCCTTAATTAAATATGAAGAATAATCTTGAATTCTCTGATAATATCTCAGATTTTGCCTAAAAATGTACAGAGATTGATCCCTTACATTTAAGTGCAGGTATTAGGTGTCCTGTGATTAAAGAAAGCTTTGCCTATTGAATTCTGAATCAAAATTATTTTGGTAACAAAAAATAATAATAAAAGCAGTCATTATAAAGCTATCGTTTTATTTATCATAATTTAAATCAATTAATAGAAGGTTTTATTGAATATTAAGTGCAAGTTTCTACTTGTTGGATCCTATTTCATGAAGGCTGAATGAATCACATCATAGATTAAAGACGAATCTCTTTGTTTTTCTGGAGAGCTCTATGTTCTCCAGGCTCTTTTCTCCATGACTCA
>NW_022106084.1:670387-672035 GCF_000313985.2 Echinops telfairi
TCTCAACCTATAGGTTGCTACCCCTTTGGGTGTCAAATGACTCTTTCTTTCACAGGGGTCACCTGATTCATATCAGTAGCAAAATTACAGTTATGAAGTAGCATCTAAAATAGGTTGGGGGTCACCACAAGAATAGGAACTGTATTAAAGGATCGTGGAATTAGGAAGGTTGAGAACCACTGCCTTACAGAATAGAAAGGGATTTACTCAAATAAGGAAACAATGGGGGTGGGAGGAGTGTCCCTCAAACTAATATTTATTTGGCATAGATCCTATTCCTTAGGAAATTTGTATGACTAATAAACAAAGTTCCTAAAGGCAGGATCACAAAATTGATATCAGGTTGTTCTGAGATTCCATAGATTTTTTTTTATCTCCATTTATAGGGGAACGAATCTATTTGTTCTCTCCCAATGTCTGATTTTAAAAATATCACCAGTAAAATTCCAATACACCTCTCTAAATTATATCAGATATCTGATGAGATATTCATGAATAGATCAGCATTGAGTTTGACTGTGTCCTTTTTAAAATGCTTACCATATGTAAAACCAAAATGAAATGTGGAATAAATGTCTTTGGGCAAATAATGCAGGATAGTATTTTAAAGAGAAAGAAAGAAATACTGTCACAAAATTTTTGGGAAACTGTGATTAAGCAATTTTAGAATAGAATAATTGTATCAGATCTGTGATTGTAAAATCCAGAAATAAGCGTACAGAAGTGAGTTCATTTTTTATTATAAATTCTAATCATAGCTCCCATTAGAAAAGAAATCTTTTAGATGAAGTTTTTTTTTGTCGATTGCAGTGTGAGGGAATAAGTAGGCAATTTCTTCAAAAGTTTATTCTCTAGGCTTTTACTCTTCCAACAATAAATTGTCATCTTCTTTGAATTTTCCATGTAAACACACTGAGATTTTAGAAATGGATAACACTTTGAATGAAAAGAAAAGGAGATTGTATGTATTTTTATAGAATTGTTGTTAGATGCCATTGAGTTGGATCCAACTGAAAGCAACTCTATGTGCCAGAGAACAAAATATGACTCGGTCTTTGCAGTGGGACAGATGTATGTCCTAAGGGATATCTGATGCTAGGGTTTGTGAGATGAATTTCATGTCTACAGTCAAGCAGTTAGAAAGGACACACCAAATGGCAACATTCACTAAAAGTAAGATATTCTGCACACACATTGAGCCTCTTCTCAATAAACCCCAGAGGTGGAAAATAGAGGTAGACATATTTCCCACAGATGATGAAAGAGTTGGGGGGTGGGGGTGTTTATCCTTAATATTATCACCCGTGGAAGAGGAAGGGAGAATTAGGTAAGTGGAGCAGGTGAGTGGTAATGAGGCGCAACTTTTGCTTCTGTTGATTCCCAAGGGAACTTTCAGTTTAAAGTGTCCTGACACGATTGGTGGATAATGGGAAGACATGGGTAGAGCTTTATAGACTCCTTAACAATCAGATAAGGCTTTCTCAGAAAAAAAAAATGTTATCTTAGGATGAGATGACTCTTTGCAGCTGATTCTGCCAGCACTATCCCTCCTTGATCCTAGATATTCATTTGTTGAAGATAGTTACTTTATCACCCAGGAGCACATCTTCTCCAAGGCCCAATGTATTTACATACATTCATTTCCTTG
>NW_022106084.1:674182-675770 GCF_000313985.2 Echinops telfairi
GAAGTAATTTTATATCAACAAAGCATCCCAGGCCAGTCCAACTCAAGTCCATGAATCCAGAACTAGCCAGAGCCCCCTTCTGAGTCACATAGCTACAGGCTGATGATGCAGAAAGGTGAAGCTGAAGCAGAGAGCGCACAGACTGATGGGTG
The DNA here is from genome assembly GCF_000313985.2 of Echinops telfairi. Taxonomy (NCBI): domain Eukaryota; kingdom Metazoa; phylum Chordata; class Mammalia; order Afrosoricida; family Tenrecidae; genus Echinops; species Echinops telfairi. Next base: position 674,335 of record NW_022106084.1, read on the forward strand.
TAGAGTTGTGTGTATTCAAGCCTCATGGGAACATGGAAAGGCACCATTGGCTCAGAGGTTGTCTCCAGGGCCAACATGTGGGTTGTTGGTTAGTGAGACAGATTCTAAGAAAGGAGGACACAGAGGGCCAGAGAGGAAGGACAACTGCCCAGTGTCCCTCTTACATAAAGGCCACACACCCCAAGGTCTCCAAGTAGGTGTCATCATGTGCGACCTGACCTATAGATGCCACTCCACCCTTTTAAGTTCACACAGGTGCAAGTTACCACAAAATCTAAAAGTCACATCATTCTTTACAATGCCATCTATTATGTGTTATAATGCACACTGTCAAATGTCTACTCAACAAAACACAGGTGAGCATCTTCCTGGTAGTCACCATGCATTGGAATTGACTCAAGGACATGGGTTTATTTTGTGTTTGTTTTTAATTCTATATATGTTTAGGAGTTTAAACAGTTTTTAGGGATTCCAGTTATAATTGATCTCATCTAGTAAAGCACACAATGTCTGATCAAATAGTGAAATAAATAAGTCAAATTCAACAGCTGAGATTATTATCTGAGCATCTGACATCCATTGACGCCAGCTTAGGGAACGCATACTTGCAGTCCCATGTTATTTTAATTATTCAAAGATAAGATTCCAATAAGAGAACTATGTTTTATACTTTCTGTGATTCTATTACATCCCTTACTTAAATACACGGGGTTCCGGTGTCATAGTGGTTATATGCTGGGTTGCTAACTGAAAGTTTTGCATTTCGAAACCACCAGCCACTCTGTGAGAGAATCAAAAGACATTATACTCCCTTAAAGTAAGAGTCTCGGAAAACCACAAAAACCACCCGGGAAGTTCAACCCTGTCCTTTAGAGTGGCTATAACTCAATGATTGTATGCTTGGTTTGGTTTGGGTTTTACTTAAGCACACGTTAGTAGTTCAAAAAGCACCAGCTACTTTGAAGGATGAGACTTTCTATCCTCATAAATACCCACAAGAATAGTTGCACTCTGCCTTTTTACATTCTCTGTGAATCACAATTGACTCAATGTCATTCAGTGTAGATTTTGGTTATTTAACTATTTGCAACAGTTTTTTTCTTAACTATACCAGATTTCAGATATAGGCTCATTGAATTTCAACAGTAAAGTGTGAATTATTAATCTCTTTTGGTTTGCAATGTAATTTGGTTATAGTGTCTAGACTTTTAGACATCTTTTTGCATATACATTTTCTAGAGTTTCTAAAAAACAAAATAGAACAAAAAGCAGCGTTTTAGAAGTTATCATTAAAAAAGGAGATTTCAACTGCATTTGGAGATAATGAAATTAATTATCTTTAGTTTATTTTAAAACATTAAGATAAGAAATGTATCCTTCCTCCTTCTTATACTTAATCTTACAAATAGTCTATTCCAATATGTCATAGGACTGCT
>NW_022106084.1:676626-684039 GCF_000313985.2 Echinops telfairi
TTCAGTCTTGAGGGCCACTGTAGAGCAATTCAGGCTACGTGGCTACAGGCAGGAAACAGCAAGCCGGTCACCAACAGTCAGCCAGATGACAGGGTCTGACAGGTCCCAGCTCAAGTGATGTATTCTCCAGTAGTGTGCCAAAGCAGGTTTTGAAGGAACCTCAATCTACAGTGACACAGTACATGGGTTAGGTTTTGAAGGAACCTCAATCTACAGTGACACAGTACATGGGTTAGGTTTCCCACAGGTAGTGTAGCCTGCAAATTGAGGCAGAGAATAAGCTAAGACAGCCGTACACTGGTCCAATCATCAAAGAGCAAAAGAGAAGAAAGGGGAGGATCACTGAGCCATTTATCTCTCCACCCTTCAATTAATCCCAATTCAATGAACATGTGTTCATTGGCCAGGTTGGCACAATAAACCTACCTATTACAAGAACCTACAGAAGTAAAATAGAGACCACTAATTAAGGCAATACCCCAGATAGGATTTGTTAAGTAGAACCAATATAATAGTAGATAATGATTATTATTTCAAATGCTTTCATTTTGAGTAAAAATTCTGATGTTTCTTCCTCTCTTCTCCTGTATATGCTCTTTCTTCTACCATCATGAGAAAGTCCCAATCAGCCATTCTGTTTTCTGCAATAACCTTACAAGTGACTACAGCATTCTTGCCATTTTAACCCCGATCAATTGGTCAGATTGAAGGCATGCTGTTGTTAGGTGCCAGTGAGTTGGTTCCAACCCATTGCAACCCCATGTACAAAAGAATGAAACACGGCCATGTCCTGCCATATCCTCACCATGTTTCATGTGCTTGGACCCATTGTTGCAGCTACTCTGTAAATCCATCTCATTGATGGTCTTCCTTTCTTTCCCTTCCCCTCTACCAAACATGATGTCCTTCTCCAGAGACTGGCCTCTTCTGACAGCAGATCTAAAGTACACAAGACAGAGTCTTGCCATCCTTGGCTCTAAGGGGCACTGAGGCCATACTTCTTACAAGACAGATCAATTTGTCCTTTTAGCAATTCATTGCAATTTCAGTATTATTCTCCAGCACAATTCAAGTGCATTGATTCTTCTATAGTCTTCCTTATTCAATGCCCAATGTTCACATGCATATGATGCAATGGAGAAAACCAGGACTTTGGCACACCTTAGTCTTCAAAATTACATCCTGACATTCAACCTTAGTCTTCAAAATTACATCCTGATATTCAACAAGAGGTATTGTGCAGCAGATTTATCTAATGCAAACGGTCATTTGATCTTTTGACAGCTGCCTCCATTAGCATTAATTGTGGATTCAAGCAAGACAAATCCAAGCAAGACTTCCCCCTTTTCTTCCTGTATCATGATGTTACTATTTGTCTAGATGTGAAGATGTGGGTCTTCTTTACATTGCTTTTTAATCCATCCTGAAGGCTGTAATCTTTGATCTTCATCAGCACGTGCTTCCAGTCCTCCTCAAGGTTATGCCCCCTGCATATTGCCGGTTCTTAGAAGCCTCCCTACATCCCGGATGTCACACTCTTCATATAAGCCAGCGTCTCTGAAGATGTGCTCAGCATTCAGATTGAATAAAGATGGTGAGAGGAAACAATGCTGTCGCACATCTTTACTGATTTTCAACCATGCACTATTCCCTTCTGTGCGCACAACTGCCTCTTGATCTATGTACAAGTTCTGTAGGGGCACAATCAAGTGTTCTGGAATTCCCATACCTAGTTTGCAATCATTCATATAATCAAATGCCTATATAGTTAATAAAACACAAGTGAAATCTTTTTAATATTATCTGCCTTAAGCCAAGATTCATGTCCTTTTCTGAATCTGACCTGAACTTCTGGTAGCTTCCTGACTACTGCTACAAAATTTGTTGGATGATCTTCAGTAAAAATTTGCTTGTATGCGATCTCTATGCTATTCCTCTGTAGTTGGACCATTCTGTTGAATCACCTTATTTTGGAATGGGTACAACTAAGAATCTCTTCCAGTCAGTTCGTCAAGTAGCTGTCCTCCATATTTTCTGGCTTACATGAACGAGTGCTTTCAGTGCTTCTTCAGCTTTCTGAAACATTTTAAAGGGTATTCCGTCAATTTCTGGAGCCTTGTTTTTGGCCAATGCATTCAGTGTAGCTTGAACTTCTTCCCTCAGCCCTGTTGGTTCTTGTTCATATGCTACCTCTTGAAATGGTGAAGTGTCAACTAGAATCCTTGCTGCTACATTGGCTCTGTCTAGTCTTTCCATCTTCTCTTGATGCTGCCTGCGACATTCAATGTTTTGCCTATAGATGGTTTCGAAATTGCAACTTGAAGCTTACAATTTCTTTGCAGTTCTTTCAGATTCATAGTCGCCTAGATCACATTGCAATTTTGAGAAGTATACCTTGATAATAGATTTGTTGATGGTTTCCAAATATGTAGCTTCAAACTGGATATTAACTTCAGTTTTTAAGCTGATAAAATTATATGTGAAATTTCCCCAAATTTAAGTCTGTGTTCCTAATTTTTTAAATGTATTCATTTTTTTTGTCAAGGGCAAAGCAATTCTGAAATTTGTGAAGCCTATATAAGGAGACAGATTTATTGTATTAAACCTGCAAAATTTCTTTCTAGCTGCATTAAATTTGAAGAAATATTTTTCTTCCAAATATAATAACTTTCAAGACATTTTTTGGTTATATGTAATGTAAACGTTAGTTATACTAGAAAAAAATCAGTGCATATGCAAGATTGGGTATCCAGGACAGATCTTTGCATAAAGACATTTTTTTAAAGTAGGTTAATTGTAATTTCCTCAACACAATTGTTCTGTGAAACAGAAACAAGATTTATGAATAGTGATATTGCTGACAATGAATACATTCAAACCTTTGCTACCTCCACGCAAACTTATAATCTCTTGTCTAAATTGTTGGGAAAATTCTAGAAGACAGGAGACATAGGGCAAGTAAGTGTAGGTGAAAGTTCTTTATAGAGATGCCATTAACACTTTAGATGTCAAAATTAAAACATCTCAGGAATAAAGCAATATGAACTTTTTTTATTTAGAAGTTACAGAACTTCTCTCAGAATAAAAATTTAAAATGAATGGCAGGATATTGATTATACAAAAAGAAAGAAACTTAGAATTAGAAAAATCGATTTGTATTGAAATGGATTTTTTTTGCCTAATGAGATTTTTAAATATATATGTGTATTTCTTAGAAATAAGTGATTAAGCAGCAACAAAATAATAAATGCCTAATAAACGGATGATGAGCTGTATAATATTCTTTTTGAAAGAGGAATTAAATTGCTTTTTATACTATTGAGTATAAGAACCAAATTTGGGGTCAGTTTGACCTCTCTCCATCTGTGCCTTTCACAAGCTGCATTCTGCTCTTTGAATCTCAGTTTTCTCATAGACAAAATGAACAGTAATTAAAACAAAATGAAAAGCACATCTCTCACATATTTGCTGTGAACACACAAAACAGTAACCTACATGGTGAAAATAACAAAATAGTACAAAGCAGATTTTCAGTTATTTCTTGTTTTACTCCTATTATTACAATTTGATTTTATTTCCAGAAGTAATCATATTTATTTTCTGTCAGCAGTTACTGGATTTCCCAGTATATTAAATGAAACATTTAAATTGCTTCTTCTAACATTTGTTGTTGTTGTTACCTGCAGCTGACTGGGTCCCCACTCATAGCCCCGCCCCCCCCAGACCAATTAGACTTCGTCATGGATGTAAAATCTGTGATTGTAAACTAAATTCATGACTTTCTAGAGAAACATTAGAATTATCCTCATCCAAGCATTTCCATCGAAGCCTATAGTTGCTAAAGGCCACCTCCATTACCAAATTAATAAAAATCTTACCAACCAAAGTTCTACTCTAACACACATGGCATCTCCGCGAGTCAGAATTGACCTGAGGCCACTTCCTAGGTGTTTAGCTTTCCAGAAATTCTAGCAAGGATCTCTAAGACATCTGCACCCTCCATCCTCGTGGTCACTCGTCGTTTGCAGGGTTGTGATTCATAGGTTGATTTGAACTGATTTTCAGAAGTAAAGCATGAGGCTTTAAATTGTGTTTGCATTCATCTAGTAGCTCTGCTGAAACCTGTTAAGTAACCCAGCCACATTCAAATGTATCTGATTCATGCATGGTTGTTGAACATATGGTGCATTGCTCAGCAATTGAACCTGGTCAGGCTTTCACATAGGGAAGGTAAGAATCACACCCCTGAACCATCAATGCCTTTTTGAAATAGAGAGCTACCCTGAGTTAATTTGTCCCCAATAGAGTAAAAATTGATGCAGAGATTTCTTTCAAATTTCCCATAGATTTTGTTCCACATTTATTTTGAATTGAAAAATTGATGTATGTTTTCTTTCATTTAGGGAGTTTAGTTGGCTCAGAAGAGAAATTGTCCACTAGAGAAAACATTCTATGTATTCTATTTAGATCTGCCCAGATGTTTAGTGCTTATAGGGAAAATCTAAGAGCTGATAAATTCTTGTTTTGTCCTTTCCGGAATTTTTACTAAGCAGATAGTTTGTATAAGATTGTTGCCCAGTAAACATCCTTTTTTGGGGGGTGGGGGTGTGTGTGATATACTGCTGTGTTCTTTGCTGCATGAGATATTTTAAATATAGAAATTCATTTATTTATATGTGAAAAAATATTTGTCTTCCCAAAAGAATGCATCTGGCAGCCTTCAATAATTATTCCTTATTAAATGAAATTACCATATTATGGCATAAAACACCGTCCTAGAAGAGAAAGCTAATTACTGTACCTCTAAAGCTTTTCTTACCAACTCAGAATATTTAATGTCTAATATTCAAGTTTCTTTCTCAGAAAATAAGATAACTGGTTTTAAGTCTCCTAAAAATTCCTCCCACAAATGCTTTCTAAATTAAACTATAATCCTTACCTCCCCCCAACAATTTCTCTTCTTTGTAGAATTATAAGGGGAAAACTGCTGCACTTACACATGCTAAGATATAATTTTCCAGCGCTTGTGCCCCGTCCAATTTTTCTAATCACTCTGAGAGCCTAATATAGTTCCTATATTCAGGGTATAGAAAGCCTGTCAACATTCAAATCATTTCTTTCTTTCTCTGTCTGCTTTCCAGCCCAACCTAACCTCCCTCTCCATTCTTTTTTTAAAAGCATTTAGCTCTTTGAACATTTCTCAGACTTACTCTTCAGAGTATCCCAGAGACAAAAATTATCCCTTCAGTATATTAAACTCATTTAATTCGCATTCACTTCACATTTAAAAATAAACTGGTGACTACCATATTTAGATTTCTTTTGATAAAAGTAGCATTTGAAGATGTTTCTTTTATTATATTAGAATATACATTTTAGAATATTCTGACTTATAGCATGCCATTTTAATAAATCTCCCTTTTCACTCTTTTAAGTAACTTGCCTTCAATCAAAATATATATCTATAATATATAAGTAATCCCAAAGTTAATTTTATTCAGTTAATTGAAAGCTCCCATGAAAACATACATAAAATTTAAGTATGATCATTATTTTAAAGTTTAACTTTAAAAATGTTCTTTTCTAGATATTCTTTAACATCTTAAACCAAAAAAAGTAAGTTATTTCCCACCAAGTATTTTTATTTATCCAGTGCATGCCCAGAAGTTTCCAAACTTGCCCTTTTCAGAACATGAGTGCCAAGGACAGTACTGCAGAAGACACAGGTTGTGTGGCCCAATAAGTTTAAGTCATTCCTTGGAAATGGTTAATGCACATTGGCATTTTAGAGATCCTATGAAGTGCAATAGCCATGTAACTATTTGATTTGTGTAGTTTAAAACTTGATAGCATTTTTTGAAGGTAGATTATTTATTAATATATCAATAGTTATTAATTTATTTAGTCAATATATTTTTTATAATTACTATGTGACAGGTTGTATACCAGGGAGAAGTATCATAGAATTTTATTGAAATAATTATTTTTATTTCATAGAATTTATAATTTAATAAGACTAAAAATAATAGGAAATAAGATTAAAGCAGTCCTCCTAATGAACCCATTTGATCTGATTGATCTCAGTTAAATCAAGGCAATTTACAGAATTCAAAATAAGAGGTTTTAGGTTAAAATAAAATAAAAACTGAAGGTGAGAGAAAGCATGTAAATCCTGAAGGCAACAAAGCTTTAAGTAAGAGAACTAAGATTTAAGTAAGAGAGTCAGATTGATCTGCTCCAATTATTGTGTTTTAAAATTCCAAGGTACAGCTGCATATATGTCGTTGCAAATGCCACTGTGGGTGCTGAGATAAGAGAGTGGTTCCATCTTGTAATTTTAGGCTTTATTTCTAAATCGGATAATTTCATTCAAATATGCACATAGATAACGGCAAAACCACGTCCGTTTACATACAATCAATTCTGATTCATAGTGACCCTACAGGGCAGATAGGAGCTTTCCCATAGGGGTTAAAAGACTGAAAATCTCTGTCCAAGCAGATGGCCACAGTTTAAAAGGTGAAGTGAGGGATTAATCACTGATCCAGTTAGCACAGATGTTAACACAGATACTGTCTGAAAAATAAACAAATAATTGAAGAGAATTCTGTTCAAACTGTCACTCAGTAACATCTTGCCTCCTAATGCACGAAGATAACTAGGGCAAATGAACACTTCTCGTATCCTTGCTTTGATTTTTTTTTTTCATTTCCTGACCTTTGAATTTATTTAAAAGTATATGTATATGGCCCTACTCAATGCTCACCCTCAATGAAGTGATCATTGAGGATATGGGTGCTATAGAAAAGTGAAGAAAATACCTGGTGCCTAGCTATCAGAGGGAATAGCATATAGGGAAAACTTTGTCTTCAAACAAGCAGCCATCTGAGTGAGGCTTCAACTAAGCTGGAAAAAGCACATCAGGCAAAGGGCACCCCAGCTCGTGTAATCCAAGTACTGAAAAGAATTGAACACAAATCTGAAAGAAGGGACTGTTTCAGAGGTGAAATTTTGAACACCTGATTTGAAAAAGGCTGTGGATATCAGTGGATGTCCAAAATCAATTTGCGGGATTCTCACATGGATCATAGTCAAGGCATGTGAACAGCGGTGCTACCAGAAAGAGACATTTTAAAGACAATTATGAGAAATCCAGTTAGGTTACAATGTTACATCTTATCATTTGATCTCCATCTTGATCCATTTAAAGTTGTTTCCGTTTTTAATACTTCTGCTTTCTGTTTGACTGAAGGTTTCTCTGTTTTGTCTAGCCATTGTTGTTGGGTTTTGTTGGCTTGTTTGCTTCTTGTTTGTGCTTTGTATTTTTATATAGATGAAGATCTAGGGTACATAGATCTATAGATACAGTGACTGGATTCATGATTCCCTGAGGTGTGGATATGCTTCACCATG
>NW_022106084.1:684526-686317 GCF_000313985.2 Echinops telfairi
CTCTCTATATTCAGTAAGTCATCATTCATTGTGATTCTACCTCATGTGTTTTCTTAAATGAATCCATTTGTATTACTCTTTGAAATCATTTTCCCTTTGCCAGGGAATGCTGCCATAGATTTCCTCTTGGTCTCACTACATTGTATCTTGCCACCTTATCTCCCATTTTTCTCACTCTAGCTATAGGGATGTGTGTGGGAAAGAGACTGAGGCATGCCTCCTACTATTCCTGTCAGAGGAAAATGCAGAAGGTATAGCTGTATCGTAAAAACATTTAAATTGCAAAGAAAGACCCATGCTCCATATGGTCTTGTTTCTGATGCCAGACCTTTGCAGTCTTTATCAATTTTCCTACTAAGTTGCATTTGCTTGTTGGTTTTTGCAGGAAGGAAGAGGAGGAAATTGTCAACTTGAGAAGAACATGTTAGGAGACATTAATATCTTTTCCTCCTACCTTCTTATAAAGTATGAGTGCAATAAAATTCTTCTGCCGACCCATAATCTTTTACTCCTAAACCTGGAAATCCATTAACTAAATTTGATGAGCCTTCACACTACTGTAAAAAATGTGGAAGACCCGGTAAAGCTGAGAACTGCTTGGCTGTGATTCCCTCTTTCTATAGCAGTAAATGTAGATGTGCTTATCAGAGAGGCAGAGGGACCATGGAATACAGAACCATTACAACAAGGCATGTGATAGGATAAAAATGACAAGAATGTGGTACACAAAGTTTCTGCTCCTTGTTAGACTAATCCAAATAACAGAATTTATAAGGCTATTAGAGGACAGAATGAAAAAGCAGTATGCATGCCTTATATCAAGATAGGATTTGTATATCAACAGTGCTGTGGTAAACAGTCGGTGGTGGGAGGGTGGCAGTAAAACAAAAGAAAACAAGACAAGCAAAGTATGATCAACCTAGGAAGGGTCTGAAACGTGCAAGCACACAAACAAGTACAAATACAAAGTGTGACTTTCTCGTTCAGGCAGTTTGTTGGTTGGTTCTGTTCCATAGCTGGTCTTGCTTCTGTAACAAATGTGGGGTCTGCACAAAGAAAACAAGGGTCAGCAAGCAAGCAAGAAACTGGAATCAATCCTGCTTCTCCTGTGCTGAGCCCTGCTGGTGGAGCCTTGGAGCCAGTGGAAGCTGGCTCTCAGAAAGGAGGATTAACATTTATGGAAGTATTAGGTAATATTTAAATGTGACTAAATGTTTATCCAAACTGAGTGTTTTAAAAACTACAACGTTCCATGAGAGAACTGATTGATTATTTGCTTATTTGTAAAGAAGGAGATCGCATTAATTGGCACCTTTATGTTCTCTTGTCAGTCATGTTTCCAGTGTTAAAATTGACCTTAGTTAATAATTTAAAATACTGTGACATTTTGGTCCATCATTGCATTGAGAATATTTAATTCACAAATGCTGGACCTTCCTGAAAAGCAAATCTGTAAAAATCAATTTCCTTGCTCAAAGGAACAAACGTTTTTTCTGTTTCTCTGATGAACTTATAACTGCTAAGAACTTTTTACATTGTGAGCCTCTCTACATTTTATCCCATGATTTTCTCTTCAGATTAATCTTTCTCATTAGCATCTATCTTCCATTTGACTTGGGTACTGGAACTGTGTTGGTTTCACAACAATGTTTTCAATATGCTTGCTCTTTTGCCTCATCCTTCATATATAATGTTCCCTTTACCTTGAATGGTGTAGTGATTTGGGTTGAGGTGAAATATACCTGGCCTGCTGTTTGAAACCCATGGCAGCTTTGTGGAGGAAAGACTGGG
>NW_022106084.1:687020-688654 GCF_000313985.2 Echinops telfairi
AAATTAAATATAATTATTTTATAAATAGCAAAAATTCATTTTTCCTTTAAAAGGTAAATAAAATAATACAATACATCAGCGACAAGTTCTAACTTTTATTTTTAAATTTTTTAAAGATTGAATGGCATATAATTACATATCATACAACTGAATAGTTCAATACTATTACAAACATAGTTGGTTCTGATTCATAGAGACCTTATATATAATAGGGCAAAGCACTGCCTGGTTTGGCAAACATTTGCTGTTTACAATTGCTGCTATTTTTGAGCCCATTAATATATCCAGTACGTTAGTCTAAAGGAGAGTCATCCTCTCATTTACCTTGTATTTACCAAATATAATGTATTTACCAAATATAATGTATTTACCTTGTATTTCCCAAGTATAATGGCCTTTTTCAGGGACCCCTGATACTATGTCCAAAGTACATGAAATCAAGCTTCCTCATCATTACTTTCAAGAAGATTTGCTGCTTCTCTGTCAGTTTGTGATGTAACAATAGGATAATTCAATAAAAATAGGATATTTCAATAACAATAGGATAATTCAAGGTGAACAATTTTAAGCAGAGCTTCCAGGTTAAGAACAGCCTATGAAGAGTGCATAGGCTGTCCACTTCTGAATGATTAGCCACTGAAAATCATCTTCTTAGCAATGGACCACTGTCGATGACAGTGCCTCCAAGAGATGCCCTCAGGTTTGAAGGCACACAAACGCGAACTGAGGAAGATCTGCCTCTCATACCAGAGCTGACTGGAATGAAATGGGTGTAGCCACGCTTTCAGCCCCTTCCTTTGCTGATGGAGCACACTTCTAAATGAGAAGCAACAGCTGAAAATATCTATTCATAATCAGAACACAGAATATATAATCTATGAATCTAGAAAACTGGAAGTCCTCACGTGGTCTGGCAAACTGGCATGCTTGGGCATGGAGCTTGAACTGAGCTGGGGAGTTATCGAGTTGGCGACATATACTCACGCTCATCCCAGTTCTTCTCCGGCTGTGCAAGATTCAGGAGACCGAGAGTGGTAGAAATTAGAAGGGAAAACACTACATTATACGAAGACACATTCATCATTGGCTACACTTTGTTTTTTATCTGCTATAGTTACTTACAAACTCATTTAAACTGATGTTTTGTATTCAGGTAAAATCGGTCGGGAGAATTGTGTTGGAAGAAATTCACTGCTTGGCTCAGTGTGCTGTGTTGATATTTGAGTGGCTTTAATTTTTCTATAAATGGACATTTGTCAGTCATGGATCATTCTGTTCCACTGCTACCAAAGGAAGGGTTTTACTCGACTGAAGTAAAAGCAATTGCAATCCTTCTTGTCTTTTAAATGCTCATTAAAATACTTAATATTCTTCAATGTTATTCAGTATTTGAAGGAGACCCTACATGAAGATTAACTAGGAACGAATGGATGCTAAAATTGAAATGGATGTGTTTCTTTTTTTTTATGATGAAGATGGAGGCTTTGCTGAGAGAGTTAAAGTAACTACAGACAGGCAACTTGTTTCTGCCCCTTCTGCATGTTTTATAGCAGGTACTCAATAAACATTCAGTAATTTAATAAAATTTTACTTTAGACTAATAAAAGGAAAGTCACCAAATTGTAAAACGAAAT
>NW_022106084.1:689913-691639 GCF_000313985.2 Echinops telfairi
ACCAGCAACCAAGAAATAAAATAACATTGGAAAAATCTGGTATTTGGGCAAGCCATCTCATTTTCAATCGCCTCATATGCAATTCATAACTGAATAAGAAGCTCAAAGGAGATATTGATACACTTGAAGTATGGTGTTGGTAGATGTATTTAGCCAGGTTGATTAGAGAAACAAATCCAGTGACATTCACATACATGTAGAAAGGAGCTTTGAATCAAGAAGTAATTATCCATCAGGAACACATCCTAGCCCAGTCCAACTCAAGTCCGTAAGTCCGTCTTCAGACTTGTGCAATGAAACCGAATGCAGAGAGACAACAGGTTGCTGATGGACAAGTCATTTGGATCCAAGGTTGGTGGAAACCTTGGCGGGGCTCTGGCAGGGTGGTCAGAAGGCCATGCCCACCAGAAGGCATGATCGGGCCATGACCTGATTGACAGGTTGAATGCCACCCCTACACTCTCATACATCTTCAAGTTGACATAAAATTATGTTAACTACTCCAAGGAGAAATATTGACTAAAAGAGGGACTGTCAGAAGAACACGTAAATAGGAGGAGCAGTACCGCCAGAATCTCTTTAGCAGGACAATGGGAAATCGTTGTCTTAGATACCTGGGCATGTTATAAGGAGAGAGAAGGTCCTAAAGAACATGGTGTTGGTTAAAGTGAAGAGGGTTCTTAACAAAGAGGAGGAAGACCTTCAATGACACAAGTTGACAAAAAGGGCTGTAAAATGGGCTCAAACACAACTGTGACTACAAGGATGGCACAAGTAGAGTTTCATTTGTTGGGCATAGCGTTACTCACCGGCAGTTGGAACTGACCTAAGGACATTTAACAACAACTACAATGTGACTCAATGATTGCTCAGTGATGCAAATAATCATCTGAAAAGTGCTGTTTCATTGTAAAGACTGCAATCAAAATAAAAACAAAACAAAATTCAAGTGAATTTTTTAATTGAAGATCAGTTGGCTCAGTAAACTATCATCCAAATCACAGGAAAAAAATGAAAATTGAAAAATTCCTTGATATATGTCTCCTTATAATAGCCAGGCTTATTTCATTTTTTTAAAATTGGTTTGATGATTTTTGATCATAGATGTTCTGGCTGAATTTCACCAAGGCATTTTGATTTTGATTTTAGGAATCTTGAATACTTAACTTGTTTTCTTTATCCTAATGACCAGCGGTATTGAAAGATATCCCCAAAGTCTCTTCGGACAGGTATCAACATTTCTCTTTGTTCTTCTCACATTGTAGGTTCAATGCTTCGACTTGGATTAATTTATTTATTCATTCTCCTGGAGAATACTCCCCACTAGCAACTATAAAGTTATTTCAATATTATATGTACCTTATTATATTTTTAGACTAAAGTAGTCAAACAATGCTATTCATCCTCTAAAGATCTATTAAAAAATATCTAACTATTGCACACAGTATTACATTTGTATTGCAAATGAGTAGACATTATTATTATAAGAGAAGTCAGTGAGGTAATATAAGTTTAGTGGTAAACTTTAACTATTTTTTTTTTATAACAGTGAAGTGGCCCTTAACACAGGGGTTGAATAATAACTCTCTTCTCTTTTTAAGGGAAATGTCCATTCAGTTGCTATGGCATTAAACTTCTAAAGTATGAGCTCAATAAGGAGCATTATGGCTTATTAATTTTAAGTCAATCCCTCTCACTTTTGATGAATAATATAAGTTCTTGTCTA
>NW_022106084.1:693724-694971 GCF_000313985.2 Echinops telfairi
TATCCCTGCTGATATTAGCATAGTAATGGTACTATAACCTAAACAAAGATAATAGTAGGTCAGTCAGCTTCCCACTATGAAAGGTTCTGCCAAGTTTTAATTCCTATGCAAATTATTAGATTCTGATCGATGTACTTTCTATTTGCAAAGTAATTGTAATCATTGTTTTACCCCAGGCAATTTGTTGTGAATTTTTAAAATAGGAACACTCTTTTGCTTCCCCCTCATTTAGCAGAATCCTAGTCAGTAATTTTCTGTGCATTTCAAGTTTCAAGTCAGTTGAATTTTTTATTTTTCTCATGTTTTGTTGGATGCTGTCAAGTTGATTTGAACTGAAGCAAACAGTTCCTGCTCCTTTACCATCCCCACAATCCCTGCTGTGCTTGAGCCCATCATCCTCCCTTGAATGTCTTCTTGTGTGCTGATCTCTGCTTTACCAGCCGTTGCTTCTCAGGCATTGATGTCTCTCTGTCACATGCCCAAAATGTGGAGCACAAAGTCTCACTCAATGTCGCTTTCAATCAACCTTCTGACTGTACTCTCTCCCGCCCTCTCCGTCTCTCCCCTCCCTTTCCCTCTCCCCTTCCTATCCTCCTCCCCACCCCCCCTCTCCCTCTCCCTCTCCCTCTCCTCTTTCTTGCTTGGACTTGGTGTTTGCCTTCAGGAGTAGCTCCATCTGGGCCACTGGGAGCTGTCTGCACTCTGACATGCTCCCAACAAAGTTGGATCCACGTGACTCTACACCCACTGGCCTATTGTCTCCTTGCTTCCCACTTGACCTTTTTATGTTATTGCCTTGAAGTGACAAGAATCTGAAGCCCATGCCAGCTAACTTTGGACCCTTGATCTAGAGTTAGACTGAGCAGGGACACCTTCTTGATAAGGAATTATTTTTTGATATAAAATTATTTCTATACATATATGAGTGTTGGTGGTTTTATATCTATTTCAGCCTAAGATACCTATGCAGTTTTCAATTTTGCTAAAATTTATTTTTAATAATCTTCCAAGATTTTGTACATCTTTCAAAAATAATCTATCAAGATTATCTCTTTGGAATCACCAAGAATAGTTACAATAATCTTCTGAGTTGACTTTCTTCTGATTGGAATTTTTTTTTTTTTCATGTTTCAATTTATTTATTTATTTTTTTAAATCAATTTATTGGGGCTCATACAATTCATCACAATACATAGATCAATTGTGTAAAGCACATCTATACATTTGTTGCCCTCATCATTCCCAAA
>NW_022106084.1:696430-723272 GCF_000313985.2 Echinops telfairi
TGGGAATTGGGAACGCAGGGAATCTAGGACAGAGGAAATTTTTTTTTTAAACATTTTATTAGGAGCTCATACAACTGTTATCTCAATCTATACACACATCAATTGTGTAAAGCACATTTGTACATCATTCTCAAAACATTTTCTCTCCACTTAAACCCCCGACATTATGTCCTCATTTTTACCCTCCCTCCCCGCTCCCTCCTCCCTCATGAGCCCTTGATAGTTTATAGATTGGAATTATTTTAAGACACCAAACTGAGAAATGTACTGGTCTGCAGCCATCCACTGATCACAGAGACATTTTACCTATTTTGTTTGGAATAAACCCACACATGTAAAATTGGAATGCTAGTAACAACACTCTGAATACCCTTGTAAAGTTTGGAAATTACTATTTTTAACAGATGTTATAGAGCAATACCACTAATATAAAATACAAGTTCACTGGCAATAACTCATATATCATTGCCAGTGCATTTACAGGGGCTGATAGAAATACACCTATGGGAAGATGACTGGGGACAATAGATGACATGCCTGATGGCAGGTATATTTTGGCTGACAGTAGAGAATATAGTAAATTATTTTACTTGTGTTTTATTCTACACACAAAGGCATTTAACTGTGTGCATCATAATAAATTGTGGTTAATATTGGAAACATTTCAAATTCTCTCACACTTAATTTTCATCATGAGAAATCTGTACATAGACTAAGAGGCAGTTGTTCAAACAAAATGGGGGTCTATTGTTAGGTTTAAAATCAGGAAAGCTATATGTTAGGGTGACATCTTTTCACCACATTGGCTTAGTCTGTTTGCTGAGCAAACCATCTGAGAAGTTAGACCACATGAAGGAGAATATTCACTAAGATGGGAGGGCAACTCGCTAACAGTCTAAGAAATATAGGTGATACCACCTTGATGGCTTAATTAAAACAAAGGAACTTGAACCTTTTACTGTTAAAGATCGAAGACTACAGTTTTCATTATAGAGTTCAAACTAGCATAAAGATAGAAAAATCCTCGCAACTAGAATAATAAACATCATGATAAATAATGAAAAGTTTGATCTCAGAGATCTCATTTTGCTTCACTCCATAATCAATGCAATGGAAACAACAGTCAAATAATCAATCAATGTATGGCACGGGCACATCACTTGCAAATGGGTTCTTTCTAGTATTAAGAAACAAACATATCACTGCGAGGAGTGAGGTGGTCCTGACCCAAGCCATGGCATTTTCAATTGCCTCATATGCATGTGAAAGATGGACAAAGATTAAGGGACATTAAAGAACTGATTCCTTTAAATTATGGTGTTGGCAAGTAATATTGAATATACAATAGTCTATCAGAAAAATGAAAAAAGATCTGTTGGAAAAAGTACAATCAGAATTCTCCTTAAAATAAGAATGGCAAGGCATTTTCTGATACACTTTAGACATGTTCTTAGGGAAGAAGTACATCACACATGCTGGAGCAGAATGTCAGCATTGCAAGCATTAGATCAGGATAATATGATGAAACCCAGCAGTGGGAAAATGATGCACATTTCACGAGAACTGGATGTAGAGCTCGTTACCACTAATATAGTACAGCTTACAAGTCATGAATAAGAATAGCCAATAAGACGAATTGGCACAATGGCCGGAACACTGGGCACAACAAAGCAAGACTTTTCAAAATGGCGCGCAAAACCAGCTAATGTGTTGTTCTACTGGAGAAAGAAAATCATTATGAAACGGAACTGATTCAATAACAGCTAGCAACCACCACAGCAGAAACAGCATGACTTCAATTAAAATAGATATTTTGGAGAAAAAGATATACTGTTTCAATTTGAAAACAAAGCTTTTGAAAATAGTAGGAAACAATGACATCTTGTAAAAGAAATAGTGCCAGTGGATAGTTGCTTTGCAAGGAATTATGTTAAAGATAATCCTCTAAAAAAACAACCCTATTGGATCAACTCTTTTCTAAATATGATCACGATATCTTGAGAAATAATATTTGACACCTAGATCCTGGTGGCTCTGTTCATAAGCCTTTGACTGCTAAGCACAAAGTTGGTAGTTCAAACCTATCCACAGAAGAAAGAAGAAGGTACCTGTTACCATAAAGATTTAAAGCTTTAGAAACCCTATATAGGGTCTCGATGGATTGGAATCAACTTGATGACAGCGGATATTGTGTGGTTGATGTTATTGTAGTGAGGAAAGGGAATATGATAGATACTACTCTAAATGCATTTTGAATCTAATTAGAGGTTACCGTAGTCTTATGGCATACTTGAGTTACAATAAGCTGCAGTTATGACCATCCTCTTATTTATTTTCTGAGTTGGGGCTTGCTTAACATTAAATGAATGGGATAAGCAAGAAGTGTCAAATGTTGAAGCTTCCAAAATAACTTAAGACAAATTGGACAAGATAATATGAAATGAATAATAGCTATCAGAGTACATTTTCAATATGGACAAAATAGGTTTGTTTTGAAAGGATGCCAGAATCACCTAATAATCACACAGAGGCAAATTTGATACCTGGTTTCAAGAATTGGAAGAAGTCTTATTAAGTGTTATTAACAACCTGTGGTGTGTTGATGACACAACTTTGCTTGTTGAAAACACTCGAAGCACTTACTGATGAAGATTAAGGATTATAGCTGTAGCTCTGGCTTACTATTCTCTGTAAAGAAAACCCAAACTTTCATAATAGGATCAATAGATAATATAATGATAAACTGAAAAAAAAATATATTGAAGTTGTTAAGGACATCATTTTACTTGGATCCACAATACATATTGCTTTGGGCAAAACGTTTTGTGCAAGAGCTCTTTAAAGTATTGAATAGCAAGGATCTCACTTTGAAAACTAAGGTGTACCTCGGCCAAGCCATTGTATTTTCCATTGTCCCATAAGCATGTGAAAGTTGGACAATGAATACTTGGACAATGAATACGGAAGATCAAAGATGTGTTGATGCATTCAAATGATGGTGTTGTCAAAGAATGTTGGACGGATTATGCACTTCCAGAAGACAAAACAAATTTATCTTGGAAGAAGCTCAACCAGAATGCTCCCTAAAAGCAGGAAGGGTGAGTGAGACTTCCTTTCGTATACTTTGGCCAGGTTGTCCCTAGCCCTATAGCGCCTAGCGTGACGTTTTCATAACATTTAATTAAAACATATCTGGTACTGAAATTATAAAGCTTTTGGAGCCGCCGACGATGTCGACGAAATCATCGCACTTTACTAGTACAAATGCATATTGCTATATATTTTGGTGGTTACCCTGTTTCCCCGAAAATAAAATTGTCTTATGTTAATTTTTGCTCCCAAAGATGTGCTAGGTCTTATTTTCAGGGGATGTCTTATTTTTCCATGAAGAAGAGTAGGTACACATTTATTATTTAGTCTTATTTTGGGGGGGATGTCTTACTTTTGGGGCAACAGGTTATATATATATTGATAACTATCAAAGTAAGGACTAAAAACAAACAAAAATTTTCATGAAATTAAAAATTCAGGCGTTATAGGGCTAGAGAAGAACATCGTGCTTGTTAAAAACATCCGCCAAAAAAGCAAGACTCTCAAAGAGATGGATTGGCACAGTAGTTGTAAGAATAAGCTCAAACACTGCAAAGATTGTGAAGATGGTGTTGAGCCAGATGGTATTTATTTCTGTCGTATCCAGCGTGGCTGGTCGTGGAACCAAGTAGATGATGCCTAACAGCGACCACGATAAAAAGCAATCACAATGAAAACCGAAAAAACCAAGAAGTATTTGACTTATGTTGAAAGTGACTTATAGTTGTGGAAGTCAGATTTCAGGAACTACATGTATAATATAAATATTTAAGATAAAAAACCACTAGGACCTTAATATCAAAGAAAGAATAAGATATTCACTCCAGGCCTTTAAAATTTCCCAAATCTTTTCATTTCTCTTATTAGGGAGAAATGTATCCATTTTTAAAAAGTGCACTCCACTGCTTTGTAAGATTAACAGCATAAGATCTTAGAGTTAGCAGTGGCTTTAGATCTGGGTAGGTCCAGCCCACTCGTTTGACAGGGCATGACTGAAAAGCTCTTTCTTGCAGGAAGTTCTTTAAAGAATGAATGCTGAAGAACAAAAGATTTTACTAACCCAGTCAGATTAAGGAGCTATGTAGCACAGTATTATTTCTCTGAATAACAAACTGAATGCTGTCGAGTCAATTTTCTTGGTCAGCCTATAAGGCAGGGTAAGTTTCAAATAAGGTTTCCAATGAAGAAAAGCAATTACTTCACTTTTCTCCAGTGGAGTAGCTTGTGACTATTTACTGCTGACCATGTGGTTATAGCAGAGGAGGGCCTCGCTGACGGGATCCCCAGCACTCCCTCTTCTCTGACTTTTACAAAATATGAGCTCTATTCATAGTGCCAATTCCAAACGACTTGGGCCATGACTTTGTTTCCCAAAGTTATCAACTACATTTATAAACTTCAAAAATGTGTTTAAGTCGAATGATACTGGAAGCATCAAATTCCTAAATTTAAATTATTTAACAGATAGTACAACATTTAATGTGTCTTAGGTTAATTTGTTTCTAGACTTAACAGTTTCAATTTTAATTAAGGTCATACTCAACAAGGGTATTATTTTAAGTTGGGAAAACCTATTATCAAAATGAATGGATTTTTGAACATTTTGTAAGATATTTCACTTTCCTGGACTCTACCCAACACCCTTAAATTTGATGTGGTATACTCATAAATGATACACCAAAAATACATTTAACCAGAATATAACAAGAAAGGGATGAAAATTAATGCTATGTATTTCAAGGTCCCCACATTCAGTTGGAAGATGCTGACATCCATTGAAAATGACTGGAATGGGATTGATGAGAGTTTTATTGCTAACCTTCTAGAATAGTTCATGTCAAGAAAAATCCTGTAACTAATTCTAAGGTTTAATTAAATGCATCATCAGGATCAAAAATGACTGTATAAGAATTAAAAGTAGCCCCTACTACATAAGAGCAACGGCATATTCTTACTTCCCTTTCCTTTGAAACATTAATCTCTAGTTTGAAGATAATTTTTCTTAATGAAGATGAATGATCCTAATGGTGTGATTTCTCCATCTTCCCTCAGCAAAGTATCATCTCTGAGCAAAGCATCAAAATTGAACTCTGCATCCTCCTGTTCTTGCTCCCAACATCAAATAAAAAGCTACTCCTAAACATAAAATGAAACACACAGAGTTGTGGTCAATTAGTGTGGCCCTTCTAGTCATGATTCCTCCTATGATATATTATGGTTCTGGACTTCACATGCCTGTGACTATGGGCTCATTTTGAAGAACATTCTCTTTTTATGCTTTTGGACACAGGAGTGGAGTGGGATTGAGAATTTAACCTTGGTTTGGGGCGTGGCATAAGCCACATCACCCCATCCCCCTCTCGCTTCCACCTTGGTAGCATTTTTAAGAGCACACATTAGTTCCAGATGTCAACCAGGCCACACCCTTTGTTTCTCTTGGATAAACAATGATGCCATTGTACAGTTCTGTACATATTGCGTCACCTGGAGGGCCAGACCACTATTGTCCTGACTCAGCTTTGATAGACGTAAGAAGGTCTGCTGTGGCCTTTGGACATTTGTGACCTCTGGCTCTGGACCCTGCAGTTGGCTCAGCATTGCCTGACTTGATTTTGGACTAAATAGAACCGACTACTACGGGACACATTTACTCAACGTTCCATGAGGGCCAGTGACTTGCAGAATCCAGGAATGTGAAGGAATGTATTTAAGGGAGGATTGGGGGGAAATGGAGCAAAGTAGTGTCTTAGAAGAGTTAGACATCTTCACTCTCCAACTCCTTGGGACTCTTCTGGTATTAATTCTTACAAAGAAATGTTACCGTGGTGCCATTACTGTCTAGTCAATCTGACCATAGCAAGCCCATAGGACATAGTGGAAGAAACTCAAGGGCTTTCAAAACTGTCAATCTTTAGGAATGTGGAACTCCATATCCTTCTGCTTTGAAGTGACTTCGCTGCCACTGCCATGAGTAGAGGCTGACTCAGAGGCTGTACCTTTGTGGGGACAGATAGTCTCATCTTTCTAAGCAGGAATTGACCCGCCCTCCTTAGTCATCCAGTGCTTATTGACAGCACCACCAGTGTTCCTGCAGACCAGTTGGTGAATTTGAACTTCTAATCTTTCAGTTCTTAGTTGAGCACCTTAATGACTGTGCCACCAGGACTCCTAGAAAACACACTATCACACACACATGCACACCCACACCCTCTCCCCAACCCACACACAATTGTAAAAAAAAGTTTTCTGTTTTTATTGGTATTTTTTACAAATCCCAGTCAACTCTCTTCCTGCTCCTTCTGTCTATCATTTCTTGATGTTCAGACAAATCTTTGTGTAATAATTTTATTTCTTCATGTTTGTTAAGTTCCAATATTCTCATTTATAAGCTTTGTTAAAAGAAAAAAAACCCAGCTCTTCTAAAACCTTTCATCTCTTTCTTATTTGCATTAATGTTGTCAAGATTAATTTTAAAAACCTTCCATATCTCTTGAGTCACAGAATGAAAGGACATTTATTTTTAGCTTAATTCCTTCCAAAAGAATTGCTGTGTGACAAAGAAGTTATAAAACTTTTTAATATCTGAATGAAAACTTGATATTATCTATTTGAATCAGTATACTTTATATGTAATAAAACAACAGTCCAAAGAGGTTATATTATTTGTATAAAATTAGGAAATATTTAGATTTGCATTTGGTTAGTTTGATGCAGAAGTTAATGTTATTAATGAGTAAAATGTGTTATGCTTGAATCTGTAGTGGATATGAAATAAAATACTGGCTAGAGTTAGAATTATGAAATTGAAAACATGCACGTATTATAAAAAGATATGATCTTAATATGTCAAGTAGAATAGAACTAAGCATGTTTTATTATCATATTTTTATACTCCAGAATTAAGAAAGCTAAACTATATTATGTAAAATATTATGTATTCTATTTTATGTAAAGTGGTTGTATGTGACCAGATTGGATAAGTAAGAAGCGATAACAATAGGACTTGGAAAGTAAACTAAATAGGTTTAAAAATCTAGGAACCAATGACTTTTATAAAACCCAACGTTTTAGGGTATTACTATTGAAACATGACTAAAAGTAACTATCTACCTTAGGACTGTGTCTTTGAAACACATAATATGAAGTAGTCAATTTTACAGACTTGTATATATGAGTAAAGAATTGAAATTACCATTTCTCTCCCATTAAGTCATGAGCACACACAATTGCAGGCAGTCTAATGCAATTGTGATTAAAATTTTTAAAAACAAACTACAAAAAGTTTTCATCCTAACTAGGAAATGCTGGAAGAACATGTTGCAAACTTCGTGATACTTGTCTATTTTAAAAATTTATATGGAAATTCCATTTTAACACCTGTATTTAAAACAAAAATTGGGTACAAATGTGGGATCAAGAGTCCTACTGAGAATAATTCTTTGTTGATTTTTCATAAGCCCTCCCCCTCAGTAGTAACAAGTCACAGCCTGATGATGAGTCCTTGGAGGCGTGGCCCGTTTTATATCTACAAAAGATCCTGTGTAGAACTGCTCCTCTGCTCTCCTTCCCGTTCCCGCTCCCCTGTGTCCTGCGTAACCACAGCAGACCGCATGGCCTACTAACCCTGGGAGCTGTGGGAGCTTCCATGTACTTGGCCTATGCTGCAGCCATGAAGGCTGAACCTGGTATTATTTCAAGCATCTCCTTCACTTGGAACCCTAATCAAAAATAGAAATAAGACACAACTTTGTATAATTTTGAAATAGAATAAATATGCCAGATAAATAACAGGAGCATTATTTCAGCTAATCGGTAGACTATGTCACAAAAATTTTTAAAAATAGGCACTGATTTCAGTACTGCCTCATTTTCTGAATTTCTGTAGGTTAATAGATACATGAATTAAGAAGTATAACCCATGAGTAATAATATTACTTTGGTCTTTTGACTGAAAGTGTCATATGTAAGTATGGTTCTCAAAATGCCTGAATTCATTTCAAATTCTCCTGCTGAATTATTAATAGGATAGCTTGTTATTAAAAGATCAACAGACAGAGAAGATTTTCCAAGAACAGTAGACTATAAAAAAAGCTAAAAGATTCCTGGTGGTACAGTGTTTCAGCAAACCAGATGGTTGATAGTTTGAGCCCATTCCTGTGATCTACTCTGAAAATATTTAAAGCCTAGGCAATCCTGGAGGAGAAGATCTACACTTTTATATCGGTTCCCTATAAGTTAGAATCAACTCAACCACGCTTAACAACAACAACCTGACACAATATTGTAGTTCAGATTAAGGGGTCCCTCTGAAGAATCTTAGTGTAGATTAATAAGGAATAATAATAAAGCCAGTGAAAAGAAAATAATATTACATAAAGGGAAATATTTTATTCTTCAGATCAATAGTGCTCATAAAATGTTTGGCAAAATTATTTTAAAAAACACAAATGATTCATTTATGGATTCAATCATTGAACAAATGAAAGCTATATGTATCGATCAATAAAAATGGCTCAACCCCTGTCCCCATGGAGCTTAAATTATTAGCACAGCAAATGAAATAAAGATTAGTAACTTAAACAATAGATGAGCAGATGGTAAATGTGAAAGAGAAAATGAAAACAATACTGGAAGGGGGAGCAGCTGGGTCACTCTTTCAAGTGATGTGGTTGAAATACGATCCTATGCTGGAAGGGAAGCTGGGGTGAAGAGTTCCATGGTGCATGCAAGTGAACTACTCGGTGTGATCCTTCTAGCCATAGTCTATGTAACACCCAGAAAATGATCACATGGTGCCATGTCAGAGATTAAATTCTACTCTAGGGTCTCATCACTGGATAAAAACGCTGAAGAAGAATTGATGCATTTGAATTGAAGTGCTAGTAAAAAATATAATGTTGATCATAACTTGTACTGTTCAAAGGACAAACCGAATTTTCTTGGAAGACATAAGGCCTGACAGTCCCTTAGAGACAAGGATGGCCCCACTGAGGAGAGACAGTGCCTGGACTCAGACATCATGATCATGCTTGGTAGAGGTCAAAAAGGATGAGCTTCACTTCTAATTCATATTTCTTGTATTCATAAGACTACTCCATTCCTGACTCTGAGGTGGCTCATTTTAAAGCTTGTGGTATGGCAAAGCTGAAGAAGACCCCTAGGGTAAATTACGAGAATGCTAACGCCAGGTGAAGAATAGAATTGATGCCAGCATAGGAAGTGAGGGCAGGTTTAGCTGTATGTATCTTCACCAACAATAAATCAAATGTTAACCAAAAAGAAAAGCTCAGGAAAGTTTTTTAAAATGAAGATTATAAACCTGTGTCTTTCTTATTCTGGCTCATCAGGAAAGTCTGAGCTCTAGAAAATAATTCTATGTTTGGGAAATAAGGGTTTAAGTGAAAATGAAGGGACCTTTCTATTAGATTGATTGACACAAAATGTTTAACATGTCAAAGTTCATGAACAAATGAGGAAGATTGTCTATTGTTTTTTCTATTAAGCATAAAGTTTCCAATAATAATCCATACACACAGAGACAGAGGGAGAAAATAATATATTTATGGAAAGAAAATTATTATTTTTCTAATCTGACTTGATCTATTTTTATTATAACTTATTTCCTTATAATTAAAGTTAAAAGGTTAATACAACACTTAAGTTTTAACTTTAAAATCACCACTTACTTGTCAGTTTGTGTACTCTACTAACTTGTGTATTTCCTCATATGTAGTACAGAGCTGGCCAAATTCAAAATGGATTCAGAATAGGACATGGGAGAAGGGTTATCATTGTTGATGTCAAATGGATCATGGCTGAAAGCAAAAATAAAAATAACAGACAGACAGTTACTTGTATTTTATTGATTAGGCAAAGGAATGTTAACTGTGTGGATCATAACAAACTATCGATAACATTGAGATGATCGGGAATTCCAGAACAATTGTGCTCAAGTAAACTCTGCCCTTGAAACAAGATTTGAACAGAACTACATGGTTCAAAACAGAAAAGATGTGTGTCAGGGTTGTATCCTTTCATCATATTTATTCAATGTGTATGATGGGCAAGTAATCCAATAAACTGTCCTATATGAAGAGTGTGGCATCAGAATGGAAGGAACTTTTCTTATCAATCTGAGACTCACATGACACAAATTACTTGCCAAAACAAAGAAGACTGGAAGCACTTCCTGATGATGATCCATTGAATTGAAATCAGTATGGATTTGCAATCAGTGTAGCTTGAAAGTCAATGTAAAGAAAATCAAAGCCCTTACATCAAGACCAATAAGTACCACCATGATAAACTGAGCAAAGGCTGAAGCTGTCAAGGATTTCATCTTTCTTGGATCCACAATCAGTGCTTTTGGAAATAGTAGTCAAGGTATCAAGTGACATACTGCATTTGCCAAATCTACCACACAGGATCTCGTCAAAGTGTTGAAAATCAAGGATGTCAGTCTCGGGGCCTAGGGCACCTGATATAGGTCATGCTATTTTTAATAGTCTTATATGCATGTATAAGGTGGACAATCACTAAAGAAGATCAAATAAGAATTGTTGCTTTGGTTGCTGATGAAAAATATTGAAAGTACCTCAGACTGCCAGAAGAATAAACAACCCTGTAGTGTTTCAGTCTCTTGTACACTGGATAGCTATGAGTCCCAGTAGACTCGACAACCCCTAACAAGAACAACCAGTTAAAGAAGAAACGGAACTGTAGGAAAAAAATCACAATGACTATACAGAAAAATTTTGAGAGTAGTTACACAACTTCAGAAAACACTTTAGGTTTCACATAGCTTATAAAAATGTACAATTCCCTTTGTAGCATGAAGAAAGTTCTCCATGAGCAATTTCAATTTCTGCAGTCTCTTTTATTCCAGGGAAGTTTGGGAAGATTTTTGCCTTCAGGTATTAAAACTGTATATTGTAATGCAAAATACCACTTATGTGTTTGTTCTTTTCAATATTATATTCAAGAAGCTCCCTCATTGAATGAGATTTTCAAATAAGTAAAAGGTTAGTATCGTATTTAAGTGCAGATAGAAATTGCTATTTTAAAAAGCTTTCAACAACTAACTCTGATTACAAAGCAAATACTCATGCTAGCTATAATCATAAAGATGTTTCAGTGAAAGGAAGCAGGTTCTGAGACAAACATTGCTACAAGAGACACAGAGTAGAAAGCAAAGAAAAATGCAGCCATTTGATAGCCACATATTGGGAATTATTAACATCATCTACATTGATACTGATATCGCAAAACAATGTCCACTATTGCTTACAGCATGAACTACACCCGAGGGTGTGAATGCTCTCTGTGAGTATGTGCCATGAATTGTGGCTAGTGGATATTATAGCAATAACCTTCCTGGCATTTTAAACATTGCCATGAGCTTAAGGTGGTTACAAGTAGAGGGGAAGGTGGAGTCACTGTATGCAGATGAGAATAGGAATCATTGCAAATGAATAAAACAGTTCTTTGGGAATACAATGGGAGCAGGTGGAAGATAAGAACATAGCAGTTATAAATACATAAATGTACATGTAGGTTATTATTTATACATGGGAAAAAGCTTAACTTTTTCTTGGACTTTTTTTGTGCAACTCAAGAGAGGAAAAAAAAAAAGCAAACCCATGGGCAGACAACAAAAATGAGAAAAATGAAATGACACTAAGAATTAAATCGCAACTGAGTTGACTAAGCAAATTTGAATGCCCTGCTCTCTTCTTAAAAGACAGGGAAAAAAGATTTTGGATTTGCTTTGTATTTATTTGCTTTGATACCTTTCATTGGGATTTTGGTCAGTACTTGTTATTTAAATTCTACTATTGCAGAAAGGTCTTTTGTTTATTTGATTGTGTTTATATTTAAATGAGTTATTCTCAGAAATGTATATCCATATATCCTAGCGCATATTGGTAAACATGACGAACTTTTCCTTTAGGTTATTTGGTAGCTGCCTTATATAATTAGATAGTCCTTCCCAAGTTGTTTGGCTCTTACTGTAATATAGTTAACCAGGAAATGATCTGGGGTTAGTCTCTAGGAAAATTCGCTGTCAAATTACATCCCCGTAAGATGCTCTTTCAGTTTTGTGCTGAACTTTAGCACAGCATTTTCCAATACAGGTAAACTCGGACACGAGAATAATCTGACTTCTTGGTTGTACTCATATCATCTTGACACCTGATTTTCCTAAGGGGATTGAAAATTGCACATAGTTGCCATGTTATTACAGTCCTTCATGAAAGATTGCCTGAAGTGATGTCACAACATCAGACAGGCAGCTCTAGTTGACACTGTAACATCACTTACAGAACACGGTTGCTCTGGGCTTACTTTTATTTGAGCTGTGCCAAGTCCATATAGTTATTTAAATGACATTCTTGCAGAGAAATAACATTATTCAATATCTTATTTTATTACTTTTTCCATTAATGTAATTATTATCACCAATTCGGTTTTTGTCTTTGTGCCAGATAGGCACATCAAGCATTTTTACTGAAGAACGTGTTCGTTCCTTACCTTGTATAGCAAAGTAACGAAAGAGGCTTCATTTCAAGAGTAACACAATCACCTTAGTAGATAATTTTGAAAGCTTCCTAGGCTACTAAAGGTTGAATCATCTTCTATAACAAAGTCATCAGTACACCTTTCAATAATCAGAAAAAAAGTGCTTGCAAGAGCAATGTAGATTAATGAGGAAGTTTCAGAGATTACAAACCAAGACAAAGATAATCAAACTGTTTAAAACAGCACATTTAGAAATATACTTAGGTAATTGTATTTGCATCGCTTATTATCAGCATATGACACAGTAGTATATGTAAATTATTGTTTTTGAGATAACTTCTTACAACTATCCCTTTGTTTCTACTAACAACTTCTTTTTATTAACTCCCTACTGCTTAATAATCAGCACAACAACAGAAAAGCTGAAACTATTCCACACAGCATGGCTCTCTAGGATTTTATCACATTTCTTTTCGGTGGGAAGGCCTAGGCCACATTATTCTAAAAAAAAAAGAAGTTTCAGGCGTACTCATCACTGTCTCCTTCTGACAGTCCCAATAGAGCATCATACTCCTGCTTGATTTCCTCTCCTGACAGCCAGCCGCGCAGCCACCAAATCCAATGACAGACAATGGGCAGGGGGGTGGGGGGAAGGTGTGAAAGGCTAGATTTAAACTAAAGCACAAAAAATAGTTCTGAAAGCCTACAATATTATAAGCTATAGATTAAAATAATGCACACTAAATATTTTAGCTCAAATGTCCAATTCCACTCAAGTTGCCTAATTATTATCCCTGAGATTATATCTTCTTCTACAATCTAGTAGATGTCTGTACATTATATGTTAAATTGATATCACTTCATTTCATAAAAATATTAATTTCAAGACAGTGAAAAATCATATATTAAAAAAAAGCCATGAAAAGTTGTTTAATGGTTTTTTCCCTCCTGAGATAAGAGGTCCAAATTTGGTGGCGTATAGAGCAATTAAATATCATTATAATATCAAACAAAATAAAGAATAGCTTCTCTTTCAGACTAAAGTATAAAAGGTAAACTAAATTGAACAAAAATAAGGCCTATACCCTTTGTTATTGTTGTAAGGCGTTGAGTTGGTTAAGGCTAACAGTGAGCACAGGCACAATGGAATGAAACAGTGTCCAGGCTGCACCATCTTCACAATTGCTGCTATGTTTGGGTTTATTGTTAAAGCCACTGGAACATTCCATCTCATTTAAAATCTTCTTGATTTTGATGAATCTTCTTCACCAAGAATATCCTTCTCCAGTTAGTGGTCCTTCCTGATAATAGGTCTGTCCAATTACATGAGACAGAGTTTCACCCACCCTCACTTCTAAGGCATATTCTGGCTGTATTTCTTCCAAGAAAAAAAAAATGGTTCCTTCTTGTTCATAGTATATTAAGCATTTTCTGCCAACCCTATTTTTAAATGGGTATTTTTTTCTTTAGTTTTGCTTATTAGTTGTCCAACCTTTAAATGCACGAGGCAATTAAAAATGCCATGGCTTGGGTAAGGCTCGATTTAGTCCTCAAGTGACATCTTTGCTTTTTAATGTTTTAAGAAGGTTTGATGCAGCAGATGCACTTATTGAAATACACTGAGTTCTTGACTGCTTCTTCCATGAGTACTGATTGTGGAGCAAAATGAAATTCCTACAAACTATAATGTTTTTTGTGATAATCGTATTATTACTTTAGAGCCCAGGTTTGAGGTTTCCTGTTTTATTTATGTGGCAGTTTAATCCAGGGAGGGTTTTAGCTCTGTTTCTTCATCACTAAGTGTGTCATCTTTAAAAGGTTGTGTTATATACACTTTACCTATAGTAAATGTTGGAACTTAGAAAATATTGAAGCCTCATTTTTTTGGAGTATTTTGACTAGGACCTAGGTAGCAAGAAAATAAAGACAAAAATACTTGTGCTGCTTGATAACTGAAACCAGGTGATTCACACACGCCCACTTGCTCTGATGGAGAACATGAAAACAGCGGTACAGATGGGAATTGGAAACGCAGGGAATCTAGGACAGATGAACCTCTCAGGACCAAGAGTGACAGTGGCGATACCAGGAGGGAAGGGGGGTGTAGAAAGGGGGAAGTGATCACAGGGAGCTACATATAACCTTCTCTCTGGGGGATGGGCAACAGAGGGGTAGGTGAAGGGAGACTCCGGGCAGTGTAATATAAGATGTAATAATAATTTATAAATTATCAAGGGTGCATGGGAGAGAGGGGCAGAGGAAGGGAGGGGGGGGGAAGGAAAATGAGCTGATTCTGGGAACCCAAGAAGGAAGCGAATTTTGGGAATGATGAGGCCAACAAATGTATAGATGTGCTTTACACAATTGATCTATGTATTATGATGAATTTTATGAGCCCCAATAAATTGATTTTAAAAAAATTACAATCATGAAAACCATATGCACGTAAAACTGATGATCTCTTTTGTAGGCCTCCATGTAATTCACGACAAGAGTTATAGCCAAGCAACAATAACAAAAAACCAAAGACCCCCAAAGACAAACTGACAATAAAACCCGTGGAGCTCAGTTCTACTTCCAGAGGGCGAGTGTAACACCCAAGGCACCATGAGTTAGAATTGACCCCAAGATAAACGTTGTTGTTGTTGTTGTTTTTTATTTGTAGTTACACTTATTCCTAAATCCTTAAAGCAAAATAAAACAATAATTGTAGCACTTGAAAACTGACCTCTTACAGACCACAGAAACATTTTTACACGATCATTGATTCTCATTTCCTCACCTGCTCCTATTTTATTTTATATAAGTACTTCCCTTTGTTCCAAGGGTTGTCTCTTTAGTCTCTGGATCTCACTACCCTTTTTCTGTGGCGATGACTTCCTCTCTACTCCAGATCTCATGAATCGTTTATTCACTCCCTAAATATTTATTTATTTATTAGCTAGTGTACTCTGTCCAGACTTCGGGGACGCGGCATTTGTAGTGGATTAAATGGTAACTTTCTGAAAAGAATTTACACTGAGACTCTATTCAGAAAAATTATTTTTGCAGACAAAATTAAATTAATAATGATAATTTGAAATTTATCTGGATGACCCAGATGATCCCTAAATCAGGGCCAGCTATCTGAGAAGTAGAAAGAAGACATGGAGAGAACAATTTGAAGAAAGAAGCAGATCTTGAATGAAGACTTGGACCCATGGGAAACTGAAAAGACCATGGGAGATTCTGCACTATGATGTTTGAAGGTTGTTTGCTAGTCAACTCTATATTGGACTTCTATCCTCCAGAACAATGAGATGAGACATTTCTATTGCTTTGTGATAGCCAACTTGTAGAAATGTGTAACAACAATCACAGGAAACTAAAGCAGCCTTGAATAATTTGGTGGAGAGGATATACAGTAGTGTGATCTTATGCAAGGAAATGTGGGAATTTGATAATCATGAAAATAAGATTTGGTAATTGTTAAAAATGTCTAGAATATCTCTGACATCCATCTGTGCACTGATTGCTGTATAGGCCTACAAGTAAACAACTTACTTTTCATAAAATTAAAATTACTATACATACTAATGATAAGAGAAAATAGGGATAAAATTGACACTATCTTTGGTGAAAATAACTATAATGTTCTCATGTATCTAAGTAATATTATCAGATGCACTTCTAAAATGTTAAATACGACATCCAACTCAAAACTGAGAATTGAGCTTAAAAAGGTCATTAGACAATGTAAGAGATAAGTAACTTTTTGGAGAATTGAAAAAGTTAAGGTCTGGTGTGATTGGTCCAGTCTCAAGAGTATCCACTGGGATATACAGTTGGTGAAATTATGTTTTGTTCTCTTGGTTTCATACACCCAGGTGGTCTCCATCTTTGCTATTGTTGGTAGTTTAGCCATTTGTGAATTTTACTACCTTCTCAGGCTCTGGATACTTTATACCTTCCTAGCCTCTGTAGGGATGACCTCATCTGTAACTAGGCAAGGAGTCCTGCTGACTGAGTAGTTAGTGTTGGGCTTCTAAAACAAGGGCAGCAGTTCAAAGCAATCAGCCACTCCTCCGGAGAAAGAAAAGCCTTTATATTCCTGTATAGTGTTCCAGTCTTGCAAACTCACAGGGGCAGTTCTACTATGTCTGATAGAGTTGCTCTGAGTCAGACTAGACTCAATGGCATTGATATCTTTGCTTTGGTAACAAAGCAACCCTTGGCAGATCTGCAGGTTCTCAATTTAACTGACATTTGCTGTGTTGCAGTAGGAACTTTTTAGCTTCTTTCCTGTCAAATGAGAGATAAGAGCACTTCAAAAGAGCCAGTTCAGGCCCTTTCCCATCTAAGAATTCAATGCCACTCTTTAGAATGCTGTAGCTTACTAGTGCTTGCATGGCACTATCCACTTGGCCTTTCAACAAGGGATGGGGGCAAACTCACTTTCCTTTTGATCAGTATGTTAAACTCTGCTTCACTCTTCTGGAAATTCAGGTATTCGAACCATGATGACATAGGTACATTGTTTGTCTTTGCACTTCCATATCTGTTTGCTTCCCACAATTATCTGGAAAGAAATAGCACTATTTTATTCCCAGTAAGGTTAAAATTACTTTGTGATCATGTTTCCTTCCTCTGAAGGTTGAAAGTAATAATTTTGCCATAATACACTTTTGTTAGCAACTAATTAATTCTAGACCTATTTCCCTGAAAGTTAACTCATAAATATGGAAGCACCAAAGAGGCCTTGTGGTGCAATGGTTAAACATTGGGCTACTAACCGCATTGTCACCAGTTTGAAGCAACCCGATACTCCTTGGGAGAAATGAGAGGCTTTTTACTCCCTCAAAGAGTTATAGTCTAGGAAATCCACAGGGGCAGACTCTGTCCTATAGGGTCTCTATAAGTCAACATGACTCAATGGCAGTGAGTGTGACAATTTCAACAAAGGGTTATCAAAAATCAAAATAATTCCATATCCTATAATATATTATCCTTATTAATTCTAAAGCATGTCAAAGCTAATGTTATATTTCAAAGTAAATTTATTTTTATTTAATTCATATTAGTGATTTGATAAATTGCTATTTATTATAGTGGCCTTCTATTTGAGTCACCTATCTTTATTCATGTTTCTCTCCCTCCTACATTTGTTCACAATATATAGTATGAGCTTATTATGAGCCAGAGACAGACTAAGACACTAAGAATGTAACAAATAAATAAAACATAGCCTCTCCACTCAAAATATTTCACAGACTAGGCTGGGAATTAGATTCATACAATCTTATTTAAGTGTGATTTCATTTGGGTTAAGTATGCATATTTATTCATGATTCCACCTCAGAAACTACCTGATATAATTTCTGTGTTTTGCAGGTTTTGACAAATATTATTGAATCAGAAAATAATCTATATAAGTATGTGATCAAATATAATTGGTTGCATAGAAAAATTTAAAACTTATCTTCTATCATAATTTGTTTTTCCTCCAATGCCACACTGATTCTAACATTATGCAGAATTTTTGTATTATCAAGCTATAAGTACTATTTTTTCACCAAAACATATTATAATTAAGAGGGTTTAAAATATTTCCACATAGAATCAATGAAATACTTGAAAGCATAAAATATCTTGAATTCCCTAAGTGCCACCAGAAGGAAACATATGATTCATACATGTAAGAGTCTAGTTTTAGATATCAAATGAATGTGATCTAGTTAATAAAATTAAGAAGACAAAATTACAATCAAACAGAACAAGCAATGATTATTGATCTCTATCTTTCTAAACCATCACCTGTTTGCCAGTCTATTGTACTGTGGTGGCTTGTGTGTTACTGTGATGCTGAAATCCATGTCACTGACATTTCAAACGCTAGGAGGGTCATCCAAAGTGAAAAGGATCCAGCTTCCAGACTCAGAAGAGATAAAAAGAAAGATAAAAAGGCTACACACTTTGCAAGATGTAGGTACTGAAAACCATATTCACCTCTTTGAAACATTGTCAGATGCTGCAGGTCAAATGAATGAAAGTAGGGCATCGCTGGAGATAGAGCCAGAAGATGGGCCCTTGAGTTAGGAGATACCTGACATGTGACTGAGGAGGAGCTGCTTTCTCAGAGGGGTTTACCATGCTCTTGGGAGTGGAGGAAGCCTGTGTGTGGGGAACCTTCACAGTAATCATCTGCTGAAGGGGCACAACTCAAGGAAATATGAAACAGCTGCAAATACCTGCTAACGATCCCAAGTTGTAATGTATGAAGTATGGAGTGAGGACAGTTGGAAGTCACCAAAAATGAAAAGGAATTCAAAAATATCTATGCTTTAGGCCTTAGTGAGTTCATATGGACTGGTGTTGGACGTTTTGAACTAGAAAATAATATAATCACGGTACTGAAGTGCCACAGTAAAGAGGAATGCTGTTGCACTCATTGTCTAACAGAAGATGTCAAACTCAAACTTGGAATACAGTACTGTATGTGGTAGGATTATATCTACCTGCTTTCAAGGAAATCCAAGCAATACAACTATTGTTCATATCCATGCTAGTGATGAGTAAATTGGAAACTGGAATAAATTGGAAAATCCATCCATCAAACCAGAAAAGTTAGTGATGACTAAATTGGAAAATTCTACCAACTATTTCAGTCTAAAATTGACTAAACATTCAATCATTTAATCATTATTAGTGATTGGATTGCTAAAGATGGAAACAAAGCGGAAAGAACAGTAGTTGGAAAAGATGGTCTTGGTGATAGAAAAGAAGCTGGAGATTGCTTGATTGAATTTTGCAAGACCAATGACTTATTCATAAAATAACTTGGTGAACAGCACAAAAGTTGACTGTACACATGGACTTCTCCAGACTGTACACATGGACTTCACACAGAAATCCAATTGACGACATCTGTGGGAAGAGACACAGGCGAAGCTCTGTATCAGTAGCTGAACTCAAGCCAGGGAATGATCTTGGAACACATCATCATTGATTCCTCTATAAATTCATGTTAAAGGTGAAGAAAATTCAAAAAAATATACAAGAGGCAAAATAAGTCACTGGGCCTATGCCACTTAAACTTAAACTGAAAGAACTCAAGAAAAAATGCAAGCCTCAAGTTGCATTAGTGAAAGTTTCCATGGGCAATGTGTTGAATGATGCAGGAAGCATCCAAAGAAGATAGAAAGAATACACAGAGTCACTGCACCAAAAGAAGTAGTCTACATGCCACCATTTCAGGAGAACAAGAACCTATGGTACTGTAGGAAGAAGGTGAAGCTGCACTGAAAGCATTAGCCACAAAAAAGGCATAGATGGGACACCAATTGAAATACTTCAACAAGCTGATGTAGCACTGGGAGGACTTAATGGTTTATGCCAGGAAATTTGAAAGCCATCTACTTGGTCAACTTACTGGGAGAGCTCCATATTTGTACCCATTCCAAAGAAAGGTGACCGAACAGAATGCACAAATTATAGAACAATATCACTTATATTGAAAACTGGTAAAAATTTTGCTGATGATCATCTAACACTGGTTTCAGCAGTGCCTTGAAAGGGCGTTTCAGAGCTTCAGGCTGGATTCAAAGTAGGATGAGGAACAAGGGATATCATTGCTGATGTCAGATTGATCTTGGATCAAAGCAGAGAATACCAGAACGATGTTTACTTGTGTTTTATTGACCATGCCAAGGCATTTGACTTTGTGGATCATAACACACTTTGAGAACAATGAGAATTTCAGAACTCTTCATTGTGATTATGCAGAACTTGTACATGCATAAAGAGGCACTTATACACACAGAAAAGGAAATAGTGCATTGTTTAAAATCAAGAGAGGTGTGTGTCAGGATTGCACCCTCTCTCAATGCTGACTCAATCTAGATGTTGAGGAAATTATCACAGAAGTTGTATTACATGAAGAATAAATGTGGCATTAGATTTGGAGGAAAGTTTATTAACAGTCAGCGATATGTAGGTGACACAAGCTTGCTTGCTGAAAGAGGAAAGCTTGAAGCATTGCTGCTAAAGATAAAGGATTGAAGTCTTTTGTATGACTTACAACTCAATGTAAGGAAGACCAGAATCCTCACAATTGGACCAATAGGTAACATCATGATAAAAAGAGAAAGGTCAAAGTTCGAAAGCTTTCATCTTACTTAATACACAATCAATGTTCATGGAGACAGTGGTCAAGAGATCAAAAGATGCATATTTGTAAATAAATCTGCTGCATAAGACTTTTTAGCCTATTGAAAAGCAAGGATGTTATTTGAGGGCTAATATGGGCTTGACTGAAGCCATGGTATTTTCAATCAATGATATCTTCATGCAGTGTCAAATGCACATGAAAGTTGGACAACAAATAAAGGAAACAACAGAAGAATGGATTCTAATTGTGTTGCTAGAGAATATTGAAATTATCCTGGTCTGCTCAAAGGAGAAACCAATCTGTCCTGGAAGAAGTATGGCCTGAATGCCCCTTAGAGGAAAGGATCGGGATTCTTTGTCTTATATACTTTGGACATATTGTCAGGAGAGACCAGTCCCTGGAGAAAGACATTGTTTGGCAAAGTGGAGGGCCAGTGAAAAAAAGCAAGTCCCTCAAGGAAATGTACTGACACAGTGGCTGTAACAATAGGCTCTACTATGAGTATGGTACAAGAATGGGCAGTGTCTCATTCTGTTGTACATATGTTAGCTTTTGGTTGGAACACCTAACAAAAACATGTTTCTAAAAAGATTAGACATTTGCAATGAACCCAAGACCCAGATCCAGAGTCAATGTAAACAATGGGGATAACATATGGAAAAATTAACTTGCATATTGAAATCTTAAATCATGGTGTTTTCTTAATACATTATCAGAATTTTAAAAAATATGTTCTCTCTGAGGAGTTTAGATGAAACACTGACTCTACCGCTGTAATATAACCATTGTGAACTTTATATAAAATTCAATGATATAAAAGGGCTCTTTTCTGGTTAAAATATAGAATAAAGTAGACAACGGTAATAGTAAAGGTCTTTTATAAATATCTTTGAAAATGTTGCTTCCATTTTAATTTGCCAAAATAATTATTTCGTGTATTCATTTTTTATTAGCCTATTAATATGTAAGCTTAAGGCCAGAGGTTTTTTCTTGCTTTAGAGCTCACCCAGCTTTCCCATTCACTGCCATCATCAAAATTCTGACCATAACACCTTATACAATATGATAGAACTGTACGTGGGTTTTTGAGGCTATGAATCTTAGTGCAATTGGACTACCTCACCTTTCTCCTTTGGAGTGGGTGATAAGTTGAAGCATTGACCTTTTGGTCAAGAGCTGAATACTTACCTACAATTCTTTTAGAGTTGTTTTTGATGGTATAAGGAAGGAAGAATGTTCCCAAGAGATCCTATTCCCTGGAAAAGGATATCAGGGCTGGTACAGTAGAGGATCAGACAAAAAGATGAGGGCCCTCAACTTGACACATTGACAGAGTGATCACAGCAATGGGCTCACACATAACAATTGCAAGGGTGACCAGGACTTGGTCATATGTTTTGCTTTGTTTGACATGGGGTTGACGTAAATTTGAGCTTATTTTATGTCACCTAACAAAAACAACGAAGAAATATACACATTTCCAAAACAAACTCACAGGTATCTAGTAGATTTCAACTCACAGTGACCTTGTACGAAAGGGTAGAATTGTCCTTGGGGATTTCTGACAGTGTAATTTTTTTCTGGGGGTAGAAAGTCTCATATTTACCCCATGGATTCGCTGGTGGTCTTGAACTAGCATGTGGTTAGAACTGAACTTGAGGTTAGCATCCCACAAAATAACCCATTACTATAACAATGAATGATATTACAGAAGAAAAATGAATATAGATCGCAGTGTTTTCTTTTGTAATACTGTCTTAAGGAAACAACATATCTTATTAGTAAAAATGGTTAACTATTTTCAAGATAATTCATTTAAATATATTTATGCTTATTAGTCTTAGAGTGCTTTTAAAGATGTTATACATTTTCTTTACATTTTTAAATAAACATTTAAACTATATATTAATGTAAGACCAGCAATTGACAAAGTCTTAGTGATGTTCCTGTTTTGTTGTTTTGTTTTCATTTTTTAAAACTAGGAATTCTAAAGGCTGAAAGAATTAAGGAGTATTTAAAGATTAATTGTCAAAAGTCCTTGATTGAATAAATCTCAGGATATATCACAGTTTTCTACCACGGGTTAATAAAATGAACATCAAAAAGTGTCCTTTTTTTCTTTCTTTCAATTCCAGAATTGAAATTAAACAAAAATACTACCTCATACATCGCAAGTTATAGAGTTGACAGAATACAAGTGTTTTTTTTTAAGGATATTTTTATGGAACAGAAAATAGATTCACGTAGTGAGTGAAGAATTACAAAATATTTCATTACTGGAAAGGAGAGAATCATGAGAGCAGCTAGAGAGGAAAAAGGCAGCCATGTATACAGGTAATCGAATTAGAATAAGCCCAGACCTCTCCACAGAGACCATGCAAGAAAGAAGAAATTGGAGCAACATATTTCAAAAGTTGGAACACAACAACCACATGCCAAGATCCTTTATCCAGCAAAGCTTTCCATCAAATTATAAGGAGAAATGAAACTTTTCTCAGACAAGGAAATATTTAGAGAGCTCCTATAAACAAAACTAGCATTACAAAACATTTTTTCCAGTTCTTGAGGGGCAGAAAACCCACCAATGCAGCACCCAGACATGAGACCACCACAGGGTATATCACCACCCAGAAAGCAAAACACTGAAAATTTCACCCAAAACATTACAGATATAACGGAGAAACAAAGCCAAGAATAAACTTCTCCCTCTCATACACCTATAAAATGGAAAAAAGAAAAAAAAGAAAATATCAAGCACAACTCATATGACAGCTACTAATCTACATGTAGATTTAAGTACATTGAATGTCAATGGACTAAACACACTATTCAAAAGGCAAAGAGTAGCAGACTGGATTAGACAACAAGATCTATAAATCTGCTGCCTTCAAGAGACACATCAAAAACTCACAGATAAAAATAGACTGAGAGTGAAAAGATGGCAAAAAACTTGCCAAAGTAATTGCAATTAAAAAAAGCAAAATTCAAGGCTGGCAGCATTACTCTCTGACAAAATAGACCTCAAGGTACAAGAGATCATTATGGGCATTACAAAGTGCTAAGGAATCAAAAGACCAAGAACTTATATCCATTATAAACATATATACACCCTAAAAAAGACCGTTGGAGGTCATCAACCAAATCATCACAGAGAGGAAGAGAAAAATCACTACATCAATAATAGTAAGTGATTTCAATACACCACTCCTAAAGAAAGAGCAACATAAGAAACTCAATAAAGAAATGGAAGTGCCCCTACAACACAAACAATTAGAATTCCTAGTTATTTACAAAGCTCTTCAACCAAACGTAAAAATTTGTATATTCTTCTCCATTGCACCTGGCTCACATTTTAAGATAGACCACATTCTGGTCCATAAAGTAAGCTTGAGAAAATTCAAACACATAAAAATCATTCAAACCATCTTCTCTGACCACAGTGCCATAAAGCTGGAAATCAATAATAGAAAGAATAAAAACAACAAACATTGAAGACTCAACAACATACTACCCAAAAAACACTGGGTAATAGCCCAAATAAGAGAAGAAATTAGAAAGTTCCTAGAAACTGATGAGAATGATAACACAACATAACAAAACATATGGGACTCAAATACAGCAGTCATCAGATGTCACTTTACTGCAATTAATGCACCCATAAAAAAAGAGGAGAGCATCTGAACACAATACTTCCAACCATTAGAATAAAGTCAACAGCATAATCATTTCAACAGCAAAATAAAAGGAATCATAATAATCAGATCAGCTATAAATTAATTGGAAGCAGAAGTACAATGGAGAGAACCAACAACTCAAAAAGATTGTTTTTTTGGAAAGATCAACAAAGTCAACAAGCTACTAGCTAACTTAACATAGGAAAAGAAGGATCAGTCGTCAATGTCTAGAATTAGGTATGAAACAGGGGAAGTCACAACAGACCTTAATAAAATAAGAGATTAATAATGCAGTATTATGAAAGACTGTATTAAAAAAAAATCAATAATCTGGGTGAGATGGGCAAATACCTAGAAAAGCACTCTGTCCCCAAATTAACGCATATGGACATTCAGAATTTGCACAGACCCCTAGGAAAGAAGAAACAGATAAGGTCATCAAGAAACTCCCAACTGAAACAAAGCCACATTCAGAAGGCTTCACAGGACAATTCTACCAAGTGTTCAGAGAAGAGCTTACACCAATCCTACACAAACTCTTCCAGAACATTGAAAGGGACAGCAAACACCCACACTCATTCTATGAAGCCAGCATAACCTTGATACTAAAATTGGCCAAAGACGTCACAAGGATAGAGAACTATAAACTAATATAGCTCATGAACACAGATGCAAAAATTCTCAACAAAATCTTGGCCAATAGAATCCAACAACATATGAAAAAAGAAATAGTGCATTGTGACCCAGTGCAATTCACACCAGAATGCAGGGATAGTTCCACATTCAAGAAACAATGAACATAATCCAACACATTAGCAAGAAAAAGAACAATATAAAAAAAAACCCTTTGGTATATACCCAATGGAAAACTACACATCCTTAAAAAACAATGAAACACTTCAAGAAAGGACCATATGAGCATATCAATTGATAGGAAAACCTATTTGACTATATACAACAACACCCATTCGGAAAAAAAAGCTCTTAAGAAAATGGGATTAGTAGGGGAAATCCTCATTATAATTAAGGTCCTATATGAAAAACCAATATCCAGTAGGAAACTCAATGGAGAAACGCTGACAACATATTTCCACTGAATAAGGAAGCTAACAAAGATGTACCTAATGCCCACTTTCATTCAACACTGTGATGGAAGTCCTAGGCCGTACCATAAGACAGTGGCAAGAAAGGGAGTACAACTATGCAAAAAAGAAGTGAAATTATCCTTATTTGCAGATGCTATGATTTTATAGATGGAGAATCCTAAATTATCCACAATAGGGTCACTGGAAACAATAGAGGAGTGTAGTAGTGTAGCAGAATACAAGATTAAAAAGCAGAACTCAATTTGTTTCCTATATATCAGTGATGAGAACACCGAAAAATATCTCAAGATAACAATACCATTCATAATAGCCACACCAAATATGAAATACCAAGGCATAAACCTAAGCAAAAGTCAAAAGGACTGTACTAAAAAACAAATAAACAAAAAACAACTACAGAACATTACTGTAAGAAACTAAAAGGCATCTATGTACATAATGAAAGAATATCCTGTGTTCTTGGATCAGAAGACTCAATTTTGTGAAAATGTCAATGCTACCTAAAGCAATCTATAAATTCAATGCAATCCCCATCCAGATTCCATCATCATTCTTTAGACAAATGGGAAAACGAATTACCAACGTCATATGGAGATGGAAGAAGCCCAGGATAGTCAGCTATCTACTCCAATAAGAGAAGAAAGTAGGTGGTCTTGTACTACCTGTCCTCAAATCTTGTACACAGCCACAGTTGTCGAAACAGCCTGCGACTGGGATAATGATAGAGAGACGGACCAGTGGATCAGGACAGAAAATCCAGAAAGAAAGCATCCTCATTCAACTTAACTGACTTTTGACGAATGCCCAAAACACTAAATGGGAAACAGATGCCTTTTCCATAAATGGTGCTGGGAAACTGAAAAACCAGCTGCAGAAGAATGAAATAAAA
Organism: Echinops telfairi; assembly: GCF_000313985.2. Classification (NCBI taxonomy): domain Eukaryota; kingdom Metazoa; phylum Chordata; class Mammalia; order Afrosoricida; family Tenrecidae; genus Echinops; species Echinops telfairi. The sequence goes on from NW_022106084.1 coordinate 722,855, forward strand.
CCATAATCCACCCTATACCCCCAAAACTCAAGGTGGATCAAAGACCTAAATGTAAAAGCTATCAGCATCATCAATGAAAAAATGGGGACACATCTAAATGCTCTAGTACAGGGAATACACAGTCTGTCCGAGATAACAAAGGAAATACACTCCAGGGAGCATAAAATAGACCGTGAGAACCTTTAAAAATAAAAACACTTGTGCACATCAAAAGACTTCATTAAAAGGGTAAAAAGAGAGTCCACAGATTGTGTAAAGGTCTCAATACCAACATAATAGACAAAGGACTAATTACTAAAACTACAATATTTTTACAAGCCTTCAAAGTGAAAAACAAACCAACAAACAACTAATAGCCCTTTGAGAAGGCGGGAAAAAGATGGCACTGGAGTGGCTGATATACACAGAGGAAATGCTC